>NC_134276.1:92094290-92694290 GCF_949628215.1 Phalacrocorax aristotelis | reverse complement strand
TGCACTCGGGGGGCACAGCTGGACTGCGCTACAGCTCCCTTCCAGGCTCTGCGGTCTGGGTTTCCTGCACCTCTTGTAGTCACAGGTCTTGTCCCAAGCTAAGATCTCAGTTATTTACCTGTTCTGAGAGTCTGAAGGACTTCTATGTCCACTAGTTTTATTGTAAGCTGTTTTTTCCTATTTACAGCTAACATAACCTTATATCCTCTGTCTAGTATCATGCCTAACCTTGAGTTGTCTGTCTTTACAGTGCCTTTTATCTTCTGTTTCATTCTCTGTCTCTCTCCATCTGTTGATAGTTTTGGCTGTTAGATTTCCCAGATGAACTGATAATAATAAGCCAATAATACTCTAAAATGCTTAAGAAATAGCATTCAACTTGTCTTAATGTAATAATCTTCTTACAGTCTAGCCTGCCCTCAAATGAAAAGTATAATCTAAATGCATACTTGTCTGCAAAGGAAAATGAAAAGTCTGAGATCTCTTCCTCACCAAGTTTTTTTTACTCTTTGTAATTTTTCTGAAAATTAGGATTTTTATAAAATAGAAAAAACATATGCATATTAAAGAACGTCAAACCGTAGCTGTGTTACAGTCTTCTGTTATGTATTTTGCTGGAGCTGTTACTACGGCCTCATTGCTTGAAATTTTGAGTGTTTATGAATCCCAGGAAACAGAAGTACATTTCTACCCTTTGTGGTTGTGGGAGAAAATTTAAGTTATGGCATGTCCTTAATCTTCTTGCCCTCCCTTCCTTCCCCCTCCCTTCCAAACTCCTTGCCCTTCCCATTTCCTTTCTCTTTGTTCTGTTTTCCCTTAGTATAGGATTTGCCTATGCTAATTTACTCTAAAACATAATGTCTTCTAACAGTTTTATGCTAATCAGAATTTTTGAAGCTTTGACTCATAATTTTTGAGCACTGGGCAATAGGAGAGGCAATGTTCATGAACAGATGTCTTTGTACCTTCTCTGCACAAGACATTTTTCAATTATTTGGTGTTCTCTGTACCGCTTTCACAATTACTGGCTTGCACTTAGCTCTGAACAGAGTGGTTTTCATGGAATACTGTCTTTTCATCTAATACTTCCCACAGTATTAATTTCTTCCATAATGTGTTTGATGAATGAGCTGATTAAATAATTTACTTGTTTGATAAAACTTATTTGTTAAATTTACAAAGAGAGAATGAGGTTTAATATAGAGTCTTTGGAAAGAACAACACAGGAATAACAATGAAAGTAGACAGTAATGAGATGAATAGGATGGATCTTGATGTTTTAAGATTTCTAAATATATTCACACCAAAAATTTGCAACTACATTTATCTATCAACACTTATTTTCAATCTATTTCCTGATTTTGTCTTTTCGTTCTATAGGCTTTTGTCTTTTTAGGGAACGTTCTTTGGCTCAAGATTGGTTCACTTACTGTCTGAGTTTGGAAAATAACTGATACACTTCAGATATTATTTCAGTTCTTACTACTGAGAACATTCTAGAATACGTACAGGCATGTATATATGTACATGCATATGAGTTCGTACATGGAATACACTAAGTATGCTTCACTCCCTTATAACACCGGGGGAAGACTCTACTGCATGCTTCCATATTTTCCTGAGATGTTAATTGTACATTACCGCATATTTCTAAGGCTCTGGTTTCTGTAGTTGACCGTGGTAGTGTAGGGTTTTTTTTGCCATACAAATGTATTTGTGCATTCATTTCCTCAATTCTTATTTAAGTTGGAGGTTTGATTTAATCCATGATAAAATAAGAATCTTCTCTTCTCTTCTGTATCACTTTTTTGGTGGTTTTCTTTTAAAATAAAATCCGTGCATCTCCTTCAGGTCCCCCTATTTTATGTAAAGATCAGCAGCTGCAGCCAACAGCCATATCAGCTATACCAAGAAAATTGTCTGTGTTTTGACCTTTATTTAACACAAAGACAGTAAGTTTAAATAATACATAAAACTGCTGTATACTTAAATCCCTAGAGTCTTTTTAGTAATGAGGATTCTAACAAATTCCTATCTTAGCTTTTTCTTTTGTTAGTCCTACATCTAGAAAGCAATTTCTGCCTCTTTTTTTGTAATTTCATTTTTACAGTTATTCCCTCTTTTTTTTTTAATTCTGTATACTTTTTCTCACTGTCTTTTTCATCCATGCTTCCAATCCCCCAAATCCCTCCATTAATTGTTCGTCTCCTTGAAATAAGCAAGTAAGGAAAAGAGAGATAATGATCTTTGCCAATCTACTTGACTAATGTTATAGGTAGCTTATATATTGATTAAGATCATACAATTATCTCTAGTTTCGTACTGCTGCCAATCAAACTACCATTTGGGAGATTAGTACCACACTGATGTAAAGTCGCTTTGTGCTTCACATTGGGCACCTGCAGTCCTTCCTCTGTCCTGTACTCTCTCATTTTCCCCATCTCTTCCATCACTGTGTTTTTGAAGAAGGAAAACTAAGTATGAACCAACAATCTGGCATGCTTTGGGCATTTTTTTAAAGTTTGGTTTTGGATAAGTTTGTAATATGGGGGAGTAACAAATCAACATGCATACAAACAGCACAGGAGATTCTTCTGAAAATTTTCAGTCCTCTGTAGGTGAAATGGCTATAGGTCACAACCTAAAAAAAAAGGTTTTAAACAAGTTTATTTTCAACAAGAACTTATAATCACAGAGTAAGCATTTGTTTTGGCAAGTCATTGACTAGCCATTCTTGTTTTTTCATTGTTTTCAAAGTTTCATACAACTTAACAGACACTTTTCAATGACAGAGTGAATTTATTTGATGCATCTTTGATCCTTTGTTTCTGAAGACTTACTGCAATGTTGATCTAGTGAAGACATTCAATCTATTTGAGAAAGAAGACTTAATTACCTTATTGCCAGAAAAATTGCAACATTCTTCAGGTTAAGAATGAAATGTGTGGCAGTAGTATAGGGTGTCTTAAGGTATTTTTAGGTGCTGATTCATGGAAACTATACTTCCAAGACCCTAAAAAAATCAATGGTAACTTTTGTATTAAGGTTTACTTGTAATACATTTGTAATTAATATATCCTACTGGGGATGCTACCATGGTGCGCCTTTATTACCAAAAATACCCCAAACCCCATAGTATTTGTCAAGCAGAATTTTTGGCTGTCCTAGGTGGTTTTCAACTTAAACTTTATGAATAGCTTAAATGCTGCAAGAAGGAAGAAAAACAGACACACAGGCAGTTATGAAGGCTGGTTCTATTTTTCCCTTATGATACAAAGCACTATAATTATATTCCATTATGAAAAAGTCATTGTGCTTATATTTCCAGAGTGATTCAGTAACATTATAGGCACAACTCTTTCACAGTGTTACAGAGGGGCCTATTGATCACTTCAACTTTCCAAAGAATGTTAAAACATTTCCTTAGAAGTGCATAGGTCTTGTACTTCCCCTCGGCAAAAAAGACTTTTGTTCTGCAAGATTAGGGAAGAAAATAAAGTCCTTCTGATTTGGTCATGTGTTTTAATTTTAAATCTGTGCTGTATAGAGTAAGTAATTGACAGCTGCAGGAATACTGTGTATGACTTGACTTGCATAATGGCACATGGTTGTTCGTACCATAATTTAAAATATTTTGTCAAAGCATTTCTCATACTAAATGCAAGGCAGGAAATAGAGTTGCTGAGTATTATTAGTTAGACAGATAATTCCAGAGGTTGAGCAGGGTGAGTAAATCATATGTGAGTATATTCAGTATTTGTTTTCAGATATTTTAGGTAGTCAAGTGACAGCACCTACGTTAACCAGAAATTAGCTTAGGTGTGATGGGTTGTGCCGGGTGTGAAAACTGGCCAGAAAACAAGGATTCCCAATGCTGTAGAATATTTTTGATGTTTTGGATTTGTTTGTTCCATGAAACAGAAACAAGACCTTGCTGAAAAAATGAAGGGATTGAAAGGAGCTCTTGCCTCAGAAGAGCAGCCAGGGAGAAAGGAAGAGGGAGAGTAATGCCAGAGTAGCCAATGGCACTAAAGCTTGTGCTGTACACATAAATATTTATTGCTCAAGGAAAAACTGAGTCTAGCACTGGAAACTGTCCTTAATGATGTCATCTGTTTAAGAAACCTTCCAAAGGAATTGATACTTTCTGACAAAATATGGTTTTCATACCATTCCCAGCTAGTGTTAATGAGCGTTGCAGTGAGTACCAGAACAATGCTGCTGACAGGAAAGCAAATGTTTTCTGTGTAATATGGATTCCCAATTCTGCTTTGCTCTCTGGCAAAAGTGGAAGATCTGCACTGCAGGTCAGCATGGTGTCAGTTCTAGCAAATTAAAATACAGATGCTTCCTCTCAAATCAATAAAAGTATCTGTGAAACTTCAAATTAGATATAACATGGACATGTGAATCTATGTGACACTGCACAAAATAATCACTGTTTCTTATTGTCTTTCTCAACAGCTCTTATTTATACAAAAATGTCAAAATTTATATGTGCACATAAAAATTGCTCAGTGACTAAACTATACAAAATTATATTTTAATAATTTAATAATTTAATCCATTAATCAAAGCATCAGATCAGAAACTTGTCTTGAATTTTAGAAAGAATAGATCACCATTTACCATTGTTATTTGGGGGAAAATCCCAAATGTTTCCTTTCATCTTTTGCTGATGCTATGTACAAGATGTGGATTGTTTTAACCACTACGGCAATGAGGCCCTCATTCAGTACAATTCCATAGATATTTTTCTTAGATCCTCACTACAATAAGCCTGAGACTTACCTCTCTCTGAGTAGTTCCAAGTTTGTTTCTGCCATGTGAAAGAGCACCTACTAGGCACTTAAACTTGATATCTCTTTCTAAGTGTTTTGTTGTTGTCGTCGTTGTATTTTTTTTTCATTTGGCAAATTATTTTTCCTACTTTTCTCCTGAATTGCACCTTAATTGCCAAGTCTGGTTTGTGTTCTATCTTCATTAGTATTTAGTTCTGGCTTAATTGTTTGAATTAATGGTATGTGCACAGATTATAAATTATTGCATCTGCAGTAGTTTTTCACAAATTATATCAACGGTATAATTTTAAACGGGAATAAAGGATGTACAATCCTTACCATAGAAAAGTAGTTGAAATAAGGTAGACACCAATCTCTCTTATGCAAAAGAACCCTCTTAAAAACAGATGTATGTGAAAGAATCCTATTATTTTAGTTGTAAGATACTTTCCTCCTTTACTTTGCATCACAACTTTCATTTTATTGTTTAATTAGCACAGTGTATTTACACAGGTGGAATACACCACTTTGCAAGGCAGTGGGTTTTACAGCTTTCTGGTCTTATTTCAGCAATTTGAGTCTTCCTTTTTTGGGTGTTTGAACTAACTAAAGCCATTGTTTCATTTCAGTTTGGAAGACGTTACATTGAAGACCTTTTTAATGATTTTCGAGATGGACAAAGACTTCTGGAGCTCCTGGAATGCCTTACAGGCCAAAAACTTGTATGTGTAAATTAACAGATTTACTGTATGTTGAAGTCTTGATGTTGTGATAATTATATTAGGTGGTGTTTATTAATTCCCACCATTGATGAGGGCCTGTGGAAACTAGTTTTTAGGGATCTGAATATTTTTTACTTTCGTTTGAAATTGAGGAAACATTGTGTCTGAGAGCTCTATTTGACAGTAACCCGTTGCTTGGCATATATTTCAAATTAAAATATTCTGCTTTGTTGTATACAATTATTAAGGAAGTGATTTAATGTGTAGAATTAAAATGTTTTGCTAATAAATTTCATACATGCTGCGTATTTGAGTTGTACATGTCTGAAAAGAGAGAACAGCTTGCTCTTATTAATCTGGATGTTCTAAAGCAACACGTCACACATATTTTGGAATATCGTCTCTTGTGTTCCTGCTTGGACTTTGTGAGCTTGGGATCTTTCTCTGAAACTTTGTCATAAAAGAGTGGTGAAGCAGGCTGGGCATTTTAGAATCAAAATCCAGACAGAATATATTTGTAAATGAACCTTAAACAAATTGATTCTTATCTGTTTGGTTGTCATAGTAATGTTCCTAAATTGTGCCACGGAGAAGATGACTAATCATAATAAAAATCTGGAATTATCTGATTTTATATACATTTCAGTGATTAATTTACTAAAAAATGTCAAGGTACCAAAATGCCTTCCACCTGTGGATCCAGTTTGTTTCACAATTTTCTTTATTTCATATTGGGGTGTTGCATATACACAATGTATGGTAATATTTTCAATGTTGTTGTCATAAACTTATGAAGTAGAAAACTAAAGCTGTAATATAAGATTTGAGTTAAATGCAGTGTATTCTAGTTTCTGATTTTGGGCAGTCAAATTTGTTTTATTTTCTCTGTAGGCAAAAGAAAAGGGCTCCACAAAAGTTCATGCTCTGAACAATGTCAACAAAGCACTACAGGTTTTGCAGAGAAATAATGTAAGTAATCAGCTGGACAGGGTCAGAACATCCTACAGACAGAACATTTAATGCTTTGTAAGTGTTGGATCAAACTCTGGCCTATAGTGTACAATTACTGGGGTCAAGGCAGTTTTTGTAATGTAACTTGGATACTTTGTCATTCAGCACCAGCATGGAATGTATTTCAAAGAGTTTAAAATCCCCTGCCAGCAAATATTTGAATAATATATTTATAATGGACGATATCTGAAGACAGATCAACATGCACAGTTTTATGGTAATGGGTGATGTTTAAAATATATTTTAAAAGGTTAATGATAAGAAGTCATCCATAGCTGTTTAGAAGGTGCTACCTGTCAAAATGTCTACTTATAAGCTCTGACGATTATGAAGTCTGAAAAACTAAGGCTTTTCCTACAAGAAATCTTTTTGGTAAAATTTCACTGGTGTCTATTCCTCATAGTGCATAACATTAAGGAAATTGATCATATCAAGACCACTTTCCATTCTACTTTGTCAAGATTGACTTTTCAAGCCAGTATCCTGTGCATCATTTTTGAGTAAATATTCCCATGATATTTTCCTTATGCAAGCACTCTAATGGACCCATAACTTTAGTAGATATTTTCCGTAGCCAACTAATTATGTCGTATTTCCTCCTCAAGAATAAATTCAAATAAACTATAACATTTGCTTAAACTTAACAGTAAGATGTGATGGAACAGTGCTAATGTCTCCTATGCCACATATTATATTGGATTTCTTGATAGCTGCAGCAGGTCACTAGACATGCTTGAGTTCAGCTGCTGAATAAAGTTATTGATTTTATGAACCTAAGGTAATGCTTACCTGTCTGAAGATTTGTGCATAAATGAAAGTGACCTTATAAAACTGGCATAAAGACGTCCGGCTTAATTTTTCTTTTTTTAAAAAATTGAATTTCATGTCACTAAATACAAGAAAAAGCATTTTATTCTTCAAAATCTGCAATATTTGACATTGAGAAAAATCAGCAACGCATTATTTCACAGTATACAAGAATGTTTTGATTGCATACCTGGAATGTGGTTGCAAATTTTCATACTAAGTGCTTTTGAAAGTATTTATTCACTACATATCAGCTAAATCCATTAATGTGCTTTTCATTCAGTTTCCAGAACACAATAGTCCCTTTCAAATATAGAAAGAAAACAGAGAGTATTCCAACTGGAGAATATAGATGAAAAAACATTCTTTTAGAAAGTGAAGTGGTCATCCAGCGGCCATGATACTCATGTAATGAAAACCTTATAAGCTATACACAACATGAAAATAGTATTGTGTATATATATACACTATATCAAATTAGTATAAAGCAAAGAAATCCACCTCTGAAATAGTTTCCTCAACCTTCAAAATCATCTCAAGTGTGATTTCTATGGGACTTCAGGAATGCAAAAACAATGGTACTAAAGCTATTTAAAGCCTGTGACTGATCTAGATTTTTCTGCTGGTAGGTGCCATCCTTGCTCTGAGGTCCTGCAGTCATCTGGGTGGTAACAGATTGAAAAATGCTGCTGCTTCCAGTCAATCCATTTTACAGATTTATTTATTTTTCTATGGAAAGTGATAGTGTTGGTGTGGGTGTGGCCCCAACATAGCCTCAGGCAACACTGAGGCAAACTGAAAGTGTTTCTCTGTTTCAGTAAAACAGATGTAGGCTCTGTCTATTCAGGCTTCCATTTCCAAAAACAAATGGAGGATTTGGCGTGTAGAACATGTAGGTGACACCCCAATAAGCTCTGTGTGGGTCACTTGCTACGTGGACCCCATTTGAAATTTAGAATATAAAGTCTAAGTTCCACTTGGGAAAAGTTCCAAAACACTGTTGGTAAGAATGAATTGCCAGTCTCATATGCTTTTAGTACAAAATGAATTTTTAAAGAAAAGAGTTCTTAGAGTTCTTGACAAAATATCTACTTTGTATGCGATTAGTAAAATTGACCTACACATGGATGCATTGAAATAAAAAAAAAAATAGAGGATTGTGTGCAAAGCCTTTTGTCGTTCTACAGACGTAACTTCAAATAGCTTCAGAAGTACAATCAGGATATGCAGACTGAAATTTTTGAAGGAATGGGGTACTTTGCCATATAAGTACCAGATCTGATTGTGAAAAACTGCATATATGAAACAGCGAGGATACAAATTTTAGAGTCATAGTTTCCATCCAGAAGTGCAGGTCTTAGCTTGTGTTATCTTGCACTCACATCCCTGAATTTGGCTTCCTTATTTAGATAGCTTAAAATGTGGGGGAGGGCAAAGGATCATTTCACATGTGGAGGAAAGAATATTGCAGGGTGGTAAGTGCTGATGCATTATGAAGTTGCAAATACATAATATAATTATGGAAAACAACATTACCGGACAAAGTAATGTGCAAAAGATCACAATCGTTGGTTTCTCTGCCTTGCCTTATACATTGTAGAATTTAATTAAGGCAAAATAAGTTCTATTTTAATCTAAATATGTAAAACAATGTCTTGGGTTTGTGGGCTCTTACAGTGTCTAGATGTGTGTGTAGCTTTCAGTAAAGTTTATTATGTAAGGTAGTATGGAGCATAATACAAGAGTTTTTCTGCGTCACCCATCAGTTTTGTGATTTGTAATCAAAGAAGCTCAATATAAAAGATTTTTGAGTTATTATTAACTATTATTTTTAACTGTATGTTTTCACAACATGCTATAACTGGAATAATTGAAACTCTAGATCACTGCTTGCTTTTTTGCCAGCACATTAATTGTGCCATTCATAAAACGTGAGTTGGATGTTTACTAAACAACGGAAACCAAATGAGAAACTTACCCTAGCCCACCCCTCCCTCTCCCTCACCACAAAGAAAGTTTAACACCAAATGTGTGAAAATAACACCAACTTCTTATGCTTGCTACTAATCTTATACAAATATTTTTTGTTGTTGTCTCTTTAATAGGTTGATTTGGTAAATATTGGGAGCTCAGACATTGTGGATGGAAATCATAAGCTGACCCTTGGTTTGATCTGGAATATAATCCTTCACTGGCAGGTGAGTGGCACAGCTGCTTAGTTTCCATGAAGGACCTTTATCCTACTGATCTTTTTTTCCATTATTATCCAGCCCCAGCCTACAGAGTAAACATAGACATTGCAAACAATGTCCTAAATCAGCAAGTTTTATGGCAGTTCATTTATATATTATCTAGGATATTAAGAATCTTAAGAAGATAAAATAGGTTTTATAGCATTAGCAGCAGCTTTTTTCACTCTAATTTCACAGTCAGATGTTGCAAGACAATATATAATACAGTTATTGCAAGAAAAATGGATAGGCAAAGCCAACATGGATATATAGGTTTCATAGTCACTTTTCTTTTTAGTATCTTAGAAGGAGTGACTTTTGATGAAATAATCACATTTGTTGCTTTTCGCTGCTGACCCATCCTGCCAATAATTCTTTTTAGAGCACTAAAAAGCTGCTATGCTGCCAATTTATTAAAGTAGATGTGACTCATTTAGCTTCCTTTCTCTTTGGATAGAAAGGGCATATTATTATCTAGATCTTGTAAAAACCAACATGGTGGACAAGGACAATTATATAAAAAAACTCAGAGACAGCAGTAAAATAAAAATTCAAAAAGAACTATCATTTAGATACTCTGGGTCTGTGTGTTTATATGAATCTGGGCTAAGAGACTGTCCATTTGTGTTGGCTGTATTCCCCAAGCAATAATCTACAAGCTTTTCATAGCATTACAAGAAAAGATGGTGGGAAACAAAGCCTAAAACACTTTACTTTAAAAACTAAACACTCCTATCAAAAATCACATGTGCATCATTCATTGAAGTGGGGAACACTTTTTTTTCTAATTTTGCAGGACATGTTGTAGTGAAAGGAACAGAGAAAAGCTGCAAATTGTTAAATCACTCCTTCCTTTTTCTCCCATTCCAATACTCCTAGTTTAATTGCATAACATTGTTCTAACTTACTTATTAAGAGCACATGGAATATGAAAACTAGATGTGCAACTTTTACATATAATCCTTGAATCACTGTGTTTTAATTTATATGAATTATGGACTGAGATGACTATTCATGCTCGTATTTTGATTTGTCATATTTTATCCTGAAGCAGTGTTAAAGGTGTGCTTTAGTATTAGCTGTGTACTTATTCATTTTTCTTTCAGCTTTTCCCACCATTCCTCTTAACACATTCTTGCACACACACAGAAAACACACATGTTCCCTGGTATTGCCTGGTGAGGTTTTTGACAGCAGGCATGCGCTCTTGGAGTACCCCTTGCTTGCAGTACATAGGTGATTTGTTTCAAGCTTCATCCTGAGCCTGGTGATAATTCAACAACTACCCATATATGAAAAGTCCAGGGATCATATTTACAAAGCATAATTTAAATATGATAAATATATAAATATATATATAATAAATATATATAAATATATATTATTTATATAATAAATATATATGATTTATCATAAATAATTATGATTTACAAATCATATTTACAGCCTTGTTAAAGGTGTGACACTTTCTCGGCATGGTCATAATGATTTAGTCCATGTTTAGTCTATACTTTGAGTCCTGTGCTTCAGTTTGTTCTATTCATGGATTACCAAAAGGAAGTGACCTGAATGTGCTGGACTTCTCTTTTTATTCAAAATTTTGTAAATAAATTTCTAATTTGGCTAGAATTCAATTTCAGCTTCTTTCCTAAAGAGTAGCTAAAGCCCAGTTGGCAAGAAGAAGACATTATTGTATAATAACCCTGTAACTGTTGCAAAATGATGAAAAATTAAAAAAATAATATAAAGCCAGATTTGTACTTGGGCTTTTCTCTTTTTAAACAAAACTCAGGAGATGATGGTTTGCTGCCTATTTCCTGTGAAGGACTGAAACAGTTCAAAGTGAATTTGCTTATTTACAGCTCTGTGAAGAAAATCTTTGTTCTTTTCCAGATTTTCTTTCAAGTTTTGAAGTGATTTGCATGATCTAGAATATGTCCATGGTTGTTCTGCCCTGTTTATGGGTTGGTACTCTCTTATATATTGACAGTACTTTTGGTGAAACAAAGCTGTAAGTTTCTTAAGAAAGGGTACTTCTTCCCATTGGTACCATTTTGCCTATCACAGATTGTTCTTGGCACTGAACAGCTGGAAGCACGGCAAGGTGTTGTTAAAGACTAAGTTATGGACTCAGGGCTCCCAAACTTATCTGCCAATTGTATACAGCTGGGTAAAACATCTCATTACCTGTGATAACCTATCGAGACTACTATATTAGTTTGTAGTCTGTGAAAGGCCTAAAAAAATTAATAGTAATACACAGGCTATTTCATTTAGTGCATGCTGCTTGTGCAATTTGTGTTTGATGGTGCAATCCTTTTGCAAATCCTTTTGCAAATCCTTTTGCTTTCTGATTCCAAGAACTTGCAGTCCGGAGAAGAGTCACCTACAGGAAGTTTTTCTGCCTGCACGTAAAAAAAAATAAAAATAATAATACAAGTTGTATGGACAGTTATTTTGTTGCAGATGAACAGGCAAGAACCTTTTTCCAGTTTCACATCCTGTAGCCAGGACCACTTTAGGACAGACCGTACTTATATACAACAACAAGACTGTCTTAAAAAAACATCAACTTCTTTGTGTAAAATGTAAAAAAAAAAAAAAAGACATGGTAGAAGAAAGGTGCACAAAAGGACTAATGAGGCAGTAGCAGTCCAAGCAGATATCAGCAGTCCCATCAAGGAGAGGTAGTGCTAGAGGCATTGCAGCAGACAAGATTTGATTTCAGTTTAGTAGAAATCTTGTGGTTTTCTGTATCGCCTGTGGGAATTGTGTCCTTTGTTATTTAGCCTGTTTTTCAGGGGAGTCCTTATTGTGGCCTTCCAGTACTTAAAGGGGGACTATAGGAAGGATGGGGGCAATCTCTTTAGCAAGGCTTGTTGTGACAGGACACGGGGTAATGGTTTTAAAGTAAAGGAGGGTTTTAAGGACTGGATATAAGGAAGAAATTTTTTACAATGAGGGTGGTGAAACACTGGCACAGGTCGCGCAGAGAGGCCGTAGCTGCCCCAACCCTGGAAACATTCATGGCCAGGCTGGACAGGGCTCTGAGCAACCTGATCTAGTTGAAGATGTCCCTGCTCACTGCAGGGGGGTTGGACTAGCCGAACTCTTAACAGTCCCTTCCAACTCAAACCATTCCATGATTCTATGGTTCTAAGATTATTATTAAAAGTTTCACTGAAGTTGAACCATCGTTCTGAGTTGAGCACCTGCTGTCATAGCTCTTTATGGTACTGAATCTATCAGAGTTTCTGTCTTTGAAGGCTGCTGCCTTCTTTCTCACAGTTCTGTGACCCCAGCCTCACTACAGCATTAACATTTAAGCAAAACCAAAATAAAACTATTAAATTCTGAACTGTTACATTTGACAAAGACTTGTAAGAGTGGTGTGGAAAAAACATTCTATACAGCAGTGTGCAAGTTGTTTTGTTTTGTTTTTAAAAACAAACTTATTTTCATATAGAGCATGGAAAAAAAACCTAGCAAAAATCTTTGGTAAGAGTCACAGCCAAAATCTTTACTTTCTTCAGAAAAGAAAAAGCAAAATAATAGGCATATATATAATGCAAATATTTCAGAGAAAGATGCATTTCAAAAGTCAGTCAGCCTCATTTGGAGACCTATTAGAAGCATCAGGCATGTTACACATTTGTTGGAGAACCAGTATTTTAACTGGAATTACCATTATATTTTATTTTGTATTATAATGGTGGAAATGAAATACTAACAGTTATGTCGATCCACCTTAAATCAATGAGCAAAGAATATCCTTTTCTTTGACACGTGTCTTGAACATCTATGAAAGTGTTCTTAAAAGAGTTCTTTAAAATGTGCTTTGAAAGGGTTTAGTGGATTCTAGCTGTAAAAATGTAATCCGTGCAGTGAGAATGCCTGAAATATAGCAGGTAAAAAATTCTAAGTCATTCTGTCAGGGAGCTGTAAGGTCCCTATTTGACTGAGAAAAAAGAAAACACCTTGCTTTGGGCATAATTTTTTCAGATTCTCTCCTTCCCTTCCTCTATTCTAGGTGCTGGCATCCTGAAGCCAAGTGCCAGTCTTATAAAATGTTATGCGCCTGAGTGTTGGTTTTAGGTGAATCAGATGTAGTGCAAGCCTGATATCATGCCATGTTCTTAGTCACCTTACATGCACACAGCTATGCATGCACAGACTCCAGGACATGGTCCTGCAGCGGGGAGATCAGAGGTCCACTACTGCCATGAGCCAGGCCCGGTAACGCTGCTTTTGGCCACTTCTCAGTGTGGTGCTGAGAATAACAGCACTCCCATTCTGTTCACAGCTTTTAGTTTGGCACTTTGACATTTCAGAAGTCATGTTGGTGGCTTCTGTGTTGCCCTTTTCCCCCCTTCTATTCAAAATTTAGTCTTTTCTTATTGCTGTAGTATAGGGCCATTCCCCAGCAAGAGCAAGTATTTCTATTCTCTGTAAGTTGGCGTTTCCTGCACCTTAAGGCTTTGTTTCCTGCCAGGATATACTGCATTAGAACAGAGAGGTAACAAAGAAATTAGTATGAGAGGTCAACTCATCATTTGACAGCAAGAGGCAGAGCATACTAGACACTTTGAAATGGCTGTAGATTTTGAGCCTGGATGCTGAGGGAGCTTATCCATCCAAAAGCTCTTCAGGCTGGCATGATCACAGCTCTACATAAAACTCTTTCTGAACAGTATATCTAAACCAAGAAGCCTTAAAAAAGTTTCCTTCTAACCTCAATGTCAGCCAGCACTTTTCAGCCCAGACGCTGGTCTTGCTTCGGAGCCCAGCTGTCCTGCGGGCAGTGTGGTGCTGTGCCCACAGCGGTGTGGCACGGTCTAGCACGGTGCTGCATGGTGCTGCCAAGGTGCCAGGTGGGGTGGGAGGGAAGGCGTCATCCCTTGGGGTGCTCAGAAGGACAAGGTGGATCCAGTTGTAGAAGGGGACTTTTCCACCATTTTTCACTGAATAGGAAGTGACCTCAGCCTTTTACCTTTTTACCTCATTATTTCAAATGCCTGCCATTCCCTAGGAGACAAAAAACCAAAAAACAAAAAACCCACAAACAAACAAAAAACCAACCATAGAGTCTTCCCTGCTGCAGAAAGATGCAGGAAATGAGTAAAACTTTACCCATTGTCAGCGTACTAAACTCAACAAGAGGAGTTTGAAACTATTATTTATTTACTCAAAAGTAGAAATAAATGCTAAGTTTTTGGCTTCATCTCTTTAAATCAAAAGAACTATCACCTGGATTCTTCCGAATAATTGCCTTCCTGACAACTCATTTTTTTATTGTTTTTACCTAATTTCATCTGTTTTTACTTATTGTTCCTTTGTCTTATGTTAATGTCAACTCAAACACTTGATCTTTTCTATATGTGATGAACTTCTCTATTTCTAAATCTTGTGTTTCTGCATTCATTCAGCTATCTTTTTATATGAATGTTGATGTATTTTCCAAATGTTACAGTTTGCTTATAATATTGAGATAAATCTTCATTTGTAAATACAAACACATGATAAAAATACAAAATGAACAGTGAAATCTTGGCTTGAACAATTTTTCATTACCATAATTTCAGTATTTTTTAGTTTTTCATATTGTTTAAGTTTGCAGCAATAGATGCTGGTCTTGAAACTTTTCTTATTTTTAGCGTGTGGGTTCATGAAAAAAAAAAAAAATTTTGTATTTTGATAGTAGTGAAGGGATTTTACCTGGAAATACAGGAAGCAAATCTCTTAGCTTCTTGCTGAATTACGTAAATCTACTTTGGCAGTTCTCAATAATGAAGACACTAAAAATATTAATGAGAAACTCAAAATACCCACTCAGGCATATGAAGCAAAACTAAAGACTATATTTCCTAATTTTCTTAAACTCTTTACTTTCTGTCTCCTGGTGTAGAAAAGGAGGCAACTATAAAATGCTGCTAATCTTATCTGAGAGATTTTTATATTCATTTTCATTGGTGCAAGTTACAATCTTAGCCTGAAGTCAGGAATGTGCCCCGTGAGATTTAAAGAGGATCAGTTCTCCTCCCATCTCAGAAACTAATAACATATAAAGTTAACTTTATACCTGAGTCTCAAGAGGAAAATTGAAAGCAGTGACACTCTTTGGGTAGAATGCATCTGAGATGTAAAAACAGAACATACTTCTGGTAATTAATTTCTTCACGTATTCAAAATATTGAACTAATTACTGTGAAACCAGCAAGCAACTTACCAGACTGAACAATAAAATGCTATCTGTTTTTTATACAGTATCATAGTAATTAGTTGTTGTTGTTGTTGTCGTCGATTATTCGTGGAGATTACACCTTCTGCATGTTATCTTATAGTTTTTACAGTTTCAGAGTGGTCCAACGTTTATCATAAAATAGCTTCTACAGTGAATGTTGTTCGACTGATACTGTCTGCAGAGCAATTCAAGTGGAGAATTATAACTACCATAAGTGAATAAACAACAATAAGCAACTTCATAGTTAAATTACATGTTTGGGAGTATTTTAAAAGAGCTGCTAATCTTTCCAAGATACATGGAGAAAGCAATTAATTAAAAGGGAATACTTTACTGGAAAATAAATTATAGACTTCTTAATACAAGTTTTGCGTGCTCTTTCACTAGTAAAGAAGTTGCTAAGAAATATATAAATGACTGCATTATGTCAAACTCCAGGCTAATATATTTAGAAGCCCTCAGAATTAATGGCTTTTTATAAAACAATAACTGTAGGTCAGTGAGCTTTCTCTAATGAAAAAGGAATTTTAACTATTAATTTTCAAAAGTTTAAAAAATTAGGCATATGCAACTCTCAATGCATCCAATGAAATTCACTTTTCATCCAAGTGCGTGTATGCAAGTATAGTTTGCACATTTATGTCAGAAAAGTTATCTGCTGTGCACTGAGCACATTTATTTTTCCTTGGTACTTATTTCAACTCTGTCAATGAGAGAATAATGTTTTTCATCATTTTAGCAACTTTTGCTATAATGTATTATATTAACTAAGGATCTATTTCCAGAGCAAAGAAAACCACAAGAAGAAATACTTAGTTTGAACAAACTCTGTTCCTATAAGTGGTGCAAGGAAATGAGCCTTCTCTCTTCATGCACAACTGTTTTATGTGGCACAGGGATGAATGTACAGTATGCATCAACAATGGTGACCAAAAAGTCAATATCAGGTTTTTTTAAGGATTCAGACCTGACTACTATCATTATACTGTGACACCGGGTATTTTCTGTAATTACTTAGAAGGTTTTTCTTTAAGGCTTAAATCTTCAGGAAAAAAAAAAGAAAAAAGGGGGGAGGGTGGCTGTGTCAAAAAAAAAAAAAAAAAAAAGGCTTGTAATGAGTAAGTTGAATCATTGATGAAATTCTGTCTCCTATTGCAGGTCAAAGATGTAATGAAAAACATCATGGCTGGACTGCAGCAGACAAACAGTGAAAAGATTCTGCTGAGCTGGGTCCGCCAATCTACTCGTAATTACCCACAGGTCAATGTTATCAATTTCACCAGTAGCTGGTCTGATGGATTGGCTTTCAATGCACTCCTCCACAGTCATAGGTAGGAAAACTAACTCTTCATTATTTTAGTGAGATTGTAACAGACAGCTGTAACAGGGCTTGAAGCTGGTGTATCTATTATGTGGGGTTTTTAGCTGCTTCCTGTGTGGGTGTTTCAGCGTTCTTTTAAATGTCTGCCTGTTTGCTTTCACCTGGGTTCTGCATCTGGCATCAGACTGAATCCTTCTGTGGAAAGAGAGGGTCTGAGCTTTTCACAGCACTATGAATATCTCCAGTTCAGATCCTTTTCTGGAATTCCAGTGCATATACCAGGTAGAGAGTCTCAAGGAGTACAGGCTTGGAAACTTTTGAGAAGACCAAGAAATAGATCCAAAATGAAACCCTTGAGGTTGTCCTAGAGGGAGAAGGAGATTTTCCTGTGGGGACTTACAGTGGGAAGATGTAGAGGTCGTCAAAAGCCTCTGACAGCTGCTGAATTGAAAGTACGGGTTTGTCTCGAAAGGACACAGTTGGAGAAGGTAGCCTTTTTTTTCCAAAATTTCACGTTGTTCCCCCAGCTGATTTAAGTTTTCACCCTTTCTCAGAAATAGTCTTGTTCTAGTCTGTGCTGTATAAAACACTACCTTTAGCGAGTCAGTGTTCTCTGGTGGTTCTGTGCACTTGGCTTAAGGAGGGTGTGTAAGCCAGTCTATCTTAAAGGTCTAGTTCTAGCCACTACTGATTTTAAAGTAGTCCTTATTATTCCAAAGTGGTAAGCCTCCTGATCTCTCTTCTCCTACTTCTATAGCCTGCAAGGTGGATGACTGCTCCAAGTTATCAGTTGGTTGAGTTTTAGGACAACTAAATGGGTATGTTCTGTTTGGTAAGAGAAAACAGGAATTTACAAGATAGTAGTACAAGTCAGACCATTTTTTTTTAGCTGCATTAAAGGCTTAAAATAAAATGAGGCAAAATACTTCTAAAAGGATAGTCTGAGACAATATGTGCTTTCCAGCTAAAGCAGTGAAGAGCTGCAGATATTTCTTTCCAAAATTTTCACTGGCTCATGTAATTGTTTCTGAATGAAACTGTCTGATTAAGTCTACTGCTGTTGTATTCTGAAGACTAACGCTGACAGCCAGTTACAGCGGCTATGCCTTACACCACCATCCCAGGTACAATAAGCATCTCTTGCTCTGTGTCCATTTTTTCACCCTGCATACGCCTGGGAGCCTTGAATAGATCTGACTGAACTAAGGTCCAAGACCTTGCAATTACAAGAGTTGTTTGCCTGTAATGTTAGGGATAAGGCATTATTTTAAGGAAGAATTTATTATACTCTGAAAGGGCTCCGTGTATGTGTTTCACCTGCATTCAGTATTTATAACATTAACAACGGCCTTCCCCACCATCCTGCTGTTACTCCGCTGCTGATGCGCTCACACCTTCTTGTAAGTGCTTATGTGGGTATTAAGAGAATTGCATTTGGGGAGCTAAATAAGAAAAGAACTACAATATAGTGACCATCACTAGCTTTTGATAATTACTTTATTCATTGGTCATTCATTAAAATGTGGTTTGGTGGGGTTCTTTTTTTCAAACCCTCTCTAAGCGTACTCTTTTTTTTGTTGTTATTTCTGCTGATGATAATTTCTCATTTTAATTTGCTCTGTCTCTCATTTCTTAAGTGATTTCATTCTGGTGGACCTGAATATAAGAATGCAATTATCCTGTAGAAATCAATTAATCCCTTTCTTTCTAAATATCTGATTCCATGCTTGTAGGTGATTAAAATAAATAAATAAAGCTTTGTACAGGATACTCTGTCTGCATCATTCACCTTCATGTAAGCTCTGTTACATTGTGGGAGCTAGAATACCTTTTCATCTTCCTAAAACATTGTCTATACATAGCCTTATTAAGTGGGAAAATGCTGGTTTTAACTCAAACACCAGGTTACTTAAGTCACTCTGGAACTCAGTGTTACAAAAAGGACTGAGTGATTTCTACTACTTTTGGTGGTATGCTGCTGCCCTGTGGCATGGGATACAGCTGGGGAAGGAAAAATAGATATGCCTCAAAGGGAAAATATTTCAAAAAAAGCCAAAAAATAGTTATGCTGAAATTATGTTGGCTAACTAATTATTACTGTAGACTCAAAGCCTAAAACTGGTAGTATTTTATGGCATTGTAACTACCTTGATTTCATTTTCAGCAAATCAGTGCAGCAGAAGGCCAAAGTGGTGGCATGTCTTTCCTCCTAGACAAAATATCAGACTCTCTGTTTCCTGATTAGGGTATCTGATACTCAGATATTCAGATTGTGTGCTCTACAGGTTCATGCAATATCATCTGGTGTCTGAAATCAGTAATCAGAAATTCCTTTTTGTCTCTCTCTGTAAGAAGATCTCCAGAAGTCTGAGCAGAGGCTCGTATTCAGGAGCAGTCCCTGGTGGGGAAGGCAGTTACCTGCCTAGGCCACATTGGGATTGTCTAGACAAAATAAGTGTTTGTGTGTCATACTTTATGCACTGCTGTGTTCAGTTCAGTGCAAAGTTCACTTGTGAACATTCATTTCCTGCTCACTACAATTAATGCACTTTATTCAGGTTTTCTAAAATAGGGCTGCAAAACTTAAGCTTGCTTTTACTGTTCTTGAGTCTGCTGCCGTAAATCTTGCATAGCTTTCTTTACAGTGAGCCTATCTTCAATAGAAGCGAAAAAGAATTACTCCACAAAACTCTTGTCTCTTTCCCAGTAGTTAGAGGACTCATCTGGGAAACGGCAAGTGTACGTTCACGTTCCCTGAGGCAAGTCCCCAGGACACACCTGTTGTCTTCTTCTGGACTTTAACCACTAAGTTATTCCGCAAAAGTCTCAGAGGAAGACCCAATGTTCTCTGAAGCCCTAAGTCAGTTATTTTTAAGCGAACCTCTGTGTTTAGTGCATCCTCTATATTGATTTTTGGTGACTGCGCTTCATGCTCAATATGCAGGAGCACTAAATTGCCCTTCAAGATTCAAGATGCAATCAACAAAAGAGGTACACTAAGACACTCTGAGTGTTCAGGATCCCCTAGCTCTATCTTATAAGAATAAAAAGCCTTCTCTAAGAAGTGTTGACACCTGACTTGGTCACTCTAAAATGCAGGTACCTACCTACTTGTTGGTTGTCAGAGTGTCTTGGCTTTGTGCCTAAAGAAGACAGTTTGAATATACACTTAAGCTGATCAACACCGGTTTATGTAAAATCTCAGAGAAACCTGGTGTCTTACACATCCTATGCTTTATTAATATTTTGTGGTTTACATACATAGAATGACAAGCCCTCTGAAGAGAAGCACTTTGAATTTAGGTCCTCTGTTTTCCCTCTTTGATTTTGTGTTTCTCCAGTTCTCCTGTTCTACTTCTTTGTCTACCATTTTCTTGTTCTACATAAAGTTTGGTCCAGATATTCTTTTTTTTCCTATCTTCCTCTGAGCTTATTAGTCTGTATTTCATTAATTCACTTTTTCCATTGTCTTTTTTCCTCCTTCCTGATTGTCCCTTTCTACAATGTCTTTCAGTACCTTTCTTTCTCCCAGCAATTTTTATACTGAAATGGGCTCCTGAAGAAAAACAAGGATTTGTCATTCTAACTGTCAGAACAGCTATGGTTGTCTTTATGGTTACTTAGGGAATAACCTAGTACATATAAAAAATACATTGGTGGAAAAATTAATTTTTAAAGATTTAAAACATATGTTCATCATTCCTGAAATGTTAAAGACTTTCCTGGTTTAATTGTAAAAAATAGGCTTTACTACAAATAGTAGCTTCTACTTTTTTGACATTGAAGTCTTTGAGTTTAGCCTTCAGGTGTATTTCAGAGGTAAGCCATAAGCCTTCCACGTTGAGCCTCAGGCTGTAATTTGTATGCATGGTCTTCGTCACATTTAGATGTTCTCAGAAATGGAAGCAGAATTAGTCTGAAAAAGGGCTAGTCATAATTTGAAAATCAGGTATGATAATGAACTCATATGGTGAACCTGGTGCCTGATGTGTGTATCTTTTGCCAATTTTAGTACTATTCCTAGACTCTCTTCTACCAGAAAAAAAAAAAAAAAAAAAAAAAAAACAAACAGTGAAACAAACAAAAATCTCTCCAACACTGAAAGAATCACAGAATCACAGGTTGGAAGGGACCTCAAGGGTCATCTAGTCCAACCTTTCTAGGAAGAGCAGAGACTAAACAAGATGGCCCATCACCCTGCCCAGACGACTCTTGAAGGTGTCCAACGTGGCCGAGTCAACCACTTCCCTGGGGAGATTATTCCAATGGGTGACTGTCCTCAGTGTGAAAAATTTCCCTCTGGTGTCCAGTCGGAATCTCCCCAAGAGCAACTTGTGTCCATCCCCCTTGTCCTCTCCATGTGACTCCGTGTAAAAAGGGAGTCTCCATCTTCTTTGTAAGAATGATGCTAGCCAAATTTTTCCCATAGTATTTAGGCTCTCTGAAAGTGCGGGAAGATTCTGGTAGCATTGAAGTGATTTCTTTTTGACATCGATAGGAATCAGTCTCTCACAATATGCAAAAGTTAAATTTTCTTTTCTAAACTCAGCCCTATTTCATTTGCTTTTAAAAACAGCACTTCACAATACTTTTATGGTATAATTTTAAGAATGATGTTTTGGTGTAAAGTAGTAAGCTATTAAGATCAGTTACTACATGCTGTGGTTAGTTCTACTGTGTACCTAAAACTCACTAGTAGTTTTACAATTAGATTTTTCTTTTTAAAATACTTCATAAAAAAAATACTTTTTTTATAACTACATCAAAATATACACTATACTGTAGTCTCTATATTACCTCATCTGAAATATTGGCTGAGTGCTCAAATTTTTAATTTGTAACTTACTAGAAATAGATCTAATTAACATTCTACTTTCAGAAAACACTACATACAGTAAGTCGAAAATTTTCTAGACACACTGTTTTACTGTGATTTCAGGGAAATGAAATTAGCTTTTTTTGTGATCTTTTTGCAGCTCATGGCAGATAATGGCAAATAATTTTGAAGGAAATACATCTAAACATTAAAATAAATAACAGTATATACTATCTTATGATTACAGTAATTTTTGTGTCTTTGATTTGTCCTTCAACAGCTTTTATGTTCAGCCTAAATTTACAGCCTCTCTTACATTTTTGTTGCACTAACTTTGTGGGCAGCATCTTTTGACTGTGGGGATGGGGAAAGGAGAATAGCAGGAGGAAGTTGATTGAGTAGATAAAGATGGGAGACAGACTTACCTCTCTTCTTGGTTTTGATGTTAACACGCTCTGGAGTTGCTACTAACAATATATTCCATGTGTCCATCTGGTCTTTAAAAAGGAAAAATCAACCCCCAGCCTCTCTTACATCATGTTCATGTACTTTTCTAAGTATATAATTCAATTTGATTGCTAAATAGTATTTATCTGTTTCACCATAAAGTATCAAGGCTGAGTGACTGTGTGAAACATTTCAGGACAGGCACTGCATTATAGAAAGTATCATTATATTCATCATACTCATAGTCGAGGTCCTTTTTGCCAAGGAATAAACACATTGGAAAGTTGTTATAACTTGGCCTTTCTTCTTTTTATACCACTGTCATATTTTAGGTATTTCCCCTTCAAAACCATCCTAGATAGTACTAATCATCTTTGTCCATGGTTCAGGTGCAAAAAGCTAAAGAATGGAGGAAAAAAGAGTTAAGGCAGCCTTGTTGAATTCCCACAACAATATATGTGCACAAGAACGGGGACTCAAGCTCTGAAATTCCTTAAACTCCTGTGACGTGGAAGGCTTAAATGCTGTTATTAAGGAGAGGATACTGGCTTTACATGAATCACCCAAAAGATCTAATATGGTTCCTTTTACTTCAATGATTGATAATAATGAAATAACTATGAACTAGAAATAACTAACAAAATGCATGTCTTAAAGGATAGGGGTTGGTTTGTTTTATTTTATTATTTAAGTAGTGATATTTTCATTTCTCTTATATAATGTTTTCAGGGATGGGTAGGTGGCTTTTTTGTTTTGGTGGGTTTTGCTTTGGTTTGGTTTTTTTTTTTTTAAGGAGGTTCATACAGGAGTGTGGAATTTGTATCTGGATGAACATTCTCAGTGTCTCCTTGAAGGGATTAAAAGAAAATAAGATACTACTATGAAACACTTACTACATAGACATAATACACTGTGAGAGCAGTACTCTCACTGAGAAGCTTTATCTTTCATAGCCTTTTAGCCCACCATTCCCTTGCTTATGGCTGACTTTTGTTTTGATCAGATATCACTAATGCCCTTTCGCTGTCATTTTACAAAGGGGTTTTACAAAAGGGGCTATTTTGAGCAGATATTCCCATTTGTGTAATCACCATCTCTCTATGGACATTTAGGCTCTCTAGCAGTTACTTTTAATACTGAGTGTGAGGAGCAGTGAAGCATGGGTTACTTGGCAAAGCCACAAGGGCACATCAATGAGCCCAGGGTGAGAATTTTCAGAACATAAATTTGGGATATGGTTCCTTGAATTAAATGCTCTGCATTGAACCAAATAAACAAGGCAGCAGCTGTGGAGTGGCTCCATCACCCTAGGAATGTACAGAAACTAAAATATTTTGCTAAGGAAGAAATGTCAGTTCTGCTACAGTTCAAACTCTCCCTACTTCAGGCTCCAGATCACAGAGAGGTTTCCCTGTTTACTTCTTGTAATCTTTATCCTCCAGATGGGTATCAGAGAGTGCTTTGCCTCTTTTCTCTAACTTTGTTGAGAATTGGGTGGGGGTTTTTTTGTTTGGTGGTGATTTTTTTTGTTTGCTGTTTTTTTCTTTTTTCCTCTTCTCCTAGTCCTTTAATCAGGATTTTGAAGTGGGGACAAGTAGTATTCATTAGCTTCATCCTTGCTTCTTTAAAATGCTTGAACTTAGGCCAGGTGACTGCCTTAAAAATGAGCACTTCATTGCAGCTGTTTCTGCTTCAGGGGGGCAGAGTCAGGAGGGGAGAAGGAAAATGGCATTAAAAAGAGGTCCTAGATAGAAGAAGCAAAAGTGTGTCTTCGGTAAGTTAAAAGCTAGAACTAAAAGCTATGGTATGAAGAGGTATGGAAATACTTTTATTGTAACAAGTCACTAGGTTATATGCTAGTTAACGGCTCCTGGTTTGTTTTAATTGTGGAAGTACTGAAGACATATACAAGATTTCCTTGTATAAGTAAAACTAGAACAACAGGTTATAACCTTAGCTAGGTGTTAATGCAGCCTAAGAAAGCGACCTATAAAACACACATGGTGTTTCTTTGTGATGTTCATAACTACCTCTGTGTAATTTTTTTTTTTACCAAAAGTTATGTAAGTTATAAAGGTTGCTCTTTTAATGGCTCATGATACTTTAGAAATGAGGCGCTTCAGAACTTCTGAAGAAATTAAAACACTACATCCTGTGATATTAAAGTAGCTTCAAAATGTTTCACTTCTTTCCTTTAGAATTCTCCCTCTGGAGTGTCTGCTTTGATCTCTTACTTTTCTGGAATCTATACCTTTGTAGAATTCATTACTTTTTCAGGTTTCACTGCTGTATGCATCTTAGATGAATTAACTTCAGATTGATATGGAAAAACTTATTTGAATGAATAAACATGTTATTTAGTAAGTAAAGAAACCAAACCCCAAAAACTCTGTTGATTTTTTTCTTCCCTGTTTATAAACTCTTGTGGGGGTTATTTGGTCATAATATCTATATCTGCACTCATGAAAATTAGCTTTCCATTTTTGACAAAGATTTAACAGGTGGTCTCTGAGGAAAAATCACAGAATAGTAGGGGTTGGAAGGGACCTCTGGAGATCATCTTGACCAATAACAGTAAATTTTAAAGATGTGGTATGAAACTGTATTGCTGATAGGGGCTGTGGCTAGGAACAGAGCACTGTGGTAGGATGAAGTTACTGGACATAGCTGTCTAACGCCTCCGAGTTTTGTTTTGTTGCTTGCTTTAAATCAGATGGTAACCTGTTGGTTTTGTAGTAACTGTGGTTTATCTTATCCATGATATGTCTGTATTTGTTTGGTTTTAGTATAGTTCAGATTAAATTTTCTTAGCATGGCTGCTCTATTTCCACCATAAATGAGATAATACATTGGGGGTGGGGGAGGGGCAGAAGTCCGTTTTATTCTTTGTGACCAGCTACTTTCCTTGCAAATATATCTGGAGAAACTTCAGGTTTGTTTTATTCCCTTTTATTTCCCCTCTTCTTCCCTCCCTGCCGTTGCCCCCCCCCCCTTTTTTTTCCCCCTCTTTGTTAGTTATAGGAAAGAACTGCAGGTACAGAAATTACCTTATGTTCAATATAAATGTTCATTTTACAGTACACTTCTCCATTTGAAGCCTTTAATCCTTTAAGTTTGGCTTACCATGATCTTGTCAATGTAATAAAAAATCAGTGCTGACTTAGCTGATCAGTGAGTGGCTAGATGGAATTTAACACATTCTAGCTAATTCTAGATTCTTTGAACGTGCTTATGCTTGTATGTGCTCAGGGAGAGTAGTGAAGACTGCTGGTTATTTCTTCTTGGCTTTACTCCCTGTCAGACATGAACCAAGCTGCAGATGAGAGAACAAATTTCTTCTCCCATTGTATAATTTGAACAATACAGAGAGAGGAAAAAAGTGGACAGTCAGTATTCTGTTTGTTCTCTTCTCTGCTGTTTCGTACCTTTTCATCCCTGGATTTATAACTCCTTGGAAAGCTAATAATAGTTGCTATTTGAAATTCTGTTTGTGGTGTTTCAGGGATTTTTAAAAGCTATTTGCCATATACTACAGTTCTTAATCTTCTAGGCTGTAATAACTCCTGCAATCATACTTGTCAGCATTGCTGTGTAAATATACTCAGTGAAATATCTAGTCACGTCACACTGAGAAGCTGATGCTTCAAGCTGACATTGTGAAATTCTTATTTTAGTGATGGTGCTACTGAAAAGTATATATGCAAGTATTCTTTCAACAAAGGGAAAATCTGGAAATTTAAATGGCTGTTGGAATAGGGAGAGCTTTTTGAATTTTTTTTTTTTTAATTAAGTTGATGTTTGTCAGAGCTGAGTTGCAGTAGATGGCTATACACACTTAAGTTGGCTTGGAATTTGTGCTGTCTTCTTTATATACAGTACTAAGAAAATTCATAAGAAACCTGTCAGTGACTTACTGGAGCTTAGTACTTTTACAGCTGTGACTCAGAGGGTTCAAATTTTTGCTGTCTGTAGTAAGTGTAAAAAGGGAGATGTTGTGTATGCTCTACACAAGCACAGACATGCACAGTTGAGCTAGTAAGCACGCAAATTCAACCAAAGTGTTCTACAACATGATGATAGCTGAAACTCTGTTATTGAAACTTTAGTGTTAGAATGCTTGAGTGTTTAAAATCAAACAAACAGAAAATCATTCTCTGTGTCTTATATCAAGAATCTTACTCCTACAGAAGATGTGATAATAGTCTTGGCCTATCTGGACACATTAACTAGAAAATATCCTCCTGGATTATGCAATTCAGAAGTTGGATGAAACTGAATGTCTAAGATACTATTAATGATGACAGAGGTTTTTCAAGAGGAATAAGACGGTATTGTGTCATTCCCCAATGAATAATTCTAAACTTTATTGTTGTTGCCCAGTGGAGTCCTGACTGGTTAGAAGACAGAATGTTCTTGTATATAAAATCTTATATCACCAAACGAGTCATGTTTGTGTGAAGATAATATGTTGCTCTGAGCAGCACAAGGGTGATTAGAACTTCAGACCAAATACCTGCAAAAACTTTTGTGGGGGGAGGTAGTCCCTTGGATATCATACCTTTCTTTTCTTCTCCTGAATTTTTTTGTCACTGAATAATCTTTTTACACCCTAGTCTGTCTACTATTTCTGCAACGCATCCTTGCAGAATTTGTAAAGAAGTCATAACAGATAGCTTTGTGGTTACTAGTGTTCTTTTTGCTAAATTTGATGTATGAGCTTATTCATCCTATGCCATATGCCAGCCAAAACATGTTAAATTTGGAGAGAATGAAGAATTGAAGAATATCCATATGCCTGTAGAGTAAGGTGAAGGAGTGTGGTGGGTTGACCCCAGTCATCAGCTGAGAACCTGCACAGCTGCTTGCTTGCTTCTCCCCTTGCTCCCACAGGACAGAGAAGTGCACAGGAAGAGCAAAAGCAAGAAAACCCATTAGTCAAAGAGTTTAATAAATGAAGGAAAAAAAAAAAAGACTAGAAAAACGAGCAATGCAAAAGGCAGTAACTCAGCATCTCTCACAAGCAGACTGATGCCCAGCATTCTCCAAGTAGCAGCCACCTTGGAAGACAACCCCCTCCACTCCCCTCTTCCATTAGCCCAGTATTTATTGCTGAGCAAGCTATATAGTATGGACTATCCCTGTGGACAGTTTGGGTCACTTGACCTGGCTGTGTCCGCTTCCAGCTTCTTGCCCACCCCCAGCCTACTCACTTGGGGAGGCTGCAGGGAGGTTAAAAAGATAACTTCTTGGTCCTGTGTAAGCAAGGTTCAGCAACATCGAAACGATTGGTTTATTAACACTGTTTTAACCACAAATCCAAAACACATGGACTGCTATGAAGAATGTCTGCTCCATCTCAGTCACACTCAGTACAAGGGTGCAAAAAATTGAACAGAAATAATCTGTATTTTGACTGTGTTTCAGAAAACAGACCAGTCTGAGATCACGGAATTTAATGCATCCATGACTAGAAAGAGAGATTATAATCTACATTTCCTCTCCCTCTCTATTCTACCTCCAGCCAAATTTGATATTTTGAAGTTATAAGCATGGAATCATTTAGGTTGGAAAAGATCTTTAAGATTATCAAGTCCAACCGTTAGCCTAATACTGCGAAGTCTACCACTAAACCATGTCCATAAGCACCACATCTACATGTATTTCAAATACCTCCAGGGTGGTGACTCAATCATTTCCCTGGGTAGCCTGTTCCAATGCTTGACAACCTTTTGATAAAGAAATTTTTCCTCACATCCAATCTAAACCTCCCCTCATGCAACCTGAGGTCATGTCCTTTTGTCCTATCACTATTTACTTGGGAGAAGAGACCAACACTCATCTTCCTACAACCTCCTTTCAGGTGGTTGTAGAGAGCAATAAGGTCTCCCCTCAGCCTCCTTTTTTCCAGACTAAATAACCCCAGTTTCCCTCAGCTGCTCCTCATAAGACTTGTTCTCTAGACCCTTCAGCAGGTTTATTGCCCTTCTCTGGACATGCTTCAGCACCTCAGTGTCCCTCTTCTAGTGAGGGGCCCAAACCTGCACACAGTACTTGAGGTGCGGCCTCACCAGTGCCGAGTACAGGGGCATGATCACTTCCCTGCTCCTGCTGGCCGCACTATTCCTGAGACAAGCCAGGATGCTGTTGGCCTTCTTGGCCACCTGGGCACGCTGCTGGCTCATGTTCAGCCAGCTGTCAACCAACACGCCCAGGTCCTTTTCCTCCAGGCAGCTCTCCAGCCATTCCTCCCCAAGCCTTGTAGAGTGCATGGTGGTGTTGTGACCCAAGTGCAGGGCTCAGCACTTGGCCTTGTTGAACCTTAAAAAGTTGGCCTTGGCCCATTGATCCAGCCTGTGCAGACCTCTCCTTACTGCCTTTCTACCCTCGAGCAGATTGAGACTCCTGCCCAATGTGGTGTCATCTGCAAACTTACTGAGGGTGCGTTTGATCCCCTCATCCAGATCATTAATAAAGATATTAATCAAAACTGGCCCCAGTGCTGGGCCCTGGGGAACACCATTTTTGACTGGCTACCAACTGGATATAACTCCACTCTCCACAACTCTTTGGACTCAGCCATCCAGCCAATTTTTTACCCAGCAAAGCATATACCCATCCAAGCCATAAGCAGCTAGTTTTTCCAGGAGAATGCTGTGGGAAATGGTGTCAAAGGCTTTAGTAAAGTCTAGAACAGGTTAGTCAAGCAGGACCTGCCTTCCCTAAACCCATGCTGACTGGGCCTGATCGCCTGGTTGTCCTGGACATGGTGCATGATAGCACTCAAGATGATCTGCTCTATAATATTCCATGGCACTGAGGTCAGACTGGCAGGCCTGTAGCTCCCTGGATCATCCTTTCAGCCATTCTTGTAGATAGGTGTCACATTTATTAACTTCCAGCCAACTGGGACCTCTCTGGTTAGCCAGGACTGCTCATAAATGATTGGAAGTGTCTTTCGTGAGCACTTCCGCCAGCTCCCTCAGTACCCTTGGGTGGATCCCATCCAGCCCATGGACTTGTGTGTGTCTAGGTGGTGTAGCAGGTCACTAACCATTTCCCCTTGGGTTATGGGGGCTCCATAGTGCTCCCCATCTTCCAGCTCAGGGGGCTGGTTACCCAGAGAAAAACTCATCTTACTGAATGAAGCAAAGAAGGCATCAAGTACCTCAGCCTTTTCCTCATCCTTTGTCACTATGTTTCACCCCACTTTCAATAAAGGAAGGGATTCTCCTTAGCCCTCCTTTTGTTGCTATTTATAGAAATATTTTTAATTGTCTTTTACATCAGTAACTAGATTAAGTTCTGGTTGGGCTTTGGCCCTTCTAATTTTCCCCCTGCATAACCTCACAACATGCTGCTGCATGGATCTCTATCCCCTACCTCCACTGAGAAGGACCTCACTAGCACGCCATCCTTCAAACATTGGCACGCCGCCCCCAGGCTTATCCTCTAGAGAGCCTGGTTTTATCTCTTTGTCCCTTCAGATCTAGTTTAAAGCTCTTTGAATGAGCCTTGCTACATCCTGTGCAAAGGTCCTTTTCTCCCTTTGAGACAGGTGTACCCTGTCTGTTTCCAGCAGGCCTGGTATTGTGTAAACCGACCCATGATCAAGACCCCCAAAATTCTGCTGGTGACACCAGGTTCAGAGCCAGGTGTTGATCTGCTGGCTCTTCCTGTTTCTTCCCTCATAATTCCCTGCAACTGGAAGGATAGAGGAGAATATTACTTGTGCTCCTCATCCCTTAACCAGTTGTCCCAAGGCCCTGAAGTCTTTCTTGGTTCCCCTCAGACTTCTTGTTGCAACATCATCTCTGCCTACCTGAAAAATCAGGAGTGGATAATAATCTGAGGGCAGTACCAGGGTAGGAAGTTTCCTCTTCACATCCTTAACCCAGGCCCAAGGGAGGCAGCAGACTTCCCCAAGAAGTAGGTCTGGTCTGCATATTGGGCCTTCTCTTTCTTTCAGAAAAGAGTCTCCTATGACAATGACCTGTCTTTTTTTCTTCATGGAAGCAGTTTTGACACAGGGCGTAGGCCAACTTAAGGTCGGTGATACCTCCAAGCTAGATGAACCATCATCCTCATTTTTGTTCATTTTTGCTTGCAGAGCTTCGTACATATTATGCAAGGGTACAGAGGAGGTACACCTGTTGTACCAGTTAGAACTTGCTGCCATTGCCCCCTATCCCTTAAGTCACCATGTCCAGCCAGGCGGAGAGAGGATAGGGAATCCTCTGTACCATGTGTCCTGTCTGCCTGTTGCACCTGTCCCAGGGAAGGTATGGTGCAATTCCAGTAGCATCTCTCTCTCACTCTCTTTGATACTCCTCAGCCTATTTACCTCACCTGGAACTCTGTCACTAAGCGGAGGAGTTCCCCTACCTGGGTGCACCTCACACAGGTGTGCACACTGCTGCTGTCCCGTACTGGTGTAAGAGCAGGGCACACACACTGCAGCCGCACACCTGGGTGGCAGTGTGTTCCCGCTGGAGCTCTGTCTGGGAAGCTGCATCCGTCATGGTGAGTGCAGAGCTTAGAGAGGCTGTGGCTTTCTGCCAGGTGGATACCATTGCTCCCTGGTCAAGCTGGCAGAGCTTCAGCCCCCTTCTGTGCAAACTGTTGTGCCACACCCTGGTCACTAGTGCTCCCTAAGGGCTTCTTTTATACCTGTGGGGGTTTGGCTTCCTTTGCTTCTGGCCAGGTCTCATCAGCCACTGTCGCATGATCTGCAGGCTCCTGGTAGCTCTTTTGGCTTCCCCTGAGGTTCCTCCAGTTTGGGAAACCCCACTGTGCCCCAAACTAAAGTGCTCCACTGCTAGTTGTGTCAGCAGCAGAGCTACTCGCCTCAGTGAGTTGTTCTGCATATGGGAAGGAGAAACCTCTATTTTTAATTAATGTTTAAGAACCGCTGCATAGAGAAGCAAAGTACTTCAGAATAACTTAATTATTACTATGTAAATCACTCCCCTCTCAGAAAAAAATTGGACAGCAAAGGTGCATAACCAGGAAATTACTACACCATAAACGGCATTTTTCCTTTGCTCTCTTGACATTATTACAGTATGATGTAGTGAATACTTTTGCCATCTATTATAACTATGGGAGACTGTTTAAAATGAACTTTTAAAATTAATAAAAATGTAAATAAATCAGTCATAACTAATTGCAATATTTTAATTTGTGTAAATAACATACTTGGTTTATCTGTAGGTAAAATTATTTGTTTAAATGTTTTCTGATTTAGAACTCACTATCAGTTACAAATAGTGTAGTTGTTTTTCTTCCTATTATATGCACATTAATTACGGAATACTTGATTAAACTTTTTTTCCAGAGTGCCTGATAACAAATTCTGATCTCCTAATGGATATCTCTCAGATGAAATGCCAAAGATCACAGTGTATCAACATTATTTATATTGCAAGTAGTGCAACCGATAATACAAGGGCTTAGATGGTGTGTCTGAGCTATAATTCAGTTTTGGTCAACTGTCTTTTCCTGCAAGAACATTTAAATTGTGCTTTTGCTCTTATCAGGTAAAACCTATGATTGGACTATGGTTTTATAGTCATCTGAAAAGTGTGTATTTTTCTAAAGGTTTTGGTAAGAAAAGTGGCATGTACAGCTATGCTGTGTACATTCCCAGGTCATGAAATTTTGAATCTGTTGACCGATTTCAATTGGATATAACCGTGAGCTGGTAATCTCAGAAGCAATTACATTCTTAGAAATAGTAAGTGAAGTGGAGTGAAAAACTGGTGGCTGGAGGGAGAAGGAAGGCTGCAGAACTACCTCAGCAGTTATCTGTCCTGCTTGGCCTGCCACAAGCCTGTCCCAGTGTGCATGGCCACAGCACATGATCCTTATCACCCAGGCACTCTTCGGGACTGGAAGAGGGCAGCAAGCCCGATGCAGGCGTTTTGGGCAGTGACAGGAGTAGAGTGCTATGGGTGAAAACAGGTGACTTTAGGGAGTGAGGTTATAGGCTGTTGAGACTTAGTGGAGAATACGTAATGTGGTTAATGTGATGATGAACATTGGATGAGTACAGGACGCAAACCCATTAGAAACGAAGCTTCATTAGTTCCAGCGCTGATTGAACAAGCTCTTCCATTAAGAAAATAAAAAAGTAGTAGCTGATGCTGATGGATAACCATAGAAATATGTAATTAAATCTAATGCTAAAGAAGACGACACTTACTGTTTCTCTTATTTTTGCTTTAGACCAGACCTATTTGATTGGAACACTGTTGCTTCTCAGCAGTCACCTGTACAACGATTAGACCATGCATTCAACATAGCCAGGCAACACCTGGGCATTGAGAAACTCCTTGATCCTGAGGGTAAGTAGAAATTATGTTCTTTTCTGTAATTGGAAAATCAATTGTTCCATGCATTCGACTGTAAATTAATTTGACTTTTTTGACAAGAATTTAACATTTTGCAAAATAAGTCATACATTGAAGCAAAATCCTTTGTTTGTTTATGTTTTAATGTTACCTTTGTGCTCTATTGAAATAGCATAAGAGCTGCCTGTATGTACGTGCTCTAAAGCAATTTTTTTTCCAGCTTTGGGGACAGAGTTTTAATGTGCATGCACTGAAGTAAAAGTATCTCAATAAGTAGCCCCATTTCCAGATTTAGAGCATCTGGAGCTTTCATATCTTCTGACAAGATCATGAGTTCAAATTACCTTTTCATATATATCCAAAATGTGTATTCAAACTCTAGATACTCATATCTTTAAAATATGACTTATACATCTTCTGTATATTGAAATTTTATGAGGGTGACATGACTGATATTACTGTCGTTTAGTCTTATATGTAGTAGACTTGCCTATTTTACCTTAACTCTTATCTTTTGCACCTTATTCAATCATGTTTGAAAGGTTCCTTGTTTTTCACATGGTCTTTCTAATTTTGTCCATTTCTGTATATTCTCTGCCCTACTTCCTGCATTGCAGAGAACATTTCTGAAACATTCTTTACTAGAAGGCAATGCTGAACAGCTGTTGCATTTCCTTTTTATGTATGCCTTTGTATAGATATAAGCTGTCTTTTTCCACACTGTGATCCACATGCTATATTTTAATGCAATTTGCTACAATTTGCCTGCTAAACCACTAATAAATTCAGATTCCTATATGTTTGTGCTGTTCTCAGTGGCTCGCCTCATGGTGAGTTTCTGGTGGGAAGAACCAGTGTTTAACAAGATGTAAAAATTAGTCTAGTACTTAGCATCGGGTCTCTTAATGTTTAAATATAGTAGGGCGAGCCTCAAGATTGAACTAATAACCTTGTATCCTTTATATTCACCTAGGAGAAATATATGAAAAAAATGTGTGCTTATGCTGTAGTTGAACATTATAAAGCTCTCTGCTCTGTAACCTTACTGCTTTGTAGAGTAACAAACTGTTAGAGGAGATGGTTTAATTCAAGATGGTGATATTTTGCCCTGTGTAGAATTTAAAGAGGAGCATCTCAAGCAATGCTAATAATTGGATCAGCAAATAAGTTCTGAGAGTCAAAGATGACAGGGACTGGTTACCTCATAGCTGAAAGCTTCATGAGTGCCTCCTAGGTGTCCATCTAGTGTGCAGTCAAATAGTTCCCCTTGTACCAGCAACACATGGGGTGTCTGTTCTGGAACTTGTGGAAGAAATAGACAGTAAACCCGGTACAGCATTGCTTGCTAGTACGCTATCTTTCATCTCTAGAACTGAATTTGTGTGAATCACTGGAGGGGAACAGGCTTGCTCTGTGCTAAAGCACAAGATGCAGCTTGTAACCTCTGAATGAGATTGAAATTGAAAACTGGGTTGCACAGCTGAATAGATATAGTTGCAGTGCAGTCTTTTCTATGACTGGTTGAACTTTATTCTTAAAATAGATTAGAGAATAAGTTATTTTCTGTATGCAAAATTCACTTTTGATTAGACACTTTTTTCTGCTTTTGGCAAAGATACTTGCAGTTGTTTAGCCAACAACTGAAAAACTCTCAAACATTGGTGGTTTTCCAAATGTCTGGTGTAATTATTTGCAATTCAGTGTTGTAAGTCATGGTGCTTGCCACCTATTTTTTTCCCTCTACAAATAAAAACCTGCAAACTTTTCCAAAGGAAAAGTAAATTCTGTACCTATTTAAAAACATATGGATTTGTGAAACTATAACAATTAGGTTCACAACGGTAAATTTGTTCCTAGACTGAAAAGTAGAATTACTGGTATGTAAGTGAGGAATCTTGTTTGAAGGTTCCAGCATACCACTAATTTTACTTGTATATTTATCACCTCTCCTAATTAGATACTCATGTAATATCACTTTGTTCTCTGGCTGTTAATTTAACAAAAAGTGCAAAGTGCTTCTATATTAGAACAAAAAGGGAGTATGCATTCAGTGATGAAAAGTTTCACTGTACAATAAAGCCCTACTCTTCTGTAACCATATATGGCAGTAAAAAAAAGAAAGGCTTTGGGTTTTTCTGCTTGTGTTCTGAAGTTACTGATGATCTTGTAACAGATGACTTAGGTAGTCCATCTTAGTAATTATGTCTTGAAAAGTAGATATTTTTATTCAGCCAAACATTGGTTTTCTAGGTTATATATGAAGTAAGTTTGTTTCTGAGGTTGCTGATATTTCAAGCCTGTCCCATGAGAAGTAGTCAGTTTGTTTCTGAAGTTGTTGATATTTTAAGTCTGTCCCATGACTAGGTTTTAAAACAGTGTTTCAGAACTTGATCTCTATTTCAGTCACCCAAGTGGTTAAGATATAGATCACGTTTAACTATTTCCTGTAAAAGCCAATTTGTGTAAGTTAAAGCTCTTGTATTTTGATTCATGCAGAGATGATGGTTCTTGCTGTTTCCCTCTCTTATATTGACTAGTAGGAATGCTTTTTTAAATCAGCAGTGCATCCTAAAGCAGGCACTTTGCTTAGTTTTTAAGCAAGTGAACTTTATAAAACCTTTCCTAGCCAATTGTATTTATACTGATAATGCATGCTTCTTAAAGTATAGATGAAAACACTAGGCATTTCCTGTAAAATTCTTTTTTTGTGCCATTTCATTATCTTAAGAAATTCCTATTTTATACACAAGTCCTAAAGTAGTTTTGCAAAATTTTCTTGTTCCTGTTTTGATACACTGACTTTGTATCTTGTATATGAAGTTTGGTAATGTCTTCACAGAGTATGTAACCTTATTAACTTCCTCTTAAAAATAGCAAGCTGTGTGTCTTTCTGCTTATAGCTTTCCTCTAAACAAAATTAGCTAAGGAAAGATTGTGATTAATCAGGTGTTATCTGAAGATACTGTGTTTTGATATAAATTCCCAAAATAGGCTACTTATGCAGCATAGAATAAATTCTGCAGAGCTATTCTGCAATTAGAATGTTCATAATATTGGGGGGGGAATACTAAACAAACTTGTCTTCAAGAATAAGATATGTGGTAGGACCTTTATTCCAGCCTTTTCCCTTTCCTGTTCAGACAGAAGAGGTGAGAAAGCTGCCCCCAATCCACAGCAAAAAATTTAAATCTATATTAGCTGTTGGTTCTCTGTTTTGTTGTTGTGTGACGTTTTCCCCTGATGTTGAAAAAGTGCGTAGGAAAACATAAGGGACAGGTTTCCTTCCTCTCTTCTGTCATGAAAGAGCAGTGGAAGATTCAGCTCTTTCTGTATTCTGGATGCTGGAGTTAAATGTACATTAAGCAAGTTTGCCGATGATACTAAACTAGGAGAAGCTGTGGACTCCCTCAGGGGAAGAGAGGCCTTACAGATAGATCTGGATAGACTAGAAAGCTGAGCAATCACCAACCGTATGAAAATTAGCAAATGCAAGTGCCTGATTCTGCAGCTGGGACAGGGTAATCCTGGTTATACATACAAATTGGGGGATGAGAGGCTGGGGAGCAGCCCCACAGGGAGATCTGGGGGTTTGGGTTGATGGCAAGTTGAACATGAGTCAACAGTGTGCCCTAGCAACCAAAAGGGCCAACCATGTCCTGGGGTGCATCAAGCACAGCATAGCCAGCTGGTCGGAGGAGGTGATTGTCCCACTCTACACTGCACTGGTGCGGCCCCACCTTGAGCACTGCGTGCAGTTTTGAGCACCTCAGTATAAGGACATAAAACTATCAGAGTGTGTCCAGAGGAGGGCGACCAAGGTGGTGAAAGGCCTGGAGGGCAAGACTTAGGATGAGCATCTGGGGTCACTTGGTGTGTTCAGCTTGGAGAAGAGAAGGCTGACGGGTGACCTCAACTCAGTCTACAACTTCCTCAAAGACAGCAACAGAGGGTGAGGTGCTGATCTCCTCTCTCTGGTGACCAACGATTGGACATGGGGAAATGGATTGAAGCTGCGTGAGGGGAAGGTCAGACTGGACATTAGGAAAAGGTTCTTCACTGAGAGGGTGGTCAGTCACTGGAACAGGCTCCCCAGGGAACTGGTCACGGCACCAAGCCTGCCAGAGTTCAAGGAGCATCTGGATGATGCTGTTAGTCATATGGTTTAGTTTTAGGTAGTCCTGTGAGGAGCAGGGAGTTGGACGCGATGATCCTTATGGGTCCCTTCCAACTTGAGATATTGTATGATCTTTTTGATTGAATCTTGCCAGTGAGTGAAACGTAAGCAGGCTCATATGTCTACCTGGTGTTCGCTACTGTAGTGTTTGAAAGATAACAAGGGAAAAAATAAGAAGGTGTGGGGGAAATTGATGGGTGGTAGAAAGTGTTATTTAGAAGAAAGTTATTAAAGACCTAGAGATTATTGGGCAAGAATCAGAATGAAAATGTGTTTGCAAATAGAATTTTTTAGGCCAAAGTATGCCTATATAACTCACAGTGACCTTTTGTTGTGAGACATTTATTATTGTGCAGCTAAGATGTTTTAAATCTTGATAATGTTCTCTGTGACCCTTTCAAAGAAAAACATAGTTATTTTCCTTTGGTTGTTCAAAATTAATATTTGTGAGCTTCCTTCCAGTCATGTCTCATTCAACCTAAAATACCCTGCAATGAACATTGCCAAACCCAGGTCATTTTAATAGTTTTTTGTTCAGATTTGAATGGCAAAACTAGCAAGTGGAAAATTTCTACTACAGTAATGCCTATTTTTTAAATGTTATCTTCTTTTCTTTTTTTCCTCTTGGTATAACTAAGGAAAATATTCCACTGTTTTTTCACACCTTTGTGATGACTGTTGTGGTATTCTGAATATAAATTTGAGTTACTGACTTTTGAAAATATTTTGCTTGGTTGTTTTCAATGTAAATAACTCAGGTTGTTAATCTCTGACTGCTCTTTTGAATTTAGAGTATTGTAGACGTAAGTAATATAATCCTCTGAACATTTTTATTTTAAAAATTATAAACTTAGTCTTCAGCTCCCTACATTACTCACACATTATTCTAAGATATTTTTATGTATGGGGAATGAGTAGTGATGGAGATACTTGCTGTCTTTGTTAGTATGGGTTCACTTTGGCTAACTTCAGCAAACAAAACATCTTAAGTGAACCAAGCAAATTACGATGACATTAGTAATTATAACTTGTATAAATGAAAGTCTGAACAATGATGGAGGTGTTAAGGTTAGTCTGTATCTTTTAATAACATCTAATTACCCGTACCTGCTGTTACATCTTCTGGTAGTTAACTGATTCTTCATGATCATTTTAGCTGTGTTGCAGTTGTGGAGGAACATGATTCCAGTCTTCACATACAAACATCAGAAAATGTACTAAAGGCTACCTGTTCCATGTTGTATGTCCACTTTTTCATGAGCAGCTTTTTAAATATCCCCAAGCAAAGAATATGACAAACAAATAGCAACAAATGTGTTATGGTCAGCAACACACAGTGGTTACATGTTATTGGCTGTATACTGTGAGTTTTACTTTTCACTTTGGGATAAAACGCACATGCCATATAGGAGCAGAAGGATCTTCTGAGGAACAGTAGGAAATGCTCTCTCAGAAACTGAATCTGGGAATACGTCTGAGCTGTGTCCTCTTTCCCCTTAACAACAACTGAGTGCGAGTGTGGTGGCAGCAGCAGCAGCAGGAGATGAAGTGTCTGTGTGCTCCCTTCTAGCAATAAACAACTGATTCTTGGTTTAATGAACTTGTTCCTGCTGTCATTTTTCTGGGTCTTGTGCTTGTTTGTGCTAGCCCGATAATAAATAGACTGTGAAGTTATATAATGGCATTTCTGCTGTCCTTTTTAGGTGAAGCAATTATCTAGTTTCTTATACTTTAGTGTGTAGCCTGATAAAAACCTTGTTTCATCCATCCCAGTCACATTTTCCATATTTTTCCTTAATTTGCACTGATGACATGAGTTTTTGGCACCATTATTAAGTGATAATGAGACTCAGACAGTTTTCCATTTGATAACTTCTTTGTTTGATCCTGACTTTGCATACTTCTGTATCTCAACAGTAATGGGTTCTACCATACCTGTAGCACAGAGAAGAGGGGAAAAAAACTGTCAGCATTGTATTCACGAAGCTGTTAACCCAGTCTGTACCAAACAGCTGCATACAGTGGCAATACTTTTTTTCAATACATTTTATTGCCCTTGCTGATACAGCTTATATCAAGGGAGTATGGGAAGATATTTGCTTTCACTTGTGCCCTAAAGTTCAGAAATGTTTTGCCTAGTACAGTGTCAGTGTGTGGGTTTTGGGTTTTTTTCTTTTTTTTTTAAAGGCAGGGGGAGACAAATCACAAGAACTATGTTTGATATCATACTGCTGAGAATAGTCAAGCAAAATGCTGGACCAAACTTAGAAATCATTATTTCAGTTGCACAAAAACCTTATGACAGTTAGAAAATTTAAAAAAAGATTGTTTTTTCAGGCTCCTTTTTGTTCTCAAATCCTGGAATACTTTTGGTTAAATAAGAGGAAAGTCTACAGGATTCACAATGATAAAGAAGTTAATTGTTACAGGATGGTATTACTGGACTTTATCGATAAAGTTTTGGGCAGTTTTAGGTTTGGAGCTGCCTTTTAAACTACTTCTACTGGCTTGGTACCATCAGTAAATTTTCAGATGGTAAAGTGTCATAGTGTCTGCTGTCTGTTACATGGCTATTTAGGAAAACAAATGCAGATCTGCAAGGGTCTTCAGTCCTAATGCCAATTTAATGCTTTATCAAGTTGCAAGATTGCTGGATATGTTATTTATTTTAGCCATACCTTTAGTGACAACAGAACATTTTGTTTGAGAACTGTCTTTATGTATATTCTGGTCTGAATATTCAATATTCTGTCAGTATTTGAACCTGATATATACCTGTGTATATGAGCTAGGTAATGCAAAACAAAAATTCCTTTTCTGAAGGTCAGAAAATTTTACATTAATAATAAGTCATCAGTTACATATTATTTTAATATCTAAATTCTGGATTGCTTTTGTTTCTATTTCAAAAGTAACATTATAAAATACAGTGTAAATATATACTCACATAAACTATCAAGGTCATTGTATCTAGTTTGTGTTTTCTGAGCACTATCACCTGCTCTGTTGAGGTATTCTGCAGCTGTGCATTTTGAGTGTTTCTGTGGAACATATGATTGGTGGAAGGTGTTGGTTCAGACACTGTATTCTAAAATTATGTCCTGTATCAAGCTAGTCAGTGAGCAGCTGTTAGCTCTTAGCAGTACTGTTCAAAACAATAAAAAGACAAATCCCTTAAAAGGAATTAAGAATTCCTAATCATGTCCCCTCTCCCTGCTGTTTTTTATTTGATTCTTAAAATTATCTTTAAAAAAAAATACAGGAAAAATGTGTTGAATTAGTTCTTCAAGTCTTATGCATGTTCTGGCATTTGAATTTTCCTTATGTCTTAAACATTCCTTCTACTGAAACTACATATAGCAGAGGTGGACTTGCGTTAGCATTGTTGTGACATTGAAGTACGACAGTAAAAGCACACACACCTTTAACTTTTGCTTTACTGTTTGTCAGTACATAATGCTGGATATGTCATTGTGCCATATCATGTACTTCGTCTTTAGCTTGTAGCACTGAAATACAGAGCAAGGAAAGGGCTATGGAAATACTTTAAAAAATAACAGCTTCAAAAATACAATTTATTGACTATATAGCGCAATAGGTAAACTTTTCTCTAAATGAATTTGTAATAAAAGTAGGTTTTTCAAGTGGTGGCTAGTTTGATTTATATTCCTGTTGTAATCGTTTACTTTACAGTTCCTTTTGAGAAATATTTGCTCCCAAAATTAAACTGCATTTATTTTCCTACTGATAAGGTGAAAGTCCTGCTTTTTCTTTGCAGTCTCAAGCAAATAGAAATAGTCAGCAAAAGTAGTAAATTCACTAGTCTCCACTAAAACTGCTTTCTCTTCCATATTTATGGGTAGCTTTGTTACTGCCTCATTGACCTGTGAGTGATTTAATTATCAAGAGTCTGCTCAACAATCAGTAACTTTTACAGGTTTACATGGAAATAAATGACTTGAAGGGTGCTGCATTAAGACACTCAAGGACAAAACAGGCCCTTCTTCTTATCAGTGGGAAAACTTATCAAAACTGGGATTTAACTGGGAGCAGGGCACATGTTACAAAAGAAATTACAAGATTTTCTGCACAGTGGATTTGTAGATTATAGTATCATTTGAAATACTGAACTGGAATTATAAAGAGAGCTCTAGCAACTTTGCATTATAGTTAGTTCAGCAACTGTTAGACATCAGGATGAGTATATGCAAAGTCTGAAACTATTTGGAATGTAGGACAGATTGTGTGATATTTCTCAACAGCTTATTCTCGCAAAAAGAGTTTAACAGGTTTCCTCGGTGTTTAGACTGTGAATCTGGCTCTGAGTCACTCGGTCTCTTTTTGAACACATAAAAGATAAGAAACTCAGTAGCATCAGTGTAGGTAAGATGTAAAAATAAATGATTCCATGTTGTCCAAAATATTAAATATTTTCTTTTAGTAGTGATGACAATTATCTTTTGCCCCAATAGGAGAAAATATAGTATTTTATTTCCACTATGTAAGCCAGCATAGAAAACTTTTGCAGACAAAGTTGAATTCAGATATTTTCTGCTATGCTACTTGAGGAGAACTTGTATATGGTAGCTGGTGGAACCTCAACCTTCTAAAAATAATATTCACTACTTATGTTATCAAGCAATGGAGCTTTTTGAAGTCTTATATTCTGAAATATTTAAATCTGACCATCTTTTTCATTAAGAAATAAAAAATTAAGGAAAAAAAAAGAAGTGGGCAAGATTTGGAAAAAGTTATTTCCTTGTATTTTTTACAAAGATTTATTCTTAAAGACAGTGTTAGGGAGTACCAGATGATCTTAAAGCAGACGAAAGGCCTTGTAAATTAAATAAGAATTAAGACTGTAAAAGAGTACACATCTGCTTGTACCTGCTTTGACCAGGTAAGGAGCTCTGTGTATGTTCTAAAGGGCCACAAACCTCTGCTTCCTTGTCATCAGTAATGTTATCTCCCTTTTTAATGAAACCCAAAGCACAAGGTAACGGAAAATGCATTGGGGCTGACAGTACACTAATCTCGTCACTGTGAAATGTATTCAGCTGAGTGTATTTCTCAGCTGAAATGGGTCAAGGGGTCTTTAACACTGTGAATGTTTTTTCTTTATGTCCTGTTGTTGCTCTGCTTCAAGTGTGTTCTGTGAGTAAGAATATTTTATCTATGACCTCAGCATATATGTCACATAAAAGCACATATGTCATCCTTTGGTCTTCCAGTAATGCTTTTCTGTTTAAAGCAAAGAAAATAAAGACTGTTGCAAAGAGCCATGGGGTAGGAAAACATATGGAAACAAAATTTGTTAGCCAGAACTTAAAATTTTTTTCTCCTCTCCAGATATATTTTTCACATCATTGGTGATCACATAAAACAATAGTTATTACCTGGTTTGTCATGTATCAAATAGAAATGGGAAAACAGTCCTTTTCCTGAGGACCTTCTGACAAAGGAGGAGGTTTGTTTCTGTGAATATAAGTAAAAATATTTTAAAATTTAGTTGTTATTCCCTTGGTCTAATTTTTTTCTTCTCTGTTAAGACAGGAACAACCACTGATTTTTGTGATTGCTAGAAATTATGGAGAGCTAAGACTCAAAGGATACACAGGAGTTTTAGAGGTCAGGTAGATTGTATGAACAGAAGTAACAATATTAGGAGGAAGAGGACTTAACAAACCTTTCCTCTAGCGCATAATGACTTTCTATAGGATATATCATAAAATTTTGTCCACCCTTGCACATGTGTTTGATATCTATATATAAAAAATATATAGATATATAAACACTAAATGCACAATCCAACAAGAATAAAGATAAACTAAAATGCAAGCTTATGGTGTAACATGAATTTAGATGCTAAGCGCAGGTCTTATTGCCCTGTTAATAGCTGACTAAATACTCCTATAGGATCATAGTAATACAAATAATGTAAAATCTAAAAAAAAGTGTGTATCTTTTTCCACTAATGTCTTGATAAGTCTAAATGCATAATACCAAAGAAATGAGAACTGCATTAAAATACATGAAGAATCTAAACGCACTGATACCTATAAAATGTTTTCCTTTTTATAAATAGAGTTTGGGGTAGTATTAGTATAATGAACACAGAATAGATATCCTCACATTTACAGATGATCATCATATTCACCTTGAATTTTTAGTGGTGGTGAGACCGACAGGATGGTAGTTCCCTGGGTCCTCCTTTCTACCCTTCTTAAAAGTGGGTGCAACTTTTCCCTTTTTCCAGTCCCCAGGGACTTTACCCGACTGCCATAACTTTTCAAATATCATGGAGAGTGGCTTGGCAACTACATTAGCCAATTCCCTCGAGACTCTGGGATGCATAAAGGCCTATAGACTTGTGCATATCCAGGTTCCTCAGGTGGTCACTAACCTGATCTTCCCTTACAGTGGGAGGGGCTTTATCCCCCGGTCTCCATCCTGCAGTCCATCAGCTTGGGAGGGGTGAGGAGAGAGGTTACCAGTGAAGACTGAGGCAAAACTGTTGCTGAGTACCTCAGCCTTCTTCCTCGTCTGTTGATACTAGGCCACTGTTCTTGTTCATTAGCGGGGGTACACTTTCTTTAGTTTTCCTTTTCTGGTTGACATACCTGTAGGAGCCTTTCTTGTTATTCTTTGCATCCCTTGCCAAATTCAGCTCCAGCCACGCCTTGGCCCTCCTGACCCCATCCCTACACAACCAGTCAGTGTCCCTATACTCTTCCCAGGATACCTGTCCCTGCTTCCACTGCCTGTGCAGTCCCCTCTTGCTCTTTAGTATGATCAGCTTGTCTCGACTCAGCCATGCTGGTCTCTCCCCTTGCTTGCCTGAATTCTTACACCTGGGAACTGAGAGCTCTTGTGCTGTATGGAACGTGTCCTTAAAGATCTGCCAGCTCTCTTCTGTTCCCTTGTCCCTGAGGACTGTTTCTGAAGGGGGTCCTGCTGACTAACTGCTGGAAGAGCTGGAAGTCTGCTTTCCTAAAATGTAGGGTCCTGGCTATGCTCCTCAATTTTCCCCATATCCCTCAGGAGTGTGAACTCCACCAATGTGTGATCGCTGCATCCCAGGCTGCCTCCAATCTTGACATCACCGATGAGTTCACTTGCATTGGTGACCACCAGGTCTAGTATTGCATCCCCTCAGGTAGGGCTGTCTATTACCTGGCTCAAGAAGTTATCCTCCATGCATTCCAGAAATCTCCTGGATTGCTTACAGCTCACCGTGCTGTTTTTCCAGCAGATTTCAGGGTGGCTGAAGTCCCCCAGTATGACAAGAGCCTGTGAGTGTGAAGCCACCTAGAGTTAGAGGAAGAAGGCTTCGTCAGTATGCTCCCCTTGATCAGGTGGCCTGATTCAGCCATACCACCATACATTTCTGTAAAACTATGTCAAATCCTGTAACAAAGTTATTCTTTATTGATAAGGTTCAGTGACCACAGTTACTGTTCTTTGCATGCTGGTGAGAACACTGTGAATGAGGTACTGCAAAGACTTTCCTCATTCCTTACCTAGATGTTCTGTCCTGCTGCTTCCAAGGTGAGAAGGAACAGAGGGAATCTATGCTGTTGGACTATAACAGGTATTGGGGTAGGAGGGAGAGATGGGCAGCAATATCAGCCTGCAGACTAGAACCTGGTGGTGAAACTGGGTGTTGTAGGTATTCCAAAGAAAACAAAGGCATCTGTACCATGACACTGGTTTTTGGCAAATTCTTCTTTTTCAATTTTGTGCATTTAGCACACTTTACCACATCATACCCCCTGAGGGTGTGCACACACATCAGAACCGAGGATGTTGTAAATACTCCTTTTCTTGACTTCAGAATGTTACTTCTAAAAGCTTAAGCAGACCATATCCCTCCCTAGTGCATGGTCCTTTAGCTACCTGTGGATTTACAGTTCTCCACCTTGTTTTGTAGGGTTTTTTTTGTTTGTTTGTTTTTTAATTTATTTTCCTAAGTTTTTTATAAATGTTTGTGTCTATATTAATATTCTGCAGTCACAGTGCCTTAGAACCGTCTGTCAAACTGTAAGCATTAGTCTGCTCTGGCAAATAATCACATATGTTTCTTTGCCACTCTATCACATCATGTATAATTTTCTGTTCATCATTACTAATGCAGATTTTCAGTATTGTTTTTCTAAATAATTAATTTCTGTAAGTGTGTTAAAATATTCATCCAGGTTCAATCTTGTGTTATTTCCTTCCCAAATTTCTCATGTGTTTTAAATGCATATATTTTGTGTAATCAGCTGGGACTTGCTATGCCCCTAATCCATGCTTTAAGATAAAATTAATGATGTTTGTTTACAGCATGCATTTTTAACTCTGTAATTTAATGAAAGGAGTCCTTTGGAATTGTGCACGTAGTTCTTGGTTTCTCAAAATAACCACTAATGGAAGACAACTGAGAAGAGATCAATTAGAACAGAATTACATTTTCTGATGCACAGAGAATGAAATAAATATATACGAGCCTTAGAATCACAAAAGAAGGAGGAGGATTATTTAGGTAAACACTCAACGTATAGTCTGACAAGATTCTGGTGGTACATAGCAATGCATATATCTTTACTGGATATTTTGTCACATGATAATTTAAAAAGATCTGAAAGCACTGTAGTTGTTCAGCCAACAAAAAGTCTATATTGGATTTTAAATAGGTTTCACTTAAAGGAGATTTATCTGTTAGAACAGGTTTTAATGTACTTATTTTAACTAAAGAGTAGCTCTTCCAACTAAGAATAGACCCAGATCAAAATATTCTGCTTTGATCTTAGAATCCCAGTTCCTACAATAATATTCCATAATCTGTACCTTCAGCATTGTAATACATGTACAAATATAGGTATAATTTTAAAAAGGTTTTCTGAAAATAAAGATGGTTCATATAAAGAGTTGTAGAGTATGGGAGATGACACATGGAGGCTAATATTCAATAAAAAAATCTAGAGGAAAACTTTTGCTTGAAATTGATAAAAAAACCCTATTAGGTATCTTCATATCATTCAAGTGTTTGATAACTGAAATAATTTGCTCTATTTGGAACACCCATAAGCAACTTGGGATATTCTATTGCAGAGATACCACTATCTGCCTGTCTGTTAATGTTGATTTGAAGAGCTGATAAAGAGATTATCTAATTAAAGAGGAAAACTCATACAGGTATTTTGAGACTTCTGGATTTGTAATTTGGTCACAAATGGAAGGATGATTAAGGTGTTTATTTGTTAAGAATGAATAATGTCAATTAGTGACATGTTTGATTAAAATCTCTGGATTTGAAATAGAATGGGAGAAAAGTGTTAATGACTTAGACTCCCTTTGAGGCACACTATTCCCACTAACCCTCCAAATACAGTAGAGTACAGTTTCAGCCACAGCAGGATTAACCACTTCTCAAGTCTGGAAGCAGGTCAGAAGTTTGAGTCAAGTTATCCAGTGTGCTGAGCCTTGTACCAGGAAAAAAACATTGACTTAGGTACAGTAATAGGCTACTTTGCTTAAGGGTGAATACCACCTAAAGATAGTTCTTTCCAGGTTGTGATTGGAACTTCTGAGTGTTTTGGGTTTGCTACTCCAATTTAACAAATAATTTATAAAGTTAAAAAAAAAAGGTGAGGCATTATTTTGTTAATGCAGCAGCAGCATGTATTTGCTTTTATTTAAACTCATGGTAAATATCCTGCTATGCAGTTTTAGACATGCATATAAATAGGCACACACAAAAACCTTTTTTTCAGAAGTTCCCATGAAACTGTAGGCAAAATCAGTGATTTCTGTCCAGTATCCCAGATTTTCCTCTGGTGCTTCATTTTTATACTTTCTTTCTTGTCTGCGTGGAAGTTAACTCCTGAGTGTGGGGAATGTATTAGACTGCATAAGGCAGAATCCAAGCTCTACAATTCTGAAATTCCAAGTTTGTACATTGAAGGAAATAATAAATCTTAGGAACTTAGTTAAAATGGTGGATTAATTGTTTTAATCCTTCTTCTTAAGGTTATGATTTTAAGTTCTGAGATTTCTTGTTTCACTGATGAATTCTTAGTAGCTTCTCTTACACTACTTCTCATCTTCTCATGCTAAAGCGTGTTTGATAAGCGGCCAAGAATGGGTTGATGATAGACTGTGGAATATTTTAGTGAGAAATAAGGTTTGACAATGTCAGGGGATGAAAGAGACAGAAATGCTGACAATTCCTGAAAATAACTTTAGGAGCAAGAAGAATCTGGGTAAAATTTATTATAAAAAAATATGAATAGTTTGGGGGTTTTTTTGTTACATCAAAATTGTCTGTACTGAAAATAGACTTCAGCCTGTTTAAAAGTGTTATCAGTGGCTCGTAATGAAGTGCTCTAGTTCTAAAAGTTCCCTTCAGCTGAAAAACTTACAATGCTGTGAAAATTTAATTCTTCTTTTCTAGATTACAGTCTGTCTCAACATGTTATAAAAGGAGAGAGAGATTAGCAAATAATTTTTTACTGCAGAATGTGAAAGTTTCTGTCCAATAAAAGAAGCATGAATATTTGCAGGCTTCTTTCTTTATTCTGTCTCTTCTATAAACCAGATCTGAGAATCTTGTTATTTGAGGAAAATGACTTTTCAAACAGTCAAAAATAATTTTCTCCATTTCAGTACAGAAGAGATGGCAAAGGTTGTCTGGAATTTAAAATTCTCCAAAGGATCGAGAAAAAAGTATTTCTTAAATTTACTTGGGGCATGAATACTGTGACAACTGCAAGGGCTGCCAGTTGGAATAACAACTCAGTAAAAGTTGCTTCTGTTATTAAAACTTTTAAAAAAGCGTTAAACATCACATAAAAAGTGTAGCAGCCCCTGGGCTTGAACTCCAAGGAAAATAAGTTTTGTGTGGGATGCATGACAAAAGTGATAATTTGATTCTGCTATTGCTTTTAAGCAGGTCTTGTCCTGCAGGAGAAGCCGCTCCTATGTGCAACAGCTTCCTGACTCTGTAAAATAAAGTAATCCAAATACGTGCAGTATGTTCATAAAACGTAATGTCATGGCCTCTGCAGTTAAAAAGACAGAGGCTTTCCGTGTAAAAGACAAATGCTGATTCTAGTGTTTTGTTTGGGAACAGAGAGAAAGGAGGGCTTTGTTCCAATTTGCAAGTTATCATTTACTTCCCTTGCAGAGAGGGAGGTTGCATAGACTCTGTTTCCTGTAAAGAAACATTCATTGTTTGACTAAGCCATCTTGTGATGAAGAGTATTTCTGGGTGCAGCCATGCTAATAATCTGGCTTGTTTGCCATTCAAGGTCCACTGGAAAGGAATAAGATTTTGTTCTTTCATTGGCAGGTAAATAGAAAGGTCGTAATTTCTGCTGAAATACACTAACTTCTCTTTAGAGTCATACTGCCTGTCTGTATTCCAGTTATGAAAATGCTGATAATTGTCATAGCCAGAAAAAGTCTCATGTGCGTTAGGGAAGTTATTTTATGAAATCTTAGAAAATTGTTGTACGCCAAGTGGAAATGCTGGACTTCCTCATTCTGGTACTTGTTATCAGAAGGTCACATTTATCCACCAGGTACTAGAAGAAACAAATTTGAGTTGAAGCCTCTGGAAAAGAAATGGAAGGAAGAAATTCATATGAACTTTTTGGGTAGAATTAATGTCATTGACCTTTAATGCCTAGCCCAGAATTTGACATCTGAGCTGATTTCTTAGACTCTATAGTCAGAGAAGATCCAAATTTTGAGTCATCTAAGGTGGATGTTTTCTTCAGGGTGAGATGAATCATGTTCTAAAGATAGATAACTGCTTTGAATGGGTAAATTCTGGTTTTGGCCCTATACCTACAGACAAGACTTTCTGGACACTGTAATGGCTTTCCTGTACAGAAATCTGGTCAGAAAAAAAACCTTGAAAGAAAAATTTCCTTTTTCCATATGAGTATTAATTTCTACTGATTCCAAAGAGAACACATGGTAATGATTGAAATGATTGGATCTAGAAAGATGAAAGAGAATCAGCTATCCTCAGGCAGTTCTTGCGTTCTTCAGATGTTAAAATGAAAGTTAAGTTCATTTTAGTTAACAAGATGTTAGAATGGAAGGCAGAACCTCAGGAGAAACTTGCATAGCTTTTCTCAATTCTTTTCCAATTTTTTTTCTAGCTTTGGGGTTCACTATTAAAAGAGGAAGAAGCCATATTGTCATATCTTCATAGAAGATGATGGGTTTCTTAATTTTCTGGTATTTCTGAGGATTATTTGCTTTGTGAATAAGGAAAAAGCTGTTTCTAAAATGACTGTAGAACTCTAGTCAATTGTGGATAATTTTCAGTGGTTTAATTTAAAAAATGTAGTTTGAAAAACCTTGGTCCAGTCAGACAAATCAAAATTCTCATAGGATTTACGGAAAGTTCTGAGGCATTTGAACAGCAAATGGCAGTCACTGACAGAGCACTTGCAAAAAAAAAAAAAAGAACAAATACATTAGAAAGTGAATGAACAAGGCTTTAGGAGTTCATACTTTCTCCATTTTCCTCTAATCTTTTCTTTCATTTCCATCTGTTAGTCTTTAAACTGATGGCTTAATGAACAGTGGCTGTCATGGTAGTTATTTTCTGGAAGTTAGGTGATAAAAACCAGCCCCAAATGAATGCTTTCTTTGCTTTTGGTATGTATTCGCTTTTCGGTAGATACTGGAAGTAACCATTTTATGAATGGTTACTTCATGAACACAGAATAATTTCTGTTACAGCTTTCAGCTGGAATCCAATGAAAAGAGACATTCAGAGTGGTCATGGAATTACGTCCAAAAAAGGTTTTTTTAAAATTGAAGTTTTTCCAGTTTCCTTATAATTTGCTCCAATTTGTCAGGAGAGTTGTTTTCTTTTGTATAGCATCTTGCAGTAAGTGGCTGTAGATTATCTTCTGGTAGTTCTAATTGCTCTGCTTATAATATTTACTGTTACATTATTTAGTGTAACAGTATAGCGAGATAGAAAGGTTGTTGTGAATTAATGAAGAAGTTTCTATCCCTAATATGTATTAAACCCTCTGGATAACATTTTCGAGATGTGACCTTTAGGGATTACTCTGCCAAACAGCCCAAGTGGCTACATAAATAATCAGCCTGAAATGGGAAGAAGCTACTTTAACAATAACCAAAGCAACTCTCTGAATATGAACTGGAGGCAGGGGGTGGGGGTGGGGAAGGATGCGACTTAAGGAGTAAACTAAAGAGTTGGCTGGATTATTTTGTTTTTTAGTAGGCCACATTTTGAGAGGCCACAGTGACAAGAAGAGACAAAATAGTGTGAATCAGTTGTAGTGCTTGAAATAATGGAGCAAATGGATGATGCTCCTGAAACTACTTCTTAGTCACCGAGCAGCAAAGGACTAAAGCTTGTGTGCACTGGTAATGGGGAAGGATAACTTCTCTCTGTAATGTTTTCTGACAGTTTTTTCCCCTTCATGAAAAGAATACTAGTTTACATTCTGGAAATGTGCTTTATGACTGCATAGTTTTCCTTACATAAATAGGAAAGTTTCAAGAATTTTCTAAAATGTTATGAATATTTAATATTTCTACTCTAATACCTTGCCACAATTAAGATTTCAGCATTGGAACCAACGGTGTCTCTTGTAACAAAGTTACCTAAATATAATGGTGGCTTAAACACAAATTCTTGTATCAGTGGGGAAAACAGAATACCATCAATTGTGTTGAATTTGAATACATTAAGGCTATGCAAAGTGGTTCTTGGCATATTTTTTGCGAAGCTTGCATGCTGCTCTGAGCTTGATGAAAAATCGCTCCTGCTCTTGCTGTATGGCTTCTTCAGGAATCACTGTCTAATGATGTTTAAAAAAATTCAAGTTTCTACATTAATCATTGTTATAATACTTATACAATTTAAATGAGAGGAATTGAAATCCCTTATTATTATAGCGTTGTTTTGCTGTGACAGCCTCCCTGACTTCCTCACAACCACACAAGTCATGACTCTGTCTTCAGAACTGCAATAGCAAAACCAGCAGCCAGTGATCTGCCTTTCTACATGGTTGTATAGCATTGGTCATGCTCAGTACAAGATAATTGAAGCTATTGGGGACCGTAACTTACTGCCCTTTTCCTTAATTATTGCAGCCAGGAATCGTCACAGCTCCTTTCTATTCTCCATGGTCAGATTTCACATGTAAATGCACCCATGTCATCTTGTGACATATAGTCAGACTGGGGCCAGAGTATACTCCTGGATTCAGGTACTGAAAAGCAGCCAGGGAAATAAAAATTTTGCAAACACCAATGACTCGGTTCTGGAAAATACAGGATTGAAAAATACACTAAATGCTGGAGGAAAAAAAAAAAATAGGCAAATTTGTTACCGTTCAGTGTGTGGGGAGGGGAGCAAGCACAGACAAGACATATCTCTGAATGTGTCTTAAAATAATGATTTTTTTAAGTTATTACTGTATGGAAGGGTATCTTTCTAATTAGAAGGAATATTTCTATGAAGGAAAGCATAGGAAGTGACTGAAACAGTTCCCGGTTTATTTGCATAATTGCATTTTGTTTAAGCAACAAAACTTACTAAATTTTTGGGAATGATTTAAGTGTGTCAGAAAATTTAGACTGCCAATTTTAACTACACAAATGAATGTAGAAGGAATATTTTTCAGGACTAATATGCCTTTTGCAGTGGAGGTTCTATATGATAAAGAAAACCAAAATAGTATCTGCTGCTAACTTAATTCTAATTCTCCTAAAAATCTTTGTATTTTTTAGCAGTTTCAGAACTCACTGACAAAAAAATATAAAATTTTTAAAAATATTTTGAAAAAGAGTAACTTCTATTTTAAATTTCTGCTTATATTTTAATTTACCTCAACTGTAATCTAACTACCGTCTCTAACTTGAGTCAACCACAGAATCATTCTGGGGCAACTGAACTAGACCTGACCAAATGGAATAAATGTTGGTGTCAAGGTGTTGGTAGCCGAGGTAGGAAGGGGAAACTGTGAGAGGAGACATGGGGCTGCCATATGCTGAACACAGCTGGTTCGCCGACTCCATCACAGACCCATCATAGGATACAGCTGAGCCCATCAGCCAGGTTGGTGGCACCTATGTTAAGAAGGGGCAGAAAACACCAACAGGGAGGCAACAAGGCAGAGGAGGGAACAAGGCAGAAGAATAGGAGATGCTCCATGGCAGAACAGGTACATCCCTGAAGGGAGTGCGCTTTCCAGGAGGATGGTGGGTAGGAAAAGTGTGAGAAACAAGGAGTGGTAGAGAGAAGCCACTACATACTGACCCTGACATCATGCAGTCCTCCTTGCCTCACTGAAGGGACTGAGTGTAACTTGTGGCAATAGCAAGGGAGGAGACTAGGAAGGGGGGGGGAGATGAGGTGTTTGAAGTAAATTAAGCCTGGAAGTGAAGTTGGGTCAAAGGAGAAGGAAAGGTGTTTTTTCCTAGGTATTTAAATGTTATTTTTTGTTTCCTAATACTTGAATCAGTATTTAAATTTAGGTTTTGTTAATTGGCAATAAATGGAACTTAAGTCCCCTAAGCTGAGTCTGTTTTCCCTGCAGCAGTAACTGATGAGTGATTTCCCTGTCTCTATTTCGACCCATGAGTTTTCTTACTCTTGTTCTTCCTGGTTTCTCCCCTGTCCCATGGGGAGTGAGCAAGCTTCTGGATGGGGCTTGGTTGCTAGCCAGAGTCAACCCACAACATCCAAATATATTAAATAGAGCTAAGCACAAATGTAACCCAAATCAAAATAAATGTCAGATGGTGCTCTGTCCTTGACTCTTCTTTTTTTGAACTGTTTCACTATGTAGATGACAATCCAAGAATGCTTTGACCTCTAAAAGAGACAACAATCATGTCTTCCCCTATCCCTGAAGAAAGTTGTCTTAGAGGTGTGATGGCTGCTGGTGCCTGGGCTGTTTGTAATTGACAATGGCTTCCTAAGGGCAAGAAATGTAAAAACAGCATTGTTGCACCTGGGACCAAAACCAGAAATACAGTTATACTTAAATCTTGAATGACTGTGAAGCTTGCTTTCTCAATAAATGCAATACCTACGTGGCCAGGTTAGAATAAGATCCATTTAATTTAATTAAACTGAATATGATGAGGTAATGGTGTACACATAACCTTTGTTTACTCTCCTGATTGAGCTTCTGTAAATTCTGCATTCCTGTGGTTCCCCTCTGAGACTAAACAGTTTCAGTATGTTGCCTCCAGAGGGATAGTTGTCCTTTAGAAAAACAAATCTCAAGGTTGATAAACTGATGTATTAAAGTTAGACATTTCTGCTTGTAAAGACTGAAAGGTGACTGCCGATAGGAGCAAGCTTCCAGAAAGATATCACAGAAGCTAGAGGAATTCCACAAACTGTAGTTTGAGGATAGCTGAAAGACTGTATAAAGCTCAGATGCGTTGCTGCTCTCTACAGTAATTGCATATTAATTCCCCCAGTGTTGCTAATGATAATGTGCTATTAATCAAGGGGCTTGTGCATGTTTATTAAGGGAAAGTATTCAGTTGTGAAACTAAAACTAGAATTTAAGATACTTTTCTAAGGAGAAATGCTGTGCAGAAGAAACATTTAACCTTAGAATATTAATATGCATTGAATTCTACTCAGTAATGAATGGTTATCATCACAGAAAATATCTGGGATGGCACAGCAGAACTTAATCCTGCCTTTCCCAGCTTACATGTACTACTACTAGCACTATTTTTTGTCTGTAGGTTCTTCTATGAATATGTTTTTACTGTATGCATAAATGCATACGTTATACCTTTCCTGTGCTTAATATACAGCATTTTGATTATTTCTGCTATAACTTAGCACTGCACTTGTCTTAAAACAGTTTCTGGGAATTAAGTGTTAGGAACGGAGAAAAGATAAGGAATATTCCAAAGGTTGCACCTACTGTGTGTTCTTATGTAGTTGGCATTAGTATTCAGTATTACTAAATAAAAAGTTGAAAATAAGTATCTGGCATATTTGCTCTATGAAATTCAGATTTATGTCTTTTGACCTTCAGTGTTATGTGAACCATATATTTGTATAGGTGAAGCACTTGTTGAACAATTGCTTTAGTTCAGTCAACCGAGACAAGTATTTCTTCTGCATTAGGAATGCACAATTTACCTTTATATTTTAACTTTAGGCAACGTGAGCCTTTCAAATAGTGCAAAGAACACAGCCAGGGCTGTTTGCCTGAGTACCCTTTTATATATCTCTCTTGCACATGTTGTGGCCAAATGCAAAGAGGTAGTATTCTAGTTTTCAGACCGTCAGCTAGGAAATTCCTGCTTTGAAACTGCAGCGGTCTTGCATGCTAAGTGGGGTACATGTATGAAAAAATTGTGATGAAAAGTAAATTGGCAAGTGTGAAGCCTTTATTATTATTTGGTAGTAATCTTTTCCATTTAAAATTGGTAGATGGAACTAATTGTTTTCAGTAGCATTAGGAGGCTGCAATGTTAGTAAAACTGAAGATAGGTAACAAAAAGTACTCCTACTTACCCTAAAAATATACTGAAATTAGAGCTTTATGGAATTACCTGTGAAAGTGTTTAATTTCTAGCAACAGGTCTTTCCTGAGCTGACTCTATCAATGAAATTTGTGCAGCAGAAGAGCTGTTCTCCAAGGAGAATCCATTTGGAATTCCAAGTAAACAGTAATGGTCACATTTCCTTTCTCCTGTTCACTGTTATCACTTTAAAGAATTAGAGAATTCTTTGGCAGTACCTCAGCAGCAAAAGGTAAACTAAGGGAACTGTGGCTCCAGTGTTTAGTGAGGCAGGACACCTCATAGCAAAGGATACAGAAAAGAATGAGAGACAATGCCACTTTCACCTCAAATTTTTCTGGTGAGATTTGCCCTGAAGCCTTTCTGACTTCGTGGTAGATTCTGCAGGAGTTAAGTGTTACCTGCAGTAGAAGACCAAGTCAGGGACCATATAAACTGATTGAACATGCAGAAGTCCATGGGACCAGATGAAATGCCTCCAAGGCTTCTAAGGATGCTGGTAAATGTCACTGCAAGGCCACTCTAATATCTTCAAAAGGTCATGGCATTTGGGGAAAGTTCCTGATGACTGGAAAAAGGCAAATGTCACAGCTATCTTCAGGAAGGGCAAGGAAGACGATCCAGGGAATGACAGTATGCTCTGCCTCCATTCTGTCTCCAGGAAGATTATGGAGCCAGTTCTTCCAGAAACTCTGTCCAGAATGAAGAATAGAAAGGTGACAGGAAGCAGCCAGCATGTCTTAGAGCACACTGTGCCTGGCCATCCTTCTCTGATGAGATGGCCGGATCAGATGTGGTGTGGATAAGAGGAAATCGATGAATATATTTTACCTTGATTCTAGAAAGACCTCCCATAGTATTCTTATAGACAAATCAGAGAGATGTGGCTGGAAAAATGGGTAGACTCCTGGTCTCAGAGGGTTGTGGTTAATGGTACAACATCCAACAGGTGGCTAGTGTTCCTCAGGGGTGGATAGGGGGCTGCGAATGCTTTAATATCTTCAGTAATGACAGGGGTGATGGGATGAAATACACTGAACCAAGTCTACAAAAAAATCCCGGTTGAACATGAGTCAGCAGGTCACCCTTGCAGCGATGAAGTCCAACTGCATATTTGGCTGTGTTAGTAAGAATGTAGCCAGCAGTTTGAGAGAAGTGATTCTTCTTCGCTGTTCAGCACTTGTGAAACCAGTTCTAGTTACTGTTTGGGCTTCTCCAGTATAACAACAACAAAAAACATTGGTACACTGAAACAAGACTAGTCGAGGGCCTCAAAGATGTTTGGGGGGTTCAGTACATAAAACAAAATAAAAGGCTGAGAGACCTGGGTTTGTTCAGCTCTAAGCACAAGAGGACACTCAGGGGAGACCATCTGAAGATTTTAGAGTGGCCTCACAGTGACATGTCCTAGCACTCTCAGCATTGCTGCATTCAAGTAGCTAATGGGAGAGTGTTGGGAAGGCAGACAGACTCTTCTCAGAGTATCCTCACAGGCTGCAACAAGATAAATTAAAATTTGATGTAAAGGACAATTTTTTGTTGGTTTTTTTTTTGCACTTTGATGGTGGTCAAACACTGGGACAGGTGCCTAGAGAGGTTTTGGGGTCTCCATTCTTAGATACATTCAGAAGTCATGGAACAAGGCACTGAGCAACTTCATAGAAGTCAGCCTTTTTTTAAATCTAATTGTGATGAGGTGGTCTAGAGAGCTCTCTTCTGAGCTAAATTGTTCTGTGATTCTATCACCTGTCAAACAAGACTACCGTTTACCAAGGCTATGTTGACTGGTCTGTTGTGTATAATATTTTTAATGTGTCTGCCACTTCTGTTACTTATTATCGTTAGAGTAGTAAGTATAGGAGCCTTTTTAGAAGTCATCATTGCATCTGCCACATTCCAGACCTTATATTCTGGTGTGATTTTAGAGCAGATGTTACATATTGCAGTTTGTGGTTCACTGGTTCACCCGAGTTCATTTAGTAATTCCTGGATGAGTGGCATTTGTTCCTCATGAGCTGTTGTTCATTTTACAATTAGTTACACAATCTTTTCTATGCGTACTTCAGTTTGAGACGGTTCCTCTAGTTGGTCACTCCCCATGCCTTCCCAGACTATTTCAGGAGGGGAAACTCTGCACTGAATACAAATTGCAATAAGTTGTTTAGATTCTCAGCAATTGCCGTGTTGTCTTCGCACGCTCCTGTTGTGCTGATCCTTTTATTCTGCAAAGTCATTAGGAGGGTTCCTACTCTGGATGTATTTGAGGGAGGATTTATTTGTAGTTTTCATGTGTTTTGCTAGTTGTTCCTTCTTGGCCAGTCTTTCTTGTGTTTTTTACATTGAGCCTGTCAGAATTTATTATCCTTTCTATTTTCTCCATTTGGACATGATTTCAGCTTTTTGAATGATGCTTCTTCTAGTAACTGCTTTTTAGCCCTGCTGGCTTGCTTTTATTTGAGTCTTCATTCCTTCCTTTCACGTCTGCTTTCCAGGGTGTTCATCTGCTGCCTGCTGCCTTGTGATTAAACCCTGATCTGCTTTTGGATTCCTCTCTTGAATCTCAATCTTGCAAATGACAAATGGACAGTGTGTTGCCTGCATGACAGGAGTTATGATCTGGATGCAGACATTCAGCTTCTTTTGTTTCTTTAGAAGTTGTCCTTTAGAGTCCCAGCTACTGATTCTTCTACAGTAATTTTTCTTTACCTCACAGTGAAACTGTTCTATTGCCTCTCCTTTGCTTGCTAGGCCAGTGAATATCAGTGATTTTTTTTTCCTCTCAAATATTATTTTTAAGCTGTTCCTTTTTCTTTTTTTTCCAATATGTTTTTAGAGAAGTCTAATAGTACTTACCTAAAATGCAGAAATTGTGTTTGTTTCTCAAACTTTCTGAAGTTATATAAGAACAATGGTAGATAGCTAAGGACAGACTGATTTTTGCTCCCTGTCCTCCTCTCTTCAACTATCTTAACTTTAGCAGTCTCTGTAGATATGATTTTTTCTTTTTCCCTGAGCCACTGAAAATATAGTTTGTAACTACAACATATGTTATTTTAATTTTCTTTAAGGAGCAATTAACTTCTTTGTCCTTTATGAAGAAGTATTGAGAAACAGTCAGTATTTTTAGTTATATTACTTAGCCATTCTTTCTTTGGTCCTTATATTATTCATCTATTTCTATCTTTAATGGATATAATCAATAGTATTACTTGTTAATGGGACATCACTTTTCAATTTATACAAACAGCATCCCCACCTAGACGTCATGTTGTGCATCACTAAAATTGAGGTGGGGAAAAAAAAGAAAATTCTTCAATATCATTCATTAAGTCAAAGAAATTGGAAAAAAACTTTGGAGTTTCTGATGTAATAATAAAGCATTTTAACATAGCCTTAATGTCCTTAAATTGATAGACTTACATATAATCCTTCTTCCAGTAGTTTAGCATCTTTAACCACAACCATAAAATCCCTGCTTTTTGAACTCTGTCACTTTCCATAGTGGGTTTTTTTTTTGTGTTTGCAAAGTCCTTGGATAGCTGACATACGTTGTCTCCATGCTAAATAGACAAATCTGTTCTTTGAAACTTTCCTGTTAGTCCACTGAGGTCTATGTTATAAGGTAGGGATTCTATGGATTTGACTGGAAAAAGCCCTAGAAGGCTGGCTGACAACAGTATTAAACAAAAAGAGGATGCTTACATTAAAATGGTAAACATTAAATGCTACATGTTCTGTTGCCTGGAATTCATAAGGTAATCATCCTAAATTACTGTAATAGAGCCAAACAGAGTACCACCAGGATTAGAAAGAGCTCAGGCTCTACTTAATGTATTGGAAGATCTCTGCCTTATGCTGAGAGTTAGGAAATTCCCATGGATTCATACTTCATTAGTACAAGTTTTTGTGCAGATGCATGCTGATTAAGAATCAGAGAGAGGGGAAAATCCTCTGTCTGTCATTCATTAGTGTTGGAAAAGTGTCTCTTCCACTAGTAATTTCTAATGGCAGAGAAGAGTTGAATCCAACTCCAAGTGCCAGGACACAGCATTTCAAATGCCAATAATCTCATTCTCACCTGGCATACACCCTGCAGAGAACACACTCGCTGGTCAATGTTTATCCAACATGAAACAGATCAGGCACAGTACCAGGTGGAACCAGGCAGGTGGCAGCAGATTGGAAGATCCTGTTCCTTGACATGGCAGTCTTGTGTCAAGTGTCTTATACCAGCCGGGCAGGTGAAATTTCTCAGCTTGCAAGCACCGTTCTTTCTCATCCAGCTTCTTTTCACATTAATTCAGAAAAAAAAATCCTTTGATTTTTACCAGCCTTACTGAAGGGAATAAGTACTTCTCTGGTACAGATGGAATTCAGGGAGTATTCTTACTTTGAAGTCAAGAACATATTCTGTCAAGAAGGATGATTTCTTCTGTTGAGAAGAAAGTTCAGTGAGGTTTCATTGCTTTCGGAAATACCCATGACTAGGCCTGAGTTGCAGGTTATAAATTATGCCTTAAAATGTAAAGAAAAATGCTGTCAAACCTCCGAAGTACTGAAAATTGGTGTAACACTATCAGAATGGGGAAATCTATGAAAAGCTGCAGTTTAACTATTATATAGAATTTAAGTATATAATTTTATAATATTATTCCTACTATGCAGTAATATTAAAATTATTGTTTCTTGGTTTTATTGTAAAGAATTCTGCTTTTCCTAAAGTAAATAATGAGCTGTGCTCTTATTAAGTGTTTAGTCTTCAAAGCACATTAAAAATATTAATTAATTCTTGCCAAAATCCCTGTGAGGGCTGTACATAAGCATTATCATCCTTTCACAGATGGTAAGTGCAGTTAACATTTCTCCAGCAGTGCTGGAGAAAACAACTTTTGTTTCCAGAAGCCCATCCAGTTCTTTCAATTTGTATTTACAGCTAAAACCTATCATTACTGATATAGCTGTGAAGTGGAAAAAACATTCTGGATTTTAATAGGCAGTTATATCTCCATACCTCCAACTTTGTTCAAATTTGCTTAATGTGCTGCTCTGAATTCAAGATGATTCATTTTAAACTTCAGAGTAGTTTAGTTTTGGTCATGGATGAGCTAGTTGCAATCCAATTGCTAGTTTTCTGAACATGGGCTGTTGTTTAGCTGTACTGAATCGAACTCCTTGATACATGGTTTAATAAAACAGTAGAGTGGTGTTTGACCCAGTCAGTTATCCTTTGAATTAAAGTTGTAGCTTAAAATTTCTTGTAATCAAGTATCAGAGGATGGACAATTTTTAGCATTTAAAAATAAAGCATTCTTCAATATTCATTCTTTATGTGAGTTTAAATAATTTGAAAATTAACTTTCAGTGACGTAGTTATCATATTTGAAAGTTTCCAGCTAATCTATGATCAAGCTATTTGTTCTTTAATTTTTACATGCTTTGAATCAGGGTCTTCAGAATATTTCTTAAATATGAATAGGAATTTATTTTGGAAATTGATTTACATTGTATCTAATTTTATGTGCATATTAAATCGTAATGTGCTAATAGAGATGAATCTTATTCCATATGGCAATGACGAATATGATTAAACCAGTACGTGGACATATAGTTATGGTTCTGAACCTCTTTTTCAGAAACTCTTTAGAACTACTTAAGACCTAGTCCTTTAATCTACTGAATGTCTTCTGTCAGTGTTTAGTATAGCTAATAATAACTAGTACCTAAGTTATGTTGCGCTGTACCTACTGGGGGAAGGCCTCTGATAACTAGAGCTTTGCACGGCATCGGAGGGTGCTCAGCATCACTGAGCTAACCTGTTGTTTTACATTCATTCCTACAGTTTGAGTCCTTTAGCGCTCTGTTTGAGTGCTGTGTAATAGGAGCTGCTTTAGTTGAACTGCTGTTTCAAGGTTGTGTCAGGTCTGCTTATCCTGTTCTGTTCCTCTCCTGGTACTCGGCACAAGAAAAAAGGTGGAATCTGGCTGTTACGTCTACTTAGATGTGCACTTGGAATGTATTGCTAGATCTTGTGTTTCATTTCTGCTGCAGCGTGGGGCATAAGAAAATGAAGCACTCTGTCAAATGTATCCTGCTCTCCATGGGCAGATGATCATTCAGTATTATGAAGAGGTGGCCCATTTTGGAAGAGACTCTAGGGGGTTCTGAAGTGTCAGAAGTAAGTGGAAAATCAATGAGTACAGGCTGATCCCTGAAGGCACTCACCTCTCGGTTCTACAGACCGGGAGCATGGCATGGAAGAGCAACCATCCTGTTAAATACAGACTGACAGCAGTATCAAGGTTACTGTACTTAGTTTTCTAGTAGATATATCAAAGTTCATATATGTCTGCTTTTGCTGTGTTTTTGTATTGCAAGTATTCTACTGGGAAATGTTGGATAAAATCGGTATTGGATAGTTTGCCATGATAAATTAAAACAAGGAACTGCAGAATTACTCTGCCATGAACTATAGTGACCGGTGTGATTTTTAAATCTTTCCTTCGCAGAATATTCATCACAGTACATTTTTACTGTATAATCAGTTCCACTGATAAGTATTAGTCTGGTAGTAACTTATCATAGTATGACAAGTGCCAGAATACATCCTCACATATGTGTTACTGAAGCAAACAGACAGTTGGCTTCAGTGGCTGAAATACTGTATGACACATTATTCTGACCCACAGCTTGACACGGAAATTGTTTTTAATCATTCAATTTCAAGTCAGCATGTAGCTGTAAATATGATTCTTGGTGAGGTTTCCTTGCATTAGCTTTTATGTTTAAAAACAATATCAACAAAAGGATAATCATATTCTGTAGAACTCAGTCCTAATGCTGAGTGTTTTAAGAGTTGACCTGTTTTGTTTCAAGCCAAAAAGCCCCCTGTACTAAGTAAACTAAGTTAATATTTTTTATTTTTCAGTAAAAAGCTTAACCAATTCTTAAGCGTAATTCGGCATACCAGTGTATGTTAACAGTTTCGGAAAATGCCAGCCATTATATATATGTGTAAAAAAAAAATATAATTCCATTATATATATAATTCCATTATATATATAGCCAGCCATTTAATATATATATAGCTTGCTTACATAACTTATTGCATACATAAGACTTACATATAAGACATACGTACAGAACGCTTCTCCAGCAGACATACACGTTGCCAGAATACAAAATTATATTTTCCAAATCCATTACCTATTATTAGTACCATTCAGGGGACTCTTCCATAGTTTCTTTTCTGAGCCCTTTAGAGATAACAAAACAAACATGATAACCTCTAGTTGTGACTTGATTAAAGTGAACAAAAAATTAGTCAGTTTTCTGCTATTAATTGCTAAGACTTTAGGTATTGTAGGGTGGTTGTCAAACCTTGTTTTATGTATTTGTAGATACCTGTATTTACATCCTAAACAGTATTATTTAAAATAAAACAAATCAATTTATGCTTCAATTGTATCTTGTTTTGTGCCATTGTAATGAATGCAATCGTTTGTCACTTTAGAGTTATGTTCTTGCTTTTGGTGGTGGTTATTGCAACTGATGTAAGTCTACATTTGAAATGGAAGAAAGGCTTAAATTATGAATTTTTTATTAGCTTCTTACACAGCTCCATGATATGTGACTTGGCTTCTTAGACTAAAATTGGAATATAAAACTAAAAGAGAGATTCATTTCTTTAAGGTCATGGAGCAGTCTGTGCCTAGAGGGCCATAACGCATACCTCTATAATGGCTTTTTGAGCAGAGCCTAATAAAGGAAAAAATTGCTGCTAGCCTTTTATGCCAAGAACCTGCAGTTTACTGAATATAAATAGGCATTTTACCTATTGAACTACAGCAGCAGAGGTGCTTAAGTAAAGAGTTTACTTTTTGCAAGCAAAGGCTTCTAGTCTGTATGGAACCTGTTCCTTGCAAGGCATAATGGCTTTGTGAGTCAGTGGGTTTCGATGTCTGAGGGTTCTCGAAAAATGGCAAGATGGAACATCTCTCTGAAAGAGCTGCCATCAACTTTTTTTTGTCTGAAAAATTAATCAATAAAAGAATAAACAATGTGATAGGATAAGAACACATTTTTAAGAAATAAATAAATTTCATCTTAGAATATTTACACATAATTGGGATCGCCTCCTTTTATGATTGAAACCACACTCTACTGGTGTTGTGTCTGTGGGATTTGTTTGTGCCCAGTGTGTTTTCTCAGTCAAAGCAGATGTCTTTGACAGACCCCTCTTTATTTTTCTTTTTTTTTTTTTTTTTTTTTTTACCTGAAGTCTACAAACCAATTATGGAAAATATTTAGTAAGGAAAGGCTACATAATAAGACCCTGAGCACCAGGATTTTGATCCTGGCATCTGCTTGCACTTTTTCTTTGCAGTGCCATGCAAAACAAGAAGACACAACCAGTTAACTTGTAAAATAGAAAACAGAAGTATTGCTGAGTGAGAAGTAATGGGTCCTTGCACAACAGGTTCTTTCCTCATGCTTGCTCTCTGACCATCAATTTTTAGTGCCTTTCTGAATTGCAGTGAGCTCTTTGCTGTCCTTTCTTTGTCTTTAGGAAAAATATCTCTTTTCAGCATTTCTGAGGCTTGTGTTGAGATCCCATTTGTTTTCTCCGGAATCCCTCTCTTCATCTGTGAAACAAACTCACAGCTTGCTGTTCTGACTCCACTGACCATTCCAGAAACACCCCCTGACGTACTCAGTTACTTTTAAAGAAGGAATAAACCTCTCTCTCTCCAGCACGTTCCATCTCAGCCAGACTGCTTCTGCCAGAACAATATGAACAGACGGTTTTCCCCATTGGAGAGTGATCGCACCTTCTTTTGATAGACGCATACTATACATGCATATAGAACAATACATAGTACACATTCTATGTACGATGTATAGAAATATGTACTGTGTGGCAACATTATATAGAAGTATATGCTCTAAATAAACCACATTTCTAAACAAGTAATACATACCTTTCCACTAAACTTGCTGTAAAGAACATGCAAATTTTAGATCAGGAAAACAGTCAGTCATTGATAAATACATTCTGAAAACTCAAGCCTTGGCCACATGTTAAGTGAATACAAAAGTATTTTTCATTTTAAAAAGAGAATGGGGGAAAATGAATGGGATTTTAGTTTAAGTCACAAGCTGTGTTAGTTTTTATCTTCTGCGGTTCATATGGCACATTTTCACATGTTCTCTGCTAGCTTCTGGGTTTCAAAATTATATTTAATATGTTTTATGATATTTTTCAAAGGTTGAGCTATATTAGGTGAGATACAGGATTGGCTTCTTTTTTTTGTATCAAGAAATATCTGCAAAAAACAAAGACTAAAGCAGCATTTTTGCCATTAATATAAATAAATTCCTTGTTACCCTGGCATTACAGTCCTGTGCTTACTCTTTTGTAGTTTATAGCAAATTTATTTTGGTACTAGTTACTAAGTAGGTGAATACAAAAGTTTTTTCTAAGGCTTTCTTGACATTGTTTTACTGGATAGAAGATAATGTTTCTACTGCACAATGGGGAGTGAGGACTCAAGAAAACAGAGAATACCAGTACTTTGTGGTGGACTGGAATGATAGCTAAGTCTATGCAGCACCACTTCCTTTATTTATTTACCCAGTGACTTGCTCGTTGATTACAAGGAAATGAAGAAAAATTAAGCTACTTGCTTCAATAGAGCAGTTAATGTACTGCAGAGTGTAGTGGTTTACTTTTCCCCTTTTCCAGAAGGCTGTTTGTCTTTAGTTTTCAGATACCTTATTTTAATTTGCTGTATTGCAAAATTAAAAGAGAATATTACTTTGTCAGTAGTGTTCTTATAGAATGCTTTATAAGTCTGTAGCAGGTTATTAAGTTCAGAGCAGTGCTGATTTTGATGGCTGTTTAACTCAGCAAATTAGCTTTATCGCATATATCCTGAGGGCGTGTACACCCCTTATCACAAGCCAGAAGTGGAAGAAACAAGAACTTAGTAATTTATTGAATGCAATCATTTTTTTCCATAGAACATGAGAAAAATTGCAATGCTGCAGTCCCTTCAGAACAGTTCTGCCACATTCCTGCTCATTATGAATAATTACTAAACAGGTCTACCAGGTGCCATTTTAAAACATCAGTGCCTGCCACCACAAGTGTTTACACCTTACTGCGTTTAAATAGTTGAATGTGGAACAGGAAGAATTACATTCACAATCATTGATACAGAATTGCAATAGAAATAGTGCACAATGAAACTGGAAAAATCAGGTGAATAACTGAAGGAAGGAATAAAATCTTGTCTGGTATCTAAAAAAATAACTTCATCCTGTTACGCATTTCTGTGGTGTGTTTGAGGACAAGATGAGCTGAAAAAACATTAACTGAATGTCAGTAACTTTTATTAAATGTTATTTTAGAGAAAATCCCCTTTTTAAATTCTGTTTCATTTGACCAGAAACTTAATGATAGGTGTTTTTAATATCTGTATTTCTTGTAATTCAGTGTTACAGAAGTGGAAGCACACATATAACTTTATGGTTTTAATCACACTAGCCTTATTTCAGTCAGAAATGGGGAACTGGGGTGCAACTGTAAGGAAGGTTTCACAGCATTTAAGCCAGTCAGCTCTGTACTGACCTCATTCCTTCCTCCTGCACTGTTTGTCCCTATTATTACACGGTGAAATGTTTCGGAGAGCTAAACTGGTTGACAAATATTTATTTTAGTTTGTTTGTTTGTTAGTTTGGGGGGGGGGGGGAGCAGGGCAGTGTTTTATAATTTTTTTTTTTTATTTTGCATTAGTATTATTCTGGTTTAGGTTCTGAATCTGCTCTTTAAGAACTGAGATAAACGCCAGTGTCTTCTCAAAGAAAAGAGTAAGGATTGTGCAACATTTAAAAAGTGGGAATTATGAAAACTGTCCTAGCTTCATTTTTTAAGCTAAGGTATAGGGCTAAAACTGCTGTGAAACTGCACACTGAGTTTAAAAATTATCAGCCTGTCAGATTACTTCCCACAAAGAAATGTGTATAAGTTTTCTTATCCAGAACTAAAGTTGTAGATTAAGAGAAAAATGCCTTCATGACTAGCTTTGCAGTTGCAGGAGGTGCTTACTAACATCCACTTTGAGGTCAATGCATGATTTGTTTCCTGCTGATTCCTTGGATCATAAGGAAAAACTGTTCACATCAAAGCAGAATGCTTTATTACTTTTTATTTTTCCTCTTAAATGTACTATATCAGAAACATGTTAGAATATAATCAGTATTATTGGCTGTTATATCAATATATTCTGCAAAGAATAATAACAGAAATGGTTTGGTATTTTCACTGCTTCTAATGCTTTATGAAAGTTGGCAACATACTGGGGTGGGGTCTTTTTGTTTTAGTTTTTTTTATTGTATTTTATGTTACTGCGGTTCTTTTGTAGATTCACAGGTGGTGTGGCCAAGCTGAAATATTATGTTCACGTGGTCTGATCTCGTGCATACTACAGGTGAAATAATTTTGTTTAGTAATTTATTCTATTAAGCCAAACTTTGGCTGGAGCTGTGGCTTGGGTTTAGGTGACATATACCTGCCTAAGTATAGGTTACTCTTGGACCTTACTGGAAAGTTTCTCTGGATGGTGAATTTTATCTGTTAAATAACTATGGATTAATCTGTTTCATGGGGGCTGCTGTGACGTTATGTAATGCTTCATTTTGCCAAAATGTTATTGAGGATTAAACCAGATGCCATCCAAGTTATGAATGAATGTTAATGTTTGTATGGAGCATTATCTATTTCTTCTAAAAGTCTTGGGTACATATTATTAATGAAATGTTTAATAGTATTAATGAATATACACTCTGATTATTCATGTAAGAGGGAATTTATGGTTCCCTAATTTATTTTCTATTACTCTTAAATTCTTCTGAAGAAGTCTAGAAACTGCTGTGACTCTTGGCTGCTTTCGTTTATTGCCCTCTTGCCCTCGGGTTATATCAGTCCTTCCTGAGCAGTTGAATAGGTACTTGACGCTCCCTGATCGGCAGTTGTAGATGAGATGTTTAAGTGCTAGCTGATAAAGGAGCAGCCACCAGAGGCCAATTGTTAGAGCTGTCAGGAGCAGAAGCCTGAAGCAGATTCTACGAGCTAAGCCACACCAGTTCCCAAATGATCCCTCAAAAAGTTATCCCCTGAAGAAAGGCCTGGGAAATGGGTGAGGAAGACAACTTCTGTCACAGAAGGCTTCAGAGACAGCTGCACCTCAGTCAAGATGAAGAAAAAAAGAACTTGGGGACATTCCTCTGCCAACCTGACTTGGTGTATTGAGAGACTTGCTGCTTGCCAGGCACTTGGATCCAGGAGATTGTGGAGAGACTTCAAAAGCATTTCTGACCCTCAGGCTACTACTATCTCTTGTTTCTCATTCACTTGGGCACCAGTGGTGCTGCCAGAGTCACCTGGAGTGTATAAAGTGTGACTACAGGGCTCCGGTGGGGTTGAAGGGCATGGGACTCAGGTGGTGTTCTCTGTACTGCTGGTGAAGAGGAAATGCTCAAGGAGAAGTAGACAAACTTTCAGATCAACACTTGGCTGTAAAGATGGTGTCACAGGCAGGGCTTTTGGCTTCTTGCACTGTGGAGACCTCTTTCAGGAACAAGGCCTGCTGAACAGGAACAGGATTGTCTAACAAAGTGGGACAAGAACATTTTTGACAACAAGCTTCTAATGTTGTGGCAGGAGCTTTAAACCGATTATGTCAGGGAAGGGTTGTCGTAATGTGAAGAGAAGGGAAGGCATGTGGAACAATGAAGTGTTTGGGAGACAGTATGATGAGGCAGCTCTCACCTTCCCCATGTGAGAATCAGTACCTAAATGCATACGATGTGGGAAAGAAGCAGGGACTTGGACGTCCATGCCCAGTTGCAGATCTGTGACCTCACTGGGATTCCAGACATGGTGGAATTTGTCACATGACTACAGTGCTGCAGTAGATGAATATAGACTTTCAGGAAAGATGGACCAAAGAAGGTGGGGAAAAGAGGTTGTGCTCCATGCAAAACGGGCTGGAGGAAATAGCAGGTGGGAAAGGGGAAGACCAGCCAATGTAGCAGCACTGCATTTGCAACAACTGAAAAAGAATGTTATCATTGGGCTTGTTATTAAGGTAACTTTGTGAAATGTTAGGGTAACCAAGATTGTTGGTTCATCTTTGGGTTGTGTATACAACATAATCTCCATATTACATAACCTGGGAGGTTTTAATGTTGGTGTGAATCATTGTGTCTTTATATCTGTGTTCTTCTCTGCTGAGATTCCCTTTAAGTGATGGATTAGAACTTTTTTTTTTTTTGTGGTTCACTAGGAACTGAACCGACTCTGCTGACTTATTGTATATTGGCTACCAAAGAGTCATGAGATGTTCAGATGGTAGTGGTTTTCAATTCTCAACTGTTTGGGTTTTATTCAAAGAAGTCACCTAGAGGTGAGAGACCTCATTGTATATCCTGAATTATTTGATATTTTCTGAAAGGTTTAAGGTCTCCACTGCAACTGTCTTAATAAGTGATTACTCTGTTCACGTACAAGAGAGAAACAGAAAATTTACAAGTGTTTTATGGATTTATAATTCTCATTAAACTAATTTATTTATAATGTTCCGCTCCTGAATAATATCTGGTGCAATGCCCAGTGCAGCACTAAGAAAAGAAACAATTAATACTTAGAAAATCAAACTCTGTCTTAAATCAATAACTCTGTTGGTTAACCTGCTAAGGCTGGGACATTCTTATGAGAAAATATCATTGCCTATGCCATGTTAACAGTTTATAAAAGACAGACAGTAAAAATACCTGTATAAAACAAATTTGTTTTAAAAGATTGCCTAGAGATACAACCATGACAAAGAGAAGTTGACCTGTAAGATCTTTGAACATGCTTCAGTAATGATGCACTATCAATTGTCACTCTTCATTATTTGCCAGGAACACAGAGAGACTATAAAACATACGTTTTTGTCAGTATTTTTTCTTTGATTCTGCTTGCTTTATTTTCCTCTAGTTACCCTGATATAGGATATTTCATGTTTGCGTTATTTGTATATTTAGTACCTTTTTTTTACAAATTGCTTTGTTAAATGATATGCTTATGAGCACTGATGTTTCTGTGGAAGCGTAAAGATTTGTATAGAGAGTAAGGACCTATGTACACTACAGTTACATCCCTTTTAATTGAGAATTATTGTGTAGGTGAGACTTAATCATGCCTTATTAAGGCAGTCAACTGGGATTTCAGAAACACAGTTAAGTTCTAGAGACATGGAACTTACTACATATTGTTTGCAGTGCCATGGCTACAGTGTTTAAATATAATTTCACTTACTTGAGCAGTCTGACTGGAAGGAAGGGTCTAGGTATAGTGGAAAGTTTTGGAGATGTAATTATCATGTTTGCCTGCTGGTGTGCCTTGACTTGATTTGCAGAAGAATGTGTTTTTGCTCCTGTAACTACATCTCCTGAATAGCTTTGTCAGTTAGGTGGCATAAAGTTTTCATGTTTTCAGCTAATTATTTAAAGGTTTAAAATATAGTTCACTCTTTATCCATGTGCCCCAGAGTTAGCAAGATCTTAGTATGCCTTCTGCACCCACGCTGGGCTCTCTGGTCAGTCTGAGCTTAATGGGTGGAATAGTGTAGGGAAGGCACTTGGTCCCCCTTGCTACTGAACTGAACGCTTCAGTCTCCAACAAGTCTGTTGCTCCGGACTTAGAAATTTGCTGTTTCTAAGCCATTAGAACCTGTCATGTTTCATGAAACATGTTTCCTGAAGACCCAGAATATGTGTTACTAAACTATTAATGATGCAAGTTAGTGAAACATGCTACTTCTCTATGACTTGTGTCATATGCTTGTCCTATCTGAATCTTGCAGGCTCATTTTTAATGTGATTACCGCCTTGTGGAGGTGGGCTAAATTCTTACAGTACTGGGCCAGCTTGCCCATCTGCTTGGGGGAATATGTTTGCACAACCAAGCCCAAATCTTTTTCAGGAGTTATACTGTTAAATAAGGACTCAAACCAAATACTACTGAAACAGAATTATGGCCATCTTATATTTATTTTGGGGTGTTTACTAGATTATTTGTAAAGAAGAAAGCATTGCATATTGTTAGTTTAAAGTCTGGAGAGCTGCTTAATTTTTCTTTAAGTGTTGGAAGTTTTTTCAGTTATGCTTTTTGTAGTTTGTTTTGGTTTTTTTAATCAATAGAAACAAGTCAGTGAGAGAAAACACTGTAACCTTTGTTTTACAATCTGTTTGTAATTTACTACGAGATTGTACTCTGCTTAAGGAATGAAAATCTCCCAGTAGGTTTGGACATGTATTTCATGTATTCAGGTATTCATTAGATGTTTTAGGCCCTGTTTCAAAGCCTAATCTCAGCTCTTCAGAGCATTCTTAGTTCTTTGCCAAGGCCAGCTCTTCTGCAAAATTTTTTAGATTATGTATATTTTCTTGGTTAATAACCACTAAATCCTCTCTTTATGTTTGGACTAAGATCAGTCTCACTAGTTCTGGGTAATTAAAGACTTTAAAAAATAAAGTGTTGGCCTGCACTGCTCTTGTTTATAATCCCAGATACTGCTCCCATTTACTGTAATAAAGAATGTTATTTATTCTCATTGTGGTGCTGTTTGAGCCCTGTACCTGTAGCAATGCTTGTTTGTTTAAACAAGCATTTGTTTATTTTATTTAGTTATATATTTATTTATTATTTTTATATATCCTACATATAGTATATTTTATATAAATACTGAATATATTATACAATATATCTTGTTTATTATTTTATTTTATTTAAGAATTGCCTAGAGAAGTCAATTCTAATACAAAACATGTAGAACTTTTTGATGACATCCTCTAAGAAGCTATTTCTCCCCCGAAATGCTAATAAAAGTTTGTATTTGTTCTGACTTTAAAAATTTCTTTTGTTTTAAAGAATGTAAACTAAGGTCTGGCATGACATAACTTTTTCAACCATTAATAATTAGCTGTCATGTAAAGAAGTAAGACTACCTCAAAAAAGGCAAAATAACAGTAAAGCTGCAGGGTAGCTTGACTTGAGGATAAAATGTCTGCAATGAGTTCTGTCATCTGCTAGAAACTAAGTCTCAATGAATTTAGGGGTAGGGGGAAAAAAGGTTTACCATTACTTCAAATCTGAGTTGGAAGAACTAAATAGAGGCGGGGGATGAGAGGAGGTGGGAAGGAAGCAGGAGAAAGGAGGAATATCACTGTGATCTAATAGATTTCTATTAATGAGTTGCAAGGTCCTGGTAAAAAAAACAATAGTGGGGAGTTGACTAAGAGAAAGAGAGGTGAGTTATGTAGAGATTCAGGTGAAAATTGTACAAATGTGTATTTGTTGAGTTGGTGAATCCAAACTTTATGTAATTTCATCCATTTTAAAAAGAGGTGGTTCAAGAAATTATAATTAATACTGGTAAGTTAAAGAGCAAGGGATAATATACTAATTGTAGAACTAGCAGTTGTATCGTCTCTTTTCAGTAGCATATACTTTCTTAAACTTTTGCATGTTCCATTTTTCTTAATCTTAGCCCTTATTCCTTATTTCCAAATTCTTCTGCCCTTAAAATATGCACCAAGTAATGTTTAGATTTAACCATGGATAATTTTTGCTGTGTTGCTTCATAGTGCAGTCTAAAGGCATTTTTAGGGTTGCTTGCATTTTCTTCATTAACATAATACGTGATAAATATGTAATAAAATTGGTGGTTTTTCTAATGCATTCCTAACTCCTATTTACATTATATTGACTACACTAAATAATCTCCAGTTTTCTTTCGCATGCTCTGTAGATGTGCTATTAGTTGGTAAATATGTATATGTACGCTATATGTGCACAAGCTCTGTCACATCTTTAGGGTAATGCTTTGTGACAGTTTTGAAGAATAGTCAGACATGACACATTGTTTTTATTGTTATTTTCACTAGGTTATTTCATTCATGTATTTCCTCATGACCTGAATAATTAAAAAACATAAAGGGAGCAGAGTTCATAGGAAGAAACCCATGATGCTATATTAAAATGTATAAATTTTAAAAATGTATAGCTGAAAAATAATTAACATTAACTAAAATTTAAAAGGAGGGGGAGGAACAGAACATGAGGGACCTGATGATGCATTGAGTCCTCTTAAATGTTACATCTCATTGTAATGGTTTCATTCAATTCTTCAAGTTCTGTCATAGCCAGTTGCATGCCTTGCTTCTATTTCTTTGCCTCTCTTAGAACATCACTTTCTGAAGGTGTCAAACTTTTCTTCATTTCTAGACTATATTTCTTCAAGTTTATTTTGTTCTATTTTGTTCTTGTGCAGCCGTTGTCCTTGAGCTTGATGCTTTTTGCTCTGATTCTTTTTACCCTGTGGTAAAGAACACTCATACCTGTTCTCAGCCTTTGTTTGACTAGGCTTTCATTATGTTTTCAATCCTCTCTACGTGGTTTCCTACTTAACACTAACAACTCTTTTCTGTTCCACTTCTTGTTTATCATTCTTCAACCTGTCTGATCAGCACATAGAATTCCCGAACAGATCTTAATGATTTGTGCAGTAAAATCAATATTGTATTTCTTGAAGATTAATCCAGTTTATCTTTTTAAATTGATATTCTAAAAAAAAAAAAAAAAATTTCCTGTGTTTTAAGGCTGCAATCTCTCTGGCTCTTTGAATGCTCAGAAGTACTAAGGTATTTTCAGGAGATGCTGTTGTATAGAATACCATATATATTGCCACAGTTGCAGTTACTCTACAAAGTTTGACAAGCATAATTTTGCAAGTATCAAAACATACATGAGATACAGGCCTCAGTTCTGCCTACATCTGACCTCATGTGCTATGTCTGTATTCCCTGGAGATAGCTGGACATGTACCACTTGGGCCTTAAAAGCTGTGCTTTATTTACAATGACATTCCCATGTAATCTGAAGGGTGGTTACATTCAGTGTATCCCAAAATTTGTATCAGTACTACAAATAACTCTTTGCATTCCTCCATGACTACATCACCTTTGTGACTTAGTCATTGTCCAATCAAATTATAATTCTTTCTTCTCCTTTCCTTAGTTAAAGTATCTATGGACTGGTTTTATCAGCTTTGACCTTCCAAGTCCCTAAATTTACTCTTGAAAAGAGTAAATTACCATTTCTCAGCCTTTCATTGTTGAGTCCAGACAGACTCAACAACCTGCCTTGAAAGTCTGCCATGCAGGTACTCATTATGTTCACAAACTACTACAATGCTTATTTAGTTCCTAAATGTATTGTGGTGGACTAGAAGATTGTGTATTTAAAGCATGAGAAACAGTTGATGGTCTTTTGTGGGAGGCAAAGGTAAATGGAGATTTCATTGTTAAAAAATGAATAAATTATAACAGAAGTACTGGCTATATTTCCATTGATGTTAACTGTACTATTGGGGTCAAAGTATATTTCTTCATCCCATCTTATACCACAGAACATATGATTTCATCTCTCAAAACCCACTTTTCCCAGTAGTACTAAGAGCCAGAGCTTCAAAAAAAGCATGATTAAGTCATTGTGGAATTAGGAGACAAGTAGGGGTAAGATTAAACTTAAAAAAAAATCCGGTCAGACAGAGTGTGTAGACAGCTGATTTCAGAAGTGTAGGTTCTGTGCTCTGCACTTTGTAACTCTTGAAGTGCTGTCTTCATTATGCTCAGTCATGAGCAGTCATTTATTGTTTTCGCCACTTCTTTGCATACTTCTGTTATTCCTTGAAATGATTATTACAGGCTAGTTTAGTTTTGTTGTGGTTTTTTTAACTGGAGAGGAGAGGAACAACCAGAACTTTCAGGGAGCTTCTTTTAGTCCATATTCGTGTCTCTTCAACTTAAGGATGGAAACAGCTGAAGGCTAACAGAACAAGGCTGTCCAGATGGTTTCTCCCATGGTTTCTGCAACATCTGTAGGTAATCCATTAGTGATATTTAATAAAGCCATCCACAAAAAGTTGCGATTCTTTCTCAGTTGCTCCTGTCCTATTGACATACATCATTCCTGCAATTAGCTGTCTGAATACTGAAATTGTGTTATCCATTTGTTTCTGGGAGAGAAGACCATGGAGAAAATTAATACCTCTGAATTGAGAAAAATGTGAGAAAACCTCTTAACAGGGAAGTCAGAATCAGGTTTAATAAACAAGCTAGTACTGCAGCACTGATTTCAGGAATCCCATGTAGGCCCTTCCTTCAGAATTTGCCTTTCCCATCATCCAGGGACACTTGAACTCTCCAGTCAAAAAACTGATACAATACTAAGAAGGATTTCCTTTATCCAGACACACAGTAAAGCATTACAATGCTGCTATTCTGCTGATCAGATAAGAGCAACTAGACCCTCATTGCCTTAATTACTATGGTTTTCTTTTCACATATGAAATAAATTTAATATATTGCATTGGACATTTGAAATTTGCACCTTCTTTAGGTTCTCACATGCTGCTCCACACTTGCTAGTGTCACATACACTTATAGTTAATCAGTTAGACTGAGGCTTGCATTGGCTAGAATAAGCAAGACTGCTGCCTGTTTAAATAGGGGCCACTAAAATATTGATTTCTTGGTCTTTAAAGTATGTTTTGATTACAAGATATCTTGGTTTGTCCTTGATTTATTTCACTACTTCTCTAACACTAGCCACATATAAAATTGCATTTATTTTGGGTTTCTAAAAACAGGTTCTCATATTTATTCATGCTGTCACTCCAGTATTCATTTGCATCCTGAAATGCTCTTGACACTTCACATATGGTTCATTGGCACACAGTCAAGGAAGACTTTCCGTTCTGAACCTTTACAGATTCTGTTGAAGCAATTATGTCTCTATTTTCCACTTCCTCCACCTTCTTCTCCAGATGACAGATGTTCTGTTTGCTAACTAGTTTGCTAGAGACTGTTTGAAAGAATATTTTTTTAGTCCTTTTTTTAAAATACCTTAAAGACAGAAAGCACATGGTAAGATAGCATGCAGAAAGTGTTGTAAAGGACACGAAGTTGGAAATATACTAATTACACCTCTTCACTACAAAAATAATAAAGTGGACAGCAAAAGAAGAGATTAGAATAAAATGTGTAACAGTTAACCTCAGAACAGATTACTACCTCAAAACAGATTACCATGTCACAGTCACAGAATCTGTTGCAAGGAGTTGTATTCACTAGTATCTCTCCTGAATGTATTTAACTTGATCATGAAGTAAAGGGAGGGTAGGAGAGTGGAGCTTACTGTGCCCCAGGCAGAATGGTGTCCCAGTATGTGGTCTAAAAGACTCAGCATGGCCCTAATTCAAGATCTTCTGGTGATAAAATTTACATTTGCAATATGTATTTTTTTCAGGCTATCTTGATGACAACACAACAGAAATGCAAATAGAAGCTCACTTTTATGCAAAGCATAAGCAGATGTTTCCAGCTGAAAAAGTATTTTCCTTAGAGTATGGGCTTGAAACATTCCTCTAGCATGAACAGTTCTCTTCTCTCAGATAATTACATTAAGGTTTTTCTTCTTAAATTACAAAACAGTTATGTTTATATAACTTGATGAGGGATAGAATGCATACAGTGAATAACCACTTAATCAAAACTTGCATTTTCAAAAATTATTGGCATGACATATTTTAGACTGGATTTCCTCATGATCAGTCTAAAAAAACGTTCAGCAGCTTAATCTATTTGCTGCATATTTAGTGAAATAATCCCTCAAAAGTTAGAAATCCTTCCCCTACTGCATTTACAAGAAATTCTTTTAACGTTTTTTTCTTAACATTTTAAAGTAGGAATAATTATGCTTATATATAAAATTGAATCATTTGGGTTTCAACTCTTTCAAAATATATCTGTTTTTTTTAAAAGATCTACTTTTAAAGTGGAGATAGCCTTTTCACATCTGCTAGAGTTAACTTTTTTAAAAAACGCATTTGTCGTTTTGTTACAGTGTTTGAGTCATGCATACAAAAGCCAATATTAACTAGGTAACATGTCTTCATTTAGCTGCAGGAACAACATACCCAGTGAGAAAACCCAAGATATATAGCCAAAGGAATCAGCAAGAAGCCTCCTCTTTGAATTTAAAACTGATGTGTCAAATCAATTTGTACAGATTAATTCCTGACAGTGATTTTTTTCAAGTTTGTGTTCCATATGTAACCAAAGCTTAATAGTTAATAAAGTTCCCTGGTCTTTTGTAATGATATTGAAAAATTCTCTGAATTTTTTTCAGTTTCAATTAATCAAACTTGTTTCCCCTGTGAAAGTATGGTCTATTAACTATAAAAAGTATGCGTTTTATCTGTAAACAATGCTCTAGCCTAAGTTAGTGAAAAAAAAAAAAAGCAATATTAATTGAAGGTACTATTATACACAATAAATTTTGTATTTTTTAAAGATATCTATAAGCAATTTTACACCTGAAATTAGCCCAAAGTTAGGAGTTTTTCTGCATAGATATTAAGCTTTATTCCTTAAAATTTCTGCTACTTTTTTTTTATAAATTAAAACAAAGACAAGAACAGGTTGATTTTGATTTACAGGCAAATAACTCTATCTTTGGCATTTTGGAGGTATTTTTTCCCCTTTTACTTTTTTCAGATTTCATAGAAAACAGGTTCTAGAGGGGAAGTGTATGAGCTGCATGCAGTAACATGCACCTTTTTGTTGTGTCAGTTTTGGAAGAGATTAACCTCAGGTGATTATTACTTTCGCCTGATGTCAAAAATATCCCATTTCAGATGGGAATAAAATGAAGGTATATACTGTAGAAGCAGAATGTCTGTCCTTCTGCAGATAGCAGTAAATGTTCTGGGGTGCTTCTTTTCATTAGATACAGTGAAATTTCTTCTATCCCGACAACATTCATATTTCCCTTTGCATGCCCTGGTCTTTGTGTTGGAATGAGCAATATAGGGTTTATAGAATGAAATCCTTTGTTTTACTATATAAATACATCAGAGCTGGAAAACAATCTTCTCAGATCTCAGACAGAAGTAGCAAAACCTTCTTTATTTTGTTCATATGTTAACAAAACGAGGAATGTAATATATGTCGTTACAATTTCTTCCCAAAGTACTTTACAAAAATAGGTTGAAACTGAGTCCTAACTCAGTGCCTTTATAACTTAGAGAGTGTGATCTTAATTTCACAATTTAATCCCAACTGTAATATATTGCTTCGTTTGGGAAAACTTACTAGTAAAAGATGAAATGGTTCTATTTCTGTTTCATCTAACACCTAATATCTTCCATTATATTCCACAATTCTTGCAACCACAGAATCAGCAAGGCATATATTGTGAGCGTAGCTTTGTAGCAGATGAACAGGTCACGGCTGGAGCTAAACTTCTTAAGACAACAGTTGTACAACAATTTTTTACTTTGTGTGTGTGTACAGCCAGTCCCAGTAAGCAAAATCTTCCTGATACTGCAGTAACTGATAATCTGGACTCATCTGGAATCAATACTGTCTAGCTTTCAGAGAATATCTACAGAGTGTTTTATGAAATTTTATAGTAGAAATACCTTTTCAGTCTTTGAGTATCATTGCCATAGTTTCCATACTGAATGAAATGCACCTTTAACAGGTACATTGATAGGAGAGAAATGTATAAAGAAAAACTTGACTAGGCTAAATAATTAGAGAAGTAAAATGGAAAATATACAGTATTTTGAAACACTGGCCCATTTGCTTTCTCAGATATTGGTCCGCTTGCTGATATCCCAAATATTCTTAGCAAAATTACTGTTTGGGTGCCTGCTAACGTACCATTTTTGTATATGATTCCTGACTCCAGGTGTCACTCAGCATAATTCTCTTGAACTTTCTTTATCTTCAGGACTCTTCAGTAGGACTTAGTTGGTGGGGTGTATTTTAGTTTTCCTTTCTCCCCACTTCCCCCTGCCCCCCCAGTGCCCCTAACTGCATTTGCATTTGAAGGTTTTGAATAACTGAAGTGCAGCTTTCAGCAATGAATATCAGTGTTGTGAGAAAATTAAATATCGCCTTTTATTTTTTTTTCAGCAAACTGATGAGAGCCTCACTCACTTCTGGTCACTCCTACTCACTGACAAATATATTAGTATAAAACACATACAGTAAAAGTGTTAACAGATGCAGCCCTGCTTTGTCAAACCAGCATTTCCCTCCATTGCCACTTTGACTTAATTTCTTTCTACCTCTGTATTTGCTGCTAAGAAGCAGCTTATGCTAGATATAGCTTAGGGTGCAAAGGTTGTGGTGTCATTGAATAAATGTTTAACTTTGTAAGGAAGCTGAAGAACTAAGACTCACCTTTTCTGTTCAGCATAGGTGTTAAGTCTGATTTTGCAGATTTCAAAACCAGAGATAGTGTCAAGTTCACTCAACCAGGACAGTGCTCATGTATCAGTCCAAGACTCCTTCACACTCATGCAGCAAATCAGAACAGACATTCAGACAGATTTAAGGTATTCTCTGCCACTGTATTTTTTAATACGAGATACATTGAATCCCACAACACTTTAATCCCACAAATCCTGACCTATCTTCATAATTCTAAAAGGCAAACACAAATGTGTTAATCTTCTGAAGGGATTTTCTTCATGCTGCTGTTGTAACCTTATTCAATACAGCCTACAAAGGACAGCTGTGGTCAGCATTTTTAAAGTATTCTGTAGGTGTTAACCATAAGGTTTAAAACATTTACTTTCTTAAGGAAAAGTCTGTTGAAAAATAAATGACATTTCCTTCTGGGAGTTTCATACTAGTTTTAGGTGAATAGGTATTCATATCTACAGAAAGGAAAAAAAAGAACAATGCCACTAACTGTGTATAGGTCACCACTGGGCTGTTCTCCAGGTTTCCACTCTCATTTCAATTATCATGCCTTTTGCTAACAGTTTTGTAAAATGTGAATTTTATTTGGCAAAACAATAGACTGTGATCACCATGCTTATTCATGTAGACGACTGAACAGCCTTCCAAAAGTGTTGGTGTTTGCTCAGTCCTGTTCCAAATAATGTTTTGATTGCTTGTCTATATCACTGGCAAGAAGAGGAACCATTCCATTTTGCCTTTTTTTTTTTTTTTTTTAAAACTTTTGTAAGATTGCAGGCTAAATAAGTTATTTACCTCTGTACTAAAAGGGCTTCAATTCACACTTAGTACCAGCAAGGAATGGAATAAACTGAATTGCATGATGCAGCCTTCCTATTTAGATTTTAACTGTCTTCTCCTCAAGAGACTGTAGACACATAGATTTCTGTTTAATTAAATATCTCCCCCTCAGCTGGAAAGTGCACTAAAGAATTCATTGTCTGTCTGCAAATCCACCACTATTCCTTGAAATTACTCGTAAAGATTTCTTTCATTTTGAATTTAACATGCAATTTACTAACAGAGTATAAAAGCAGGGCAGAAATTAATTACAAGTTTAAAAAAAAACAAGCAAAAAAATGTCAATAATTGCAGAGCAGACATTGCAGCTACTGGCTGACCTTTGAGAGAATGCACGGTTTTTATTGCTTCAAGGTCTTACTAGCAGCAGTGAATGTCAGTAGAGTAAACTATTACCACTTCTTTTATTCCTGCTGCTTTCATTACCATTAGTATAGTCTTAATCTAAACATGGACTGCAGAACAGTATCGTTTTGGGACCAGGTGCTAGCTGAGGGAAATGGTTTTTATACATTTAACAAAAACACTTTATATTCTTTGCCTGATAATTTTGCTTCTTGGTATTCAAATAAGAACAAAATATATTTAATCTAATGTTTTCACAATCGGGAAATTAAAAAGTTACCAGTGACAGCAAATCTAAGATAGGCCTCATGATTATGTCGTACCTTAACGTCTGCTAATAGACTTGTTAGCAAGTGACTAAAAATATGCATTTGGAGTACAAATTAGAATCATAGAATGGTTTATGTTGGAAGGGACCTTTAGGGGATGTCTTATCCAATGCCCCTGCAGTGAGCAGGGACATCTTCAACCAGATCAGGTTGCTCAGAGCCCCGTCCAGCCTGACCTTGAATGTTTCCAGGGATGGGGCCTCCACAACCTCTCTGGGCAACCTGTGCCAGTGTTCCACCACTCTCATTGTAAAAAAGATTTTCCTAATATGCAGTCTAAATCTACCCTCCTTTACTTTAAAACCATTACCCCTTGTCCTGTCACAGCAGGCCTTGTTAAAAAGATTGCCTCCATCCTTCCTGTAGTCCCTGTTTAACCACTGAAAGGCTGTCTCCCTGCAGCCTTCTCTCCTCCAGGCTGAACAGCCCCAACTCTCTCAGCCTGTCCTCATAGGAAAGGTGCTCCAGTCCTCGGATCATTTTTGTGGCCCTCCTCTGGACCTGCTCCAACAGGCCCATGTCCTTCCTGTGGTGAGGGCTCCAGAGCTGGATGCAGTGCTCCAGGTGGGGTCTCACCAGAGCAGAGTAGAGGGGTAGAATCACCTCCTGCTGGCCACACTGCTTTTGATGCAGCCCAGGATATGGTTGGTCTTCTGGGCTGCAAATGCACATTGGTGCTCATGTCCAGCTTTTAGGTTAACATATTTTTTCCCTCTTTCTCTTCTTTCTTTTCTTAGTTTTGTGGGTAAAGTTTTAAAGATCTCTTTACCTGTGCTGGAGCAACTCTAATGCATCCATCTGGGAATGAAACCTTACTTGGTTTGTCTGTTATTTAAGACCAAGTTTTTACTAGTACAGTCTCATACAATATCATACAGTTTCAATTGCAGATTTAGGTTTATCCAAATCAAAACATGAGCAAAGTACATGACTTAGGTATTATGGAAGCTTGTTCAAAGTGTTTTGGTCAGCCTTGTCAGACAGATTATCAGAGGCATTTGAATGTGTTGAAAAGTTGACTCTTGTTCTTGAGGCTAAAAGGTAAAAAAAATAAATAAAATTAACATGTAAGCTGTCTTTGTACAATTTTAAATACTACTACTTTGCCCTCATCTTAGGTCATAGAATCAGAGCATAGCATCATTAAGGTTGGAAAAGACCTTTAAGATGATCAAGTCCAACTGTTAGCCCAACACCACGTCTCCTAAACCATGCTCTGAAGTGCCACGTCTACATGTCTTTTAAATACCTCTAGGGATGGCGAATCCACCACTTCCCTGGGTAGCCTGTTCCAATGCCTGACCACTCTTTTAGTAAAGAAATTTTTCCTAGTATCCAGTCTAAGCATCCCCTGACTCAGCTTGAAGCCATTTCCTCTCGTCCTATCACTAGTTATTTGGGAGAAGAGACCAACACTCACCTTCTTACAACCTCCTTTCAGGTGGTTGTAGAGAGCAATAAGGTCTCCCCTCAGCCTCCTTTTCTCCAGGCTAAACAACCCCAGTTCCCTCAACCTCTCCTCATAAGACCTGCTCTCCAGACCCTTCACCAGCTTTGTTGCCCTTCTTTGGACACACTCCAGCACCTGAATGTCCGTCTTGTTGTGAGGGGCCCAAACCTGAACACAACATTCAAGGTGTAGCCTCACCAGTGCTGAGTACCGAGGCACGATCGCTTCCCTACTCCTGCTGGCCACACTGTTCCTGATGCAAGCCAGGATGCTGTTGGCCTTCTTGGCCACCTGAGCACACTGCTGGCTCATGTTCAGCCAGCTGTCGACCAGCACACCCAGGTCTTTCTCTGCAGCGCAGCTTTCCAGCCACTCTCCCCCAAGCCTGTAGCGTTGCATGGGGTTGTTTTGACAAAAGTGCAGGACCCTGATACTGCTCTTGAGGTTGGTGCCACAGTGCGAGTGGCTGTACTAACTTTGAAATCCCTCCTGTAAGGAGTTTAAGATGTAGAAACTTATCTTTTACATATCAGTTAGGTTCTTATCTCAACAGTCTAAGAGCTTCTGCAGTTATCTTATCTCCCATGCACCTTTTAACTCCATTCTAAACAGATGCATTTGGAGATAGCAGTAGGATTGTTTTCAGAAATTCTAATAAATATTAATGTTTTGTTAGTATCATTAATAAACCTGAAAATGAAAAATATCTTTGATGGAAGAAAAAAAAAGAGGCTCCATTTATCAGGGAAGAAAGCTGCATAAACTCTGAACATACCAATCAACTTTGAAAATCTCCTTCAGTGTTATGGAAGGGAGAACAATGGTTTTTTTAGTACAGATTTTTGTAAATCTCATATGGGACAGCAGCAAGTAACAATAAAATATTGGTATTTTTATTGTTACTGTTTTCATGGAAGCCAACAGTATGTGGTGATGTATAGGATTTAAAAGTTACAGTTTTCTATGTTTTCTACTTTGTGATTATCTGAAAATCCTACCTACTACTTTTGAGGAGAAAAGATTTTTTGCATTTTTAGGTCTAAAGTCTTATCTTGCTTCTCAGCACTGTATAAGGTAAAGTATGTTTCAGAATTTGTCTCTCAGTATAAAGAAACTGCATCAGCAATTTATGTACAGTAACATAATCTTTCTGGCAATGTGGCAGGCATTTAAGCTTTCTTCTTTCAAAGTTACTTTGCTACTAGTTTGATACAAAGAGTGAGTGGAATCAGCACAAATAGTGTCAGAACCATTTTTTGGTCAAAGCTCCGAGAAAGCAAAATATTAATAAATAGGAATGGCTATATTATAAGTAGACATGTATTTGAAAATTGAAAGCAACCTTTGCATGAATGCTTGTAATTTGCACTCTCTACATGTGTGGCTGTATAAACATAATGTAAGACAGTATAACAAAATGATGGATTTTGTTATTGTTGGTGGACCTGTATAGTACTTTTTAATATGGAGCTTATTTAGGTGTTTTCTATCATCTTCACTTCCATTCATCTCTTTCAAAACCTTCTTTCCACCAGAACTGGGAACGTTGGCAGGGAATTGCTTGTTGACGGAACATACAGATGCAAGAACAAACCACTTGTGAACTGCAGGGCTTAAAAAAAATTGACTGTTGGATAACTTTTTGAGGAGTTTGATTTATGTATTTATTTACTTTTTTGGCACTGCATCCTACAGAAAAGAATTGGTTTCAGAACATTTCAGGTTTATTGTAGTCACCCATCCTCAACAATCAATCAAACTTGTAGTTAGGTTCATCAGAAAATGAAGAAGATCTGCTAATAAAAATCAAGCTGTAGTGAACGTTTATAGGGCAAATTTCTTCCCGAATTAAACCTGTAATAACCCTTTAAAGGCAGCATCACTTAAACACGGGTGCATTGGTGTTTATTTCATGGTTGTAAAGTTCTGTGGTGAAACCAGATTCTTCTTGCTCTTTTGGGACTTGTTACCAAGTAGCTATGTCTCTAGATGAACAGGAAATCACCGTACATTAAAATTCATGGTCGATTTCTTGCCCTTACGGTGTCTCCTTAGCGTCAGATAGGTTTCTCAGCCTGTGTATTAGATGAAGTGTTTTGTTTTATTTCTCTTTACTTTCTCAGTTTGACTGGAGACCTCCCCTGGAGAGACTAATCTCTCTAAATGGTCAGAGCTGGTGAACATTTTTTCAGGGGGAACGTGTAAAGTCAGGGCCTTGTTCTGTATCCTACAAAGGAGTTTTGTTTCTTTTACTGTAGAAGATGTGTAAAGAAACCGCATGTCTTAATAAGTAAGTCTGTGGATCACAAGATGTATCAAAACCTAGTTCTGTGAACAATATGCTTCGTGTGACATATTTCAGATTGAGTACTGGAAAGTCACTGTTTTATTTTGAAAAATATTAGTCTGCAAGCATAAAGTTTACTACAGTAGAAGATTCCTTTCAGTAGCTGGAAAATTCATGCTGGAAACTTTTCCAATTATGTTAATAATAGAATTTGTGCTAACATTATAATGCTTCAAATTTTAACCATCTTTTGGTTTGTAGTCAAATTGGTTTTATTCTCATTTATACTTGTCATTCTATCCTGGAAGTTCATTGTCAAGAAAATAGATGAAAATAGAAAGTAATGATTCTGAGCTGAATTTGGAGAAGGTACCTTGGTTTTGAAAAAAATTCATGGATAATTTCTTTGTTTTTAATTTTTCTCTCAAAACCAGTATCTGAATAATGGCACTGTCTACATATGTTGACTTAATTTTCTTAAATACTTTCCATATTTTCTGAGAGCTGGAGATCAGTTTTTAGAAGGTGTAAGTTGGCTTGGCAGATATTTTGCCCTCAGAAATGAGAGCAGATATATTTCCAAGGAATTTGTGAACTTCTTTGCAATGAAGTACTTTAATTTTATTCACTGCCTAACCACTAGGACTTCAAATATCCATCAGTCTTAACAGGTGGTAAAGACAATATCTTATACTAGGATTCAAAAAGAAAAAATATGAAGGCAAAGGCATACAACAGGACAACAGAAGTCATTCCTGCTCTGAAAATTCAAAGGCCTGCTAAAAAGAACTTTGAGAGAAAGATTGATATTCCAGGTTTTCCAACAATGGTTGTTTAGCTATTTGTTTTGATTAAATAATTAAATCATTTCCTATTTGCCAGTGGATTCTTACAGCTGTATAAGTACTTTTTGTCAGACAGAATGGGTAAACAATTTTTGACATGTATATTGTTTGCAAGGTACTTGCTTTATTCATTATGTGAGATACTTGTGTAGATAAATGATAAGGTATTCACCTTTTTGATTACCAGAACATTATGAAAAGGAAAATAATGAACAACAAATGGAAAAATTACAGCTGGCACTAAAGGCTGTTCTTTCAGTGTGTACTCTTGCCTGCGTAAAGGCATGGATATTCTTGTAAACATCAATTACTAGTGGACACAGAGTGTAACAAAATGGTTTTAGAATATTACTGGGAAGACAAGAAGATGGTGATAGCAAAATACTTCCTGGACTGAATTCTTTCACAGAAGTGAAGCCTGTGGATTCTGAGGGCTGTAGTGCGACTTGATTTGGAAAAGTCATGTTCTTTGTTTTGGGGTTGTGTTTTTTTTTTTGTTAATGAACGTATTCTATGTACTGTGTCCACCAAGGCAATAAATCTTATGGTGGCGGGGTTGTTGGAGGGAACGTGCCATTTTCCCAGCCAGTTCTAAGTAGAATTAAACCTTCTTTCATAATGTATCAAGCAAAGTTATGGGGATAAGTCAGAAAGCCAAATGAAAAGTATTGATAGGATGTCTTTTCAATAATTTCCAAATATATATGAAGCCTTTAAGATAAGGAGCCTTCCCTTATGTATTCTGCGTTCTAGGAAGAGAGAATGAGGTGCCACCCTGTAGCATTATTAAGTCTGCCAGGATATGTTAATTGACTTCTTTTTCTTTCTTTTCTTTTTTCTTTTTTTTTCCCCTGAACTGAAATCTTAGGTAAGCCAGGATTGATCTAGGACAGTAAAAACTCATAGCTCTTGGCTTTCTGCCAGCAATCATATTAAGACACTGATGGAATTAATGATAAACTTCCTGTACAACAGTCTTTTTATGTCTTGATTTGCTAGACTGAGTGTAGGAGGTAAAAGTCAATGCCTAATAACAAAGTAACTACTTCAAAGAGCTGCCACATGCCTTATTTTTAAAAAAATTCTTATTGACTTGAAATATTGAGTCAAATAAACCACTTTTCTTGTTGACAGATATCATGGCTACATGCAAAACCTGAAATCGTCATTGCATTAATGCAAAGGTTCTTATACTTACTGCTAAAGTCCACAGAGAGTTTACAGGGCATTTCCAAAAAGAGTTGTTCTATTATATATTTTAATGTCTGTGAATACCAAGTTCCTTAGATGTTCCACAGACTTGATGAAGAATATAAGACTAAGTAGAATATAAAAGCTATGTAGATATATTAGAAGTTGGCTTTAGTAGTTGTTTTGTATGAACCCATTTGCCAGAAAATCCTGTAAATCTTTTTTTTTTCGTACAGCATTGTCACTTCCAGTGATTAAATGATGTGAAGAGAACTTACAGGGCACAACTGAAAATGAGCTTGTCCTTTTTTTTTTTTTTTTTTAACTGCAGTATTTATACAGCACAAGAAAATATACTTTTTCCTATGTCTAGTCCTGCTTAATGAGGATCACAGTGTCAAATTGTATACTATGTGCATTTTCACTAAAGATATACAGGCAGAAAGTTCATGTTGAAGGAGATAACTTACCTTCATAAATTTTGGCTCCTTCTCATTTGTATGCAAGTTTAGCCTGTAATTTTGGAACTGATTGTAAGGTTTTAATTAGTCTCTAGAGAACTCAGATGGACAATAGATTCCTCATTAGTGTATCAACTTTCCATGATGTTGATTGGCTCTTTCTCGTGTCTAATGTGGAAACCAAAATGATGAATGTTAATTTGCCTTCCAGACGTTGCAACTTCCTGTCCAGATAAGAAGTCCATCTTAATGTATGTGACTTCGCTCTTCCAAGTCCTGCCCCAGAAAGTGACCATGGAAGCCATCAGGGAGGTGGAGATGTTGCCACGACACTCAAGGGTCACTAGAGAAGAGCACATGCAAGTACATCATCAACAGCGTTTTTCACAAGAAGTGAGTTGTTTCACTTTTCTGCTTTCATCCTGCTGCTCTGAAGTGGTTTTTTCCATTACCTACTTCATAAGTTTTATGTTAGATGGCCAGTGGAAGGCAAAACAACCACGGGCACAATGGACAAAACCTTTTCACGACAGGCAAGTCAAATATACTTGTCTGCATGAATTGTACGTTTGTACTGTTTTTCACCTTGCACCAGGCTCTTTTAAAAGTAACTATTCAGCAAAAAACTGCTTTGCACTTCTTTTTTTTACAGCACTGGGTGTTTTGGTTGTGGAAGGGCACCACAAGGAAGAACACAGAAACTGGGGGAGGTGTTACATTTAAACACAGACACATAGAAACATTTTTACCTTTTTAGAGTTGACTTTTGTCTATATTCATGATACATTTTTAATGTTTTAGCATTTTATTTACACTGACTGGTATTTTAAGATCATCTGTTCTCAGTTCATGGTTGGCTGCTTAAAAAGCTCATGTAATAGTTGGAATTAATTTATTCTTAATAAGTTAGTTAGGTTTTTGACTGAAGTCATCAGTCAGCCACTGCTGAAGCGTTTCATGGATTTTAGGCCTAGTGTACTTATCTGAATTTACTCTGTATTCTTGCTTTTGGGATGCTCAGCCTCTTTTAGGGTACTGAGTAGTGAGTATTGGGTCTGTTTGTTCAGGATTTGCTACAAGATCACCTGTTTTTCTGAGCCTTTGCTTGTAAATTATAAGGAACCTTCAGTTTACATTCATATTGTGCTGGTATTGAGCCCTGGCTGTTGCTTTTGGAAAGGCTGTCAGCTTAAGTGAAAGCTTTCCTTAATGACCTTCCTACTTCTCTTTCTTCACTTGCCCTTAAAATCATTACTTTAGTTCTATAATCCATGCTCCTATCCATATGTCTGTTCTCTCCACCTCTGATTTCTTCTCTGTAGATTATAGTCAGTGTACCCCAGGGACCTCCATCATCTAAACCACGGTTCAAAAGTTACGCATATACACAAGCTGCGTATGTCACATCCCCTGACCAAAAAAGGAGGCAGGTTCCTCCACAGGTCTGTCAATATTGTTGTTTGTTTTAAAAACTGTTTTATTAAGCTTGAGCTTGGAGTGAAAGAGTTTGTGCATTTTGCTTGTACCTGATCTTGATTACCTACTTTTTCTAGCATGTTTTTAGCACCTGTCGAGTGGTTACTTTTTGCTGTGTATTTCAGCATGGCTGGCAGTGTGCTCATAGTTAGAGATGAACAACATTCAACCACTGCTGTTTTAGAATTATAAACTGCTTCCTTTATTATGTCATTTTTGAAAATAGTACCTATGTTTCCTTAAAAGAATATTAGAAGAACAAACAAAACATAAGCAGGTTTTGGCATCTAATTATTGTATTTCTGTCCCAGAGTTGATTATAGAAAAACAAGAATCATTGGTTCTCTGTTGATTTTCCTAACCCCACATCTATTAAAGAAAACAGTGAGCGATGATATTTTTCAGGAGGTTACTGTAGTTGGACAGGAAAGAAAGGAAACATTAAAATTAATATTCTTTATATGACCTGGATTATTAGATGATAACAGCTGCTCAGTTTATCACAAACAGCACCATGCCAACATTCAGGTTAGGGGGTTGTGCTTGGGTTTTTTGGCTTTTAAGTAGCTGCAGTAGTTTAATAAAGCTTGTTTCAAGCAATCCTTATAATAAGCATTTCAGTAGTCAGGTTTTTATACCTTTTCACAAGTGTGAGAGCCAAAGGTTATATTGTGTAATGCAACATACTTTCCTTTCATTACTTTGGGGAAAAGAGATGTGCATGTATTTGGCACTACAGTATAAGTTCTCTCTTGGAGGCTTAATTCTGTCTAACCTCTAACAATTTACTGCAAAATTACACTTTAATTCAACACCATGTTTTGAAATCCACTCTTCAGAAAAGAAATCCTGTGCATATAATCATGAGCCCTTCTACATTACACTAACAGCAGATGTGTTGCAGTGATGATTAATACAGCTTTTAAAGGAGGCATTTAAAACTGGTATAATTGATTTGTTCTACTTAGATACTATACCGATAATTGAGAAGAATTAAGAGTCATTATATAACTTTTTTTTTTCTTGAGCTACTTCTATTGTGCTTGATTGTGGGTTTTGTGCACACTGCCACCATTAAGCATAATGTACAAGTTGGTATAATTTAAGTAAATTCTTAAAAAAGTAGTTATTAAAATATAGTAAGAAAATATTGTTCTATTATTCAGTCCTCACCTTGCATTCCAGTTTTCAGATCTTGCCTACCTGAGTTTGGAAGGTTTGTCTATTACACTTACGCAAGGACTACTACTATACTATAACAATTCTGCTGATTTGGCAGAATCCAAAGACCTAACTGGAACCGGGCCCTGTTGTGCTACAGCCACAAGAAATATTAACAAACAGAAAGCATTCACTTAAAAATCCGAAGTGAAAACCACCAGACACTGTCTGATTATCATTAAGATAAACTTGAATTACAAATAGTACCAATTAATATGCCAATTCAATATATGCAACTCTAAATCAGTGGTAATGATTTTTTTGCCACTAGCCATGTATTTCTTGAAGAACAGCCATCATAGCTAGTAAAACAAACTTATAATCCTAGTAAAATAGCAATTGATAATTTCTCTGTCTGAAGCTGAAATACCTTAATAATCCCATTTATTTTAACTAGATCAAATAAATATTATTTCCTTTTCAATTCTTAATTGCCTTCCAATTTTCTGCCAGCTATATTATGATTTTTGGATACCAGTATTGGTACTGCAACTACCTGTAGGATTTTCAGTGAAATCTACTTCTCTAGGAGACTGCATTAAAGAAATCTAGACCAAGTCAGCTTTTTTCCTTGAATTTTCTGAAGTTTAGGAGACTGCCTCTCATTTCCATCTAATTATCAAAGCAAAATTACAGCAGATTTAGTGTACTGTGGTCTGCCAGTTTCAGCAGTATCTTAGGTGTTCTAATTAAGAAGCAAGATTTTCACAAAGTATGTTGGTCTTCTGTTGAAATGTATGAGACATTTTGCCTTTTCAGTTCTCTGCAAACTTTCATCTTACAGGACTTGATTATTATAATTTCTCCATGATAATCAAAGAAGGTACATAGCAAGTAGCAACAAAAAGTCCTTCACCTGCCTCCCTCTAGAGGTTGTAGCTGTTAAGATTAATCTTAAATGCCATAGTGTTCAACTGGGTGATATTTTTGAAGTTCTGCATTTGGAAGAATGGTCCAATAGATTTTGTAGTCCAAGCATCAGCCAGCTGGAACCTAGAAGAAAAATAAATTAAATAGGGCTTCTTTCCAAAGATTTTGAATGTTATCCTGCAAATTTGACCATATATGCCATACGTTTACTGCATATGTCAGTTGTCAGAAATTGTAAAAATGAAAATAGCTATGATTCTCAGAGCTCAGGATTGGCAAGAAAGAATAACATCTCCTCGTACACCATCATCTGTCAAAGTCCTTTCCCTTCTGCCTTCTACCCTTGTCTATTCTATGTCACGTGTCACGTTTCACTTCACTTTCCCCATCTTTGCACTTCCTAATACTTTCACAACCTGTGTGTCTTTAAATTTACCTTCCTTTTCTGAATTCTTACTGTTTGTCCCTCAGTAGTACACGTGGAGGGCCTAGTATTCTAGTTGCACAGATTTTGGCCAGACAACTCTTGCTTTCCTTAACTGCGACATATCTCAGATTTGAAGAAAATCATTGTTCTGCCAACCAGTTCAGTTGGTGTCTTCTTGTTTTTTGGTCTGTGCTTGACCACTTCGGTTGAAATAGTTAAGCCTTTTAAATGCTGTTGCTAACGTGAATGGCAGTTCTGCTAATGCTCAGGAAAAATTTTCCTCCTTTACCTTGTTTACTTAGAAAGTGTTCATAAACTCATACAGATCTTAGGATAGAAATCCACTTCTCAGACCTAAATCCTTGAATTCCCTGTATTAACATTAAGAAAGCCCCAAGAGAAAATATTTATGTTGACAGGTTTCAGATGGCAGTTACTGCTCAGCAATTACAGAAGGCTTGCCTGACTTTGCAGCTCTGTTTTTTGTCTTGTATGCAGACTCTGTAATGAGGCAGTCTGTCTAGCTTCACATAGAAAAAAGGGATCCTCAAGTTAACTTTCTGAGACATTTCAAAATCCCTGTTTAAAATAACCATTTCGCTTGTGTTTTAAATTTATGAAAGCCTTTGTTTTTGTTATATTGCTTCATCTCATTGAACACCTGACCAAGAAGGATGATAGTTTTACTTTCTAATTTTTTCCAAAAATGTTTTATCAGAGCAGTTTCTAATATTGATCTCCTATCTCACTGCCTTAATTTTTACTTACTATGTACTACCTGAACTCCACAGGACATAAAATATACTGTCTTAAAATGGTTCAAGTAGAAAACACTATTGTAAAACACTGAAATTCTGGATAAGAAACTTTTTAAAATATATTGGAAAAACAGTGCTGAAAATGTCAGCATTGAAAAAAATGGGATGAATAAAATCTATGTATGTTTTGAGACTGGTACTTTTGTAAATAAGCCTTTGGAAAACCTGTCTGAAAAGCCAAATGTGAGCCTGGTGCCTTAACTTATCTGTTATGCAAAATCAAGCCCATTGCATTGATATCATTGTCGATTTTTGTTCTTTTGACAGGAGTTACATTTTCTTCATTCTAAATTATGTTAGATGAAATACAGAATTTATGTGCAGGATTACTCTTATCATTTAAACAGATAAGCTTCAGTAGATTTGAATTAAAATAATTTGGGATGCAGTAATGGCTAATGGGGACGATATGCCCAGGACTTAATGATGTGATTTGGGACTTAAGAATTGGAGGCTTCATCTCAGGCCTCAACCTAGTCATTATTTTGTGGAAAATTCTTAACCCTCCAGTCATTACTCCTGCTTTACAGAAGTATTGTAATGCATTTTTTCTCATCCTCTCTGTTTTTTGCTATGGACCCTACAGAGTTACTGTACTGAACTTTCCTCATCAGTTCATAACTATAGTAACTAACTTGGAAGGTCACTAGAAACTCATTATAAAATTAAGCTGAGTTTACTCACATGCAGCATACAATCCTTCTGGCAGCTTTGCCCTTGAGGTTTATGGTTTTCTAGACCCTTAATTTGCCACAATTTTGGTCTCCTGCCAGCAAGTTAACTTCTTTAAAATTGCTGCAAAACCTCTGTTCTGGGACCCTTTGGGGTTCATCTATACCACAGACTTTAGCAGCGCAGCATCACAGAATTGCTGTATTGCTTCCCTTTGACCTAAACCAGACCTTTCTTTTACTTAAAGGCTGTGATCCAAATACTGTCCTGTTTACCTTGTGGTAAAGTGCCCTTTGGAGAGACATCAAAAGGGAACTCTCATAGATTAAAGTACAACTAGATAGAACTTTAGTTCGACTTCTTGGTAATATTTCTAAGGTACAACACTCAGCAAAGAAAATACCCCATTGTCAGCATTGAGAGTTTATATTGGATTTATGGTATAATTTAAAGTAGAAGTCAGGAACTTTCAGAAAATACTTGCCAAATTATCTGCACGTTTAATCACAAGATCTTGACAGATATAGTTTGGTAACAAGTATAACCATACTCCCAGCTGTTAGCCTAGGTGTTCTCTTTTCAAATAGAAACATTCTCCATTCAGAAAGCTCAAAATTCTTTCTGTAGAGCAAAGAAAGATCCCTAAGTTTCAGACTAACCATAATGAAATAGCAAAATCCATTACCCTAGGTCAGAACAAGGAGGTGCAAAGATGGAAAAGTGAAGCTAAGAGCAAGACTTGCATTTCTTAGGGAGCCCTCCTGAATGCCATGTCTTCAAGGAACAGTTTGCAAAACGATAAACAGTTTCAAACATGTTTATATATTTTATATTTTCAGTCCAAGTCTGGCAAATTGATGGCTTCTCCAAGCCTGAAGAGTTGTCAGAATGACAGTTGTTTCCTGTCACTGCTTCATGTATAGACTCCAGCAGCAGTTCTAAATTATTTTTGTGATTTCTTTGCTTTGAATATTTATTGTAGAATCTTTTCAAGTGGTTTTGCTGCCAGAAATGTTAGTACTTTCATGAGTGAAAGAGAGTAAGTGATAATAATGGATCTGGATCCTGGCATTTAAAAATGCAGTAAGATCAGAACTTTTACTCTGCTTTGTTATCTCAAACTCACTCACTTGGTTACCCCCAGAGCTAAGCTCATGAGGTCTCAACTGCCCTCCCCAGCAGAGAGGTTGCTGCTGGTTCAGGAAGGTTGGGCAGAGAGTTGTGTCAATTTGTGCTGTGCCACAGCTTGTGGTTACGGATGTTTAGTGTCACCAGCCAGGATCCCCAGGCATCCCTTGCTACTTGTCTCCACATATCCCTCTGGTGACCAGCAATCGGACATGGGGAAATGGATTGAAGCTGCGTGAGGGGAAGGTCAGACTGGACATTAGGAAAAGGTTCTTCACTGAGAGGGTGGTCGGTCACTGGAACAGGCTCCCCAGGGAACTGGTCATGGTACCAAGCCTGCCAGAGTTCAAGGAGCATGTGGATGATGCTGTTAGTCATATGGTTTAGGTTTAGGTAGTCCTGTGAGGAGCAGGGAGTTGGATGCGATGATCCTTATGTGTCCCTTCCAACTTGGGTTATTCTATGATTCTGTGATTCTCTGATCTACAGAACCTTCTCCCACTTCCAGGATCTGTCTTCTAGTCAGTATCTTCTCCACCCTATTTCCAAACCCCACTCTCTTTCCTGACACTAATTCTTTTCAGGACTCTTCTTTCCATAACCCTAAGCCCCCAGTTTTCCCAGTCTAAACAGTCTATGTGCAGAAGTACAACTCATGGTCAGCATCCTTATTGGCACTTCTGTCTCATGCCTTTTTATTAATGGGGGGATTTAGAACATGCTGCTTTTGTGTAGACCATTTGTTATCAAAATTTACAACCAACCCTTACTGGTTGCAGCTAGCAAATAGTGGGAATGTGCCTCAGAGCTCAGAAGTGCAATTTCAGGCATTCGGCAGCCCCTGCCCCTCACACCCATGCACAGTTATCTGCTGCCTGTACATGTACCAGTTCACGTACTTGTTTGCATTCACTAATTAAGCTGTGTTTTCATCTCCAACAGGTAATGACAGTTCTTCAGAGTTCGACATAAAAAGCAATTACTTACTGACTTTCCCATCTCTTTTTAACTTTCCCTTTTAATTGACCTTAAAAATCATATGAGAGGATATTTTATTTTTTCTGTAAGACTTTTTCAGCTATGATTCCATACTTAAAATAGCTGTAAAGCTTGTTTAAACATCATAACACTAGAATAGCCATGTGGTGTGTGCCATGTGAAATATTAGAGTGGTCCTTGCTGACTAATAAAAAAGGGTAATGTGTTTTCATAAACTAAAAGATCCTAGGCAAAATACGTCTTTAGCTGCTGTATATTCATATTTAATTTAATAAATCTGAATGAACTGATAATCTAATAATCACACGAGTTTACCTATATGTGGTTGGTAATATCAAAGAACAAAAACATTCTGTAAGAGGTGAATTTGATTGCAATTACTTTTAAAGTTGGGGTTTTTAACTGCTAGAAACATGGAAAGGTTCTACAGGACATTCCCTGATTACGTTATTAGTGAGTGTATTTCTGAACAGAGAACTGTATGTACTTTCAATAACACGCTTTGTCCTTCATTATTTTTTTCTTATAGGTTGTTTTTAAAATGCTTTTAACTAGCTTCAGTGTTGTTTTAAGTTTCATCTATATTTCTTTTGAAAAACACACTTACCAAGAAATTCTTAATTTCAAAGTTGAACTGTGATAAAACTTGTTTGGTTTGTTTTAGGTTTTGGTTTGGTTTGGTTTTTTAAAGTCTGTTACACAGGTTCTTATCTGCAGTGAAAATCTGCTATTGCCAAATAAGAAACCTCATGAATGTGAGTGAAAACATTCACTTCCAAAAATGATATTTTTCATGGAAAGAATTTTGCAATTTTAAGTATTTTGCCTCACTTGTTTTGAAAAGAAACCCATTTCCCATGTTTTTTAAATAGTTTAATTTTCAAGGTATACAATAAGATAAAAAGGATATGTAACATTTCAGGCCGTTAGGCTCATTTAAGCAGTTTTGTGCCACTGAGACTCTTGAATGTAGGGTTATTAGTAAGTGTATGTGTGCGATATGTCAAAAATGGATGTAGCTAAAGAAAATGAGGACACATACTCATTTACCATAAATATTTTATTGTTTTTTTGTATCCATAATATGTAACTAATTGTTGTGGTTCAACCCCAGTCGGCAACTAAAAACCACGCAGCCGCTCACTCAGTCCCCCATCCCTGTGGGGATGGGGGAGAGAATCGTAAGAGAAAAAGCAAAAGAAGAAAGAACTTGTGGGTTGAGATAAAACCAGTTTAATAATTAAAATAAAATAATAATGATTATGATAAGAATAACAATCATGATAATATAATAAAAAGGAAAAGGGAAAGTGGGAAAAAAAACAAAAACACAAACAATACAACCGCTCACCACCCACCAACCGACGCTGCCGGTCCCCGAGCTGCAATTGCTGCCTCCCTCCCCCAACCAGCTCCTTCCAGGTAGCATACTGGGCATGACGTTACATGATATGGAATATCCCTTTGGCCAGTCTGAATCTGCTCTCTTAGCTGTGCCCCCTCCCCTCCCAGCTTCTTGTGCACCCGGCAGAGCATGGGAAGCTGGAAAAGTCCTTCACTAGTACAAGCCCTACCCAGCAACAGCTGAAACATCTCTGTGTTACCAACATTGTTTTCATACTAAGTCCAAAGCACAGCACTATGCCAGCTGCAGTGAAGAAAATTAACTCTATCCCATCCAAAACCATGACACTAATATATTTGAATCCCCCTCCTGGCCTCTGCGTTTAGGCAATAATGCAGAATTCCTTGTATCAGCTGTGGATTTGATGCAAAGGAAGGGGTGTCTAAAATGTAAGACACAATGCTAATGAAAATCCTTACTTCTAGGTAGACTGGTGTACCCTTTTTCCTAATATCAGGACTGAAACTGAAAGAACTTGAGGATTCATACAACTCCAGAAGTCATTATGCATCCCCATTTCAAACCCTTAAGAAAGGTCTTTCACTTTATGCAAATATGAAAAGATTATTTAGTCTGAGACTGAGAAAGCAAGCAACTGACTGTTTACCTACTACCTTAGGTATTCATGCAATAAGTTGATGGTGTGCTATTCTCTAACTCTTTTGAGGTAGGAAGTTCATGGCAGCATCTCAATCAAGGCTATCTGCGTCTGCACATGAACTTTAATCGTTGTGGTTCGCTTTATCGTTTCCATTATACACAGTCACAGGAGCTATTGAGTGGACTGAGATGCAGGATGCCCGTTCATTTCCTCACTTTGGCTCCTTGCCATTGGAATTTCAAAATTTTAAGGCTGATTAACAAAAAAAAAAGGAAAAATAAAGTAGCAATAGTACTTCCTTTCTTACTTTCTCTGTCTTTTCTAAATAAAATTTGGTCAAAGATGAGACTACCATTTCATCTTAGATTGATACTGTATCAATCTTTTTTAGGAATGCTGGGTTCTATTTAAATACAAATAGTCAAATAACAAAGAGTCTGTCAAACATTTTAATACTTACCTTATGCATTCAGTGACTTTGAAAGATGTGCTGAGCACGGATTTCAACTCCATATATAGAACTACTGCATTTACTTGAGTATTCACTTTTGTTATTTCATCTGATTTAAAAGATGCCTATACATTGCACATTTTCATTACACCTAGTTGAAATGCAAAATGCAAAAAAAAATGAGGACAGAACTCCTATCTCTCGGAAAACCTCTCTAATCAACAGGAGACTGCCACACAAAAGCAATTTAAAGTATTTGTCCACAGATAAAATTATAGCATAATTCTAAATAGCATTATTTTTACTTCGTTACTGGCCTCTATATATCAGGTGAACTTCTCAATACTATGATAAAATTTTGGTTCGTAATGTCAGATCATATTACTTTAAAACTTGGTTTATTAACAATTTTTCTTACTGATTAATTTATCTAGATTTGACATTAATTAAAAAAAAAAAAAGACAGCAAAGGTGAGATTGTCTACTACTTATGTTAGCCTAATCATATTTTCATGCCTCCAGCTGAGAATTATCAACACTGGGGGGGAAAAAAAAACCAAACACCAAAACAAAACAAACCCAAAGAAATACTTCATTGCTGATGTAGGAAATGCCATGGAGAGTTTGTTAGTTCACATTTGTACAACAGGCAGGTGTGCATGTTTACCTGAAGTAGTGACCTTTGAAAAGGTCAGATTGCTTATCTGTACTGATCATCAAAGTGCTGGTTTCTTTCTTCCACCCGGTGATTTTGATCTAATAGAAACTGTGTATTGTAATGCTTGTGCAGAAGACCCTCCTAAGATACTGCAACATAGAATTCATAGTTTTGGTGTGCATGTACAGACTTCAGGTGCATGTATATAAAGGAAGATTTTTCCATGTTCATTCTAAACAGCAAAGGCATCTGTCTCTGTACATACAATAGTATTAAGGAATTTTGCTTTATAGTTTTCTGAGATTTAACAGTATTCTAAGCAATATCCTTATTACGGATTAGCCTGAGGTGATCAATGAGTTAAGGGGAGAAGTAGGAAGAGATAATACCTTCTTAAAGGAAAATACATTTAGGCTGGGGATCATCAGACACTTTTTCAGGTGTTCAAACCATCTTCAGAAATTCCAGTCCCAAAAGCACAATAAAAACACAGCAAAAATGGTAACTTCAAAAATATAAAAATTGTAGGGAACAATGCGGCATTTGGAATTTATCCACACTCTTTCTACAGAAAGCATTTGTTTTATTAGAACTTAGTTTAGCCATAGCAAAGAGATAATATATATATTTTGATGGAGTAAAACATTCTTAAAAATGCAAAAATAAATTTTAGTTGCCTGATAGTGATGCCATTAGAGCAGAAATGGTGGTTTAAATAAACTATGGATGATGTAGTGAGGCATCAAACTTTAAAAAACAAATATACGTTTTTAAAAGGATAGATAGAAAGTGGAGTTTTGCTTATGGTATTAAAAGATCAAAGAGTAGCACTATATTAGAGAATTAATTCTGCAAAATATTTTGCAAGTCATTTGGAAAATATTTTAAAATAAAGTATGTTTGCCTCCCAAGCATGAATAAGACATAAGAATAAAGATAATATTTTATGTCATTGTTCAATAGAATGTTTTAACTTTAATGTATAGCTCCAATTAATGTAAATGAAATTGGCATGCGTGCTTAAAGGAAGTCTAAACCACAAAAAATATAGGACAGGTGAAAATACAATGTGCAAGCTTCTCGTTTCATATTTTGTATAGACAGTCTTCCAGGCTTATGTTTTTCTACCTCCTTTATTTCTGCTATGACCTTTCACATTTATTTCTCTCATTGCTCTTTAGCATTGTAGCTAACGTAACAATATATGCAGCTTCTACCAAAACTACATTTTCATCTTCATTTGAACAAAATGGCAATTTTCTTATGTACTGTTGGTCCAGCACACTGTGTCATCTTCTGAGTTGCCATTTTCACATGTTATGGTTGATACATCTTCAGTCTAGAAGAATATAAAATAAGTTTTCCTAACTTTCCTTTTCAGAGAGATTCTTCTATCTGTAGATTTGAAAAATTTTTCTTGTGCTTTGTTCAGTGGAGAACACATCTCAATTTGTTTTATCTTTTTGTGCTAATAAAACAAATCTAACATTGATTTATCTTCATTTTGTATTCTGATCATTTGCTTCTGGAATATTAACAAAAGAAGTCCAAAAGTAATTCTGTTGTCGGTCAGAAACAAACAAAAAACCTAAACCAGAAAAGGGAGAAGGGGCAGAGATAAGCTATAAAGAAGTTCCTTCCTTTAAAAAATAAAAAAACCCAACCATCATGCCCATCATGCATACACTGATTGCATCAGGGGCATCACACAAGACGCCACCAGCTTCAGATGCAAGTCAAAAATTATCAGTGAGACAAGGGGAGGAAGAGATGGAACAAAAGTTGTCTGTTATGGGATTAATAGCAGAGGTGGGATGTTTCCTGTATGCATACTATGCATCTATATAGTTTGTGCTGAGATGTTTATTCGGTATAGCCTGTTGGCTATTTGTTTCATACACTGAACATTCCATACACTTAACAAGTGAACTTCAATCTTGAGGTTTTATACATCTAAGGAGAGAGTAACATTTTCATTATTAATTTTGACCTCTTTTTTCATCGTCTAAGGAAAAGAGCTTGTTTTTCTCCCCTCTTGTTTAATAGCATCTTCATTACAGAGTGAGCGTATTCAGTCTTTTTGCATAAAACCTGGCTAATTTAAAATGTGTTTGGTTTCTGGTATTTTGTTTGGTTGAGTTTAGTATTCTGTGTAACTTTTCCCTAGGATGATCACTCAATAAAGTTAGCAGCATAAGGATAATGCATATTATCCTTTCTAAAGGCTGGTAAAAGGACTAGGAGATTGGTCTAGGTTGACAGTACATCGTCAGAACTCAGAAAGGGACTTCCGATTTCTGGATGTTTTTTGTGCTCTGGTGATCTGAGTTGTTGCTTTTCCCTTTGGGTCAGTAATAATTGATCAGCCCACTCCAGAAGCAATTGTTATCATTCGATAGCCATCCAGTTGTCATTACTTAATCAGGTGATGATTTTAGTTTTTCTCTAGAGAAAAGCTACATCTATCACAAATGCATAAATTAGTCTGCTGCTTGAACAGTTCCTTTAAATTTTCATTGCTAATGTTTTCATTATGCCACTGCTTGGTTGATTCATGAAGATTTATACCAAGAAGGCTAGCTTCTTTTCACGCTTAAAGTGGGTTCTTTGCTATTCTGGATGCAAACAGTTCCTGGTTATACACTTTTTAAAAAAATGCTTTGGTTGCTTAAAGTGTACTAGAGCTTACATCTCAAGTAGTCCCAGTGAACTGAATGATGAAATACTTTTTGCAATTTCAGAGCAGAAATGCACTAGAGTTAAAGAGACCCTTAAGTATAAGGGCTACACTTTGAAGTGTTTGCAGGCTTTGTATTTTTGTTGCATTTAATTTATCCTCTTCATTTTTGTCATTTGTCTTCAATGGCTTGGTGTTGGTCACCTAATACAATTAACTTTTAAGAGTAGACTGATGTAATGTGTGAGCTTTGGGCTCTTTCATACGGGGCTAGTGGTCCATCTACCTTGATTAGCTGGACAGAACAATGCTGCTGACTGAAATATCTGAAAAACCTTTTAGGTGGTGTTACTGTATGCAACTCAGTTTCCTGGTAAATTGTACAAAGATGTTTTGTTAGTGGTACATCATATCAAGAAGAACTATTTAGTTTCAGTTATCTAAAAGCAAGAGGCACATATCTTTTCATTCAACCTAAAATATTTTCTCATTTCGCTGCTATAAAAGTTTGAAAGCAGAAGTAGGACATAACTTTTTAACAGAAAAGAACCTTGTTTCTTACAGCAAAAGTGATTTAAGATACATGACAGATTGCACATCAATAGGCAGAAGTACATATGATGATTTCATAAAACAGGTTCTTTCAGTTGATAGTGCAAATGTTCAGCTGATTATTTGTCTTAGTCTTAGGACGAAAGCTTTAAGCTAAGAATATCCAATCCAATATAAAACAGTAATTATAAACTTTTGTTTTTTAAACAGAAAATATTAATTTTAAATTTTATATATATTTTGCATCCAGCATTTCATAAAAGAGAGGCTGACATTAATTATATGCACAGAAAATAAGCTAGTGGAAATGTGTGCTATTTGTGTAAAATATTAGGGGAAATGCGGTGTTCCTGTACTCAGTATAGTTTACTAGGAGTAACTTGTTGGGTCTGAATTTGACAGTAGGATCAAGAAATAGAGATTCTACAACATTGTGTCCATTCTAAAAGGTTTTGAGCAATGATAACAATAAATGACTACATGGTTGCGTATGTTTTCCCAGCTGAATTACATCTGCAAATATTGTGAGGAATAAGAAATAAATTCCACCGTACAATATATGTTGTATGTTACCTCAGTCCCTTTATGTCATTATGTGCTTTTTAGTATGATTACCTTTTTAAAAATGGTCTCTAATCTACTTATAATTATCCATTCCTTTTCAGAACACATTAAGTTTCCATCCAGTAGTGGTGATCTTAAAAGTTAAATTCATTGTGTCTCTGACCTCATTTATTCCTACTCACGTTCTTAATCACAGTGCTCTTGTATCTTCTCTGTGTCATCAAGTAAATGCTTTATCTGTTATGCCGGGCCATGTTTAGCTACTTCTAGTCTTTTCCTGGCTCTCCTGTTTCTTTTAAATTCAGTCTCAAAATTGTTCTCTGCTGCATTAACGGCTTTTAAACTAAGTTTTAACAACTCATTCCTGTTCAGCGTCCTAATTTTCCCAATTTTAACTCCTCTTTTTACTGATCAGCCTTGTTTTGGGCTTTACTCCCATTCCGTAAACATGTACAATGGCTACTGAAATGGATATGTGATTTAATACCTACAATTTATAGTCAGTGTTATGACATTTTATTAAATATGAGTACCTTTCTATATGATATGGGGAAGTATAAAATTGCTTGGTAAAATGTCACCTGTAAAGCACCTATAATTCTCTTCTGCCACATGAGGGATGTCAGGCAAATGCATCTGATAAAATATGTATGGATTCTGTTTCAACATTCTGATACTCATTCAAAGAACTAAAATAGTTAATTTAGTTTCAGGAGAATGTAACTAAAAAAAAAAGGGGGGAAAAAAAACCCACCAAACAAAAATCACCACCAAAAGAGAACCTCCATAGGTCTGCAATTCCCAAAATTGCTTTTGCTAGATCTCAACTGAAAAGGAGAAAAGTGGAAGATTAGAAGGAAGTGTTGAGGAAGAAAGAGCAAATGTAGAGAATATGGCTACCAAACAGTACATTTATAACTGATTTTTTAAACTGTCAATTATTGAATTATTAGTGTCTTCTAAAGAATTTAGCAGCTACACAAGCTACACGTCAGTTGTACACTATCTCTACAATAAGAATTTAGAGCCCTGTAACTCACCGTTTTTGAAGTATGCTTTCATGCCCACCTCATCAGTAATTATATCTGAGTACTGATTTTAATTAAGAAAATTCCCTCCTAACAGAACCTGAAGGTAAATTCGGGTCACATTACCACAAATGACCTCACTGCAGTTATACTTTTGTGTAATAAACACGTCTCATATTCTAGCCAGTTAACAGAGGTATAATTTAGTATGAACTGCAAACGTAAATGTATGAGAGAGTAATGGTACTTAGAATATATTTGTATGTGACTATTTTAGGATGCCTTGGTTTCATCACCTCAAAATAACAATGGGTTATAGTTCGTATCTACAAGATAATAAATAATAGGATTCTATCAATTAATTATATATGCTACATATATGTGTGTGTATATATATATAAAAGCATATCAATCATGGGTTAATATTTCTCTTGTAGGTCAGAAGCATTTTTCATGCCAAAAATTTCAAAATAACGTGCAAATATATATATCTGCAAAAAAATTTGACCTACAAAACATATTATTTGAAGGCTTTCTAAGGTGTTTCTACTACTCTAAAATGTTAGGTTTTGCATGTGAATTCACAATGCAATGTTTTACTCCACAGATCCTAACTGAAGTGACAGTGACAATATTCTGTTTCATTGCGAAAAGATGCAGATGGCTGTGATATATTAGAGGTTATGGGTTGGATTAAATTTTACAAAATATGCTTTTAAATTAGTTGCCTTTTCTGGTTAAAAATCCCAGAAAATAAGCTAAATGCAATGCAAAATAGAGATCAATTAGGTTAAGATTTAAATGGTTGCAAGTCTGCAAAGAAAGCACATTGACTTTTTGTGGTTGCAGGCTATTTCGTCTTCTGGTCTTTATGTTGTAGGACTTTTTGCCCCCCCTGTACTTCTGTGACAGTGTGTTTGGTAATTTGGATTTTGATCTGAGGGAGCAGATTTTAATGGAAAGTAGTACTCTGGCATGAAATTATATATATTTTGAAAGGTCTGTAGGTTCATTGCATATGTGTGTATTAAACCAATTATTTTATTTATTTCAATGTGACTTCTTTGCTGAAATTCAGCATTAACTTTCATTTCATTAATCTTCTGAGGATGGAAAAAACAGTATTCTCATTATTTGTTGAATCTAATGGGTTTTAGTTTTGGAATTTGAGCTGTATTAATTATTATAAATAATTAGATTTAACTTTAGCTATTTTTCTAGACATTCATTAGTAATATTTTCTTTTTCACCAGCAGCTCTCTTACAGCACAAGTATTTTTTGTGAGATATACTGAGAGATGATCTATCATGTGAACGACTTCAGCAATAGAAGTCTAGTTGACCAGATTCATTAATTAAAATTGCCCAAAGTGTCCTCACCTATTTAAGACCTAATTGCATTTATAAATTAGTACCCACAAATTCCATGGAAGCTCATAGTAATTGCAATATTTGAAAAACAAACTCTTAGGCACAGTGAGCTTACTTTCATAGCTGATTTTGCTGGCCCATAATCAGCAATGTCTGTATCCATTGTTTATGTGGCTCACAGGTTGCATTACTCTTCTAAGTAAACCCAACCAGAAATATGTTAACATGCTTGTAAATAAAGAATCAAAAGAATATGAAATCTGGAAAATTTAATGCTATTTAATTTATCTTTGTGTACTTAATTTCTTTTTTTTTTACTTCAATTTTTAAGCTCAGCTAGTTGCATGCAGTTTCCATTTTCAGTTACCAATATTACTGGTTCTGTAACTGTAAAATAAACAAAATGTGTTAAAACAATGACCTGATAGATACTATGAGAATGTGTTTCCATAATTTGTATTACATTTCCCTGACAGAGTTCATTCAAATCAATAGTAGAGTACCCACTGGTAGAACCTCTGGAGAACCCAGAATATTTGCCCCTTCTTGTCTGTAAGCCCTTGTGAAGTAGAAAGTCCCTCACAGTATATACAGTGGTGAATTAAAAGTAAAAAGAAAGAAAGAAAAATCAGCCTTTATGTACAAATTTTTACATCTTCCATCCACTTCTTTAAAAGTGTCACTGTCTCACACCTAGATTAACCTAGCATAAAGTGAGTGCAAAATTTTTGTAGCAGCTCTAAAGTTTATACTTTTCACTGTGTCGTTATTGGACATTTTATACACCTTATCAATTTCTGGTTCTTGTTTCTGTAGTTTGTGATTATCTTTTTTATTTTTCTTCTTATTAAGAAAACATGCATGTAGCCCATATAACAAGATGCTTGAGAAAAGCCTGTACTCCAGCATTTTTCCTGGAGAAAGCTGCCTATTGCACACAGCCTTGTAATACTACCCGTTCATGAAACTTTGTAACGCTTCTGCTTAAAGGTCATAGAGTGTTTATAATGAGAGAATTTTTCGTAACTTCACCAAAAGGTAATGGTTTTGAGAAAATATTGTAGATCAGGCATGGTTGCCTCATGTTGAATTAAAAACATCAGACAAAGCAGTTAATCTGTTTCTGAAGACCAGATTAGGAAGCAATGAATTGCTTTGTCTGTATTATAAAATAACTGTCCACCTCTTGAAAAGCTCTCATGCTTCTGTGTTCTTCAAGGGATTTTAATTTAGCCTGGGGCTAACTGTTATTTCAGAAAAGGGCTCAAATTTAACCAAGTTATAAACCTCTGCAGAATAACAAGTTTTCCTACTTTCAGGATATACTTAAATTTTAACAGCTAACTAACACTATAGACACACAGACATGAGACCTAAGCAGTAGAAACTAGAATCAGCTGCCAAGAAAAATGGGTCTGACCTGAAGGGTTGGTGATGGTGAATAGATAAAGCTGTAACAAGGATGGTTTGCAGTAGGTGGCTCAAAAATGCCACTTTGGAGGCAGTGACTAGGTTCAGAATTTGCACGTTTTTGTTTTGAACTCACAGTGAATATCTCCCAAACCAAATTGCACCTTTCACGTAGGACTGCCAAGGGATGGAATTCCTTTTATAAAAGTTTACCTTAATAAAAAAAAAAAAAAAAAATACATGGAAGTCACACAAAACAGGATTGCCCTCTGTTAAAAGGGTATTATTAAGGTTAACTGCCTAGAAGTAGAGAAACAGTAGAATTCAGGTTGCATGGAATATTGTAAACTCAGAGTCTTACATAGATCCATTATGACAGAGAATAATGAGAGATTACAGAATTGGTATTCTTAGATCCTTCTGTGAACTGGATGTGCCTGTTGTAAAAGGAAGTCTGAACAGTGTGATAAAGGAGACTTGCTTTTGTGAACACTGATTTGTTTACTGCAGAAGTTAGAAGGTAAACAGAGAGAGGGTATCTCAAGGTCTTCCTGCATTGCCCACAACTGTATGGGTGAGGAGAAAGAGAGAAGCAATTCAGCTACTGCTACACATCTTTTCCCTCTTCCCTGTCTATTGCATAGCTCTGCTAACCTATTGCATATCTCCCTCCTTCCATAGGTCAGCACTGCAGCTGACCTATTACCTAACATCTTTCACTTTTGTAAAAGGTGTTAAGTAAAGGAGCAGAGGATTGCAGAAAGTTCCATGATTAAAATAGTTGAGCACTGCTCAGTAATATCCTTTACCTCAATTACAGAGTTCCCTCTGAGCAAAATAATCTTTCAGACATGGTCCTGGGGACTGGGTATGTTATGTGAGATGTTGAGGTCTAAACCAATGAAGCACTGAGCGTTTGGATACAACTGGATTCACTGGGAAATATACCCAGAACTAAATTATTATACAGGACCTGAGAAATCAGGCTTTATACATCAAGAATCAGTTGCCCTGAATGATTGTATATTTTGTCATGTGTTCTAACACATGTAAAATAAAAGGAATATGTGGATGCTGCTGATTTGTTGGGGCTATTGGAGCTGGAAGGAAACTACCAAAACCTCCTATCAGTATTGATGAAAACAAAGTGCAATGAGTCAAGGATTTGACTTTGCACACTGAATAATAACAGGAAAATACAATATTAAATAGACCTTTATTGAATGTTGCCCATTCTGTGCGCTTAATGAGACCAAGTGAATTTTAGTACTTTTTTAGCCATTGATATTTCTGTATTTGTGTTCCTTCATAGCCCTTAACGTAACTTTTTCCTCACCGTCCCTTCTGAGACATAAAGCCAAATGCTTAAGGCAATTTTCTACTGGCAGGAAATGTTCTTCCTGTTCATCACTTCATATGTTAACTGGTATCCCTTTATTCCAACAGTTAATTAAAATAAAATTTATTAAGTGGTCCTCTTTTTTGATTTCTGCTGCTTTTTACCAGAAGTTCATCACTGACCTTAAGCGAATAGTTCTCTCCAAGAATGCATGGCATGAAAAATCCCTGCTATTTCAGAGCCGTGGCAGTTTTTTTTCTTGCAAACCACTATTTTTTTTTTTTGCATTCAGATTCTGCATATGCAGATGTGGATGGCTGATATCGTCATCATTACCATTTCATGAACCTTCAGTTATCTCCCTGAACAGGTTAATGTTAATACTACTGAATTCCATTTATTTGGGGAACTTGATAACCAAGAACAGCAGTGATAGCTCTAGTGAGTACCATACGGTGGACCATATTACTCCCCTAATTAAGCAAAACACTATGTTGATTTGCTGATGTGTTGAGTTTCTGATGCGTTTGCAATGGTAATTATGGTAAGGCCTCTTACAGACTGCTGGGAGGCTGCAGCATGTGACCTTTTCTTATTCTTTTTTAATTAAGCTGTAATTCCCCTAGCCAAGACAGGACTTAGGAAAGTTCCAGACAGTAGCTATCAACTGAGCCATAGGCAAAGAAAGGATGTTGTTCTGTCGCATTTGTGTATTTTGTAATAAAGATGGCTTTATCAGCTATCACTGACAATATTATAAAACTGCTTTACATGTAGAAACCCTAAAGAATAAGAAATTATTTTCAGGTTTTCCACTAGCAAAATTTAGTCGTTACTGCAGCTGGTTGATTGCTGTTTGTTGTGCTCTACTCTGCAGTAGAGGGTTGTTTCTTCTGGCCGAAGGTGGTAGAATAGACATTAGTCTGCCTTTTTTCCTTTACCTGTAAAATATATAATGGAAGTTCAACATTATTATATAATGGAATTATAACTTAGAGTTGCAACAAAGATTTTAGATTGCTGTAGCAGAAGGTTTAAAATAATAGAGAACAAAGCCTCGTATGAAACATAACATTTCTTGTTTTATGATCAATTACTTCAGATAGCTGGAAAAAATATAATGTGGTTTCTTTACATCATTCTGTTGGGTTTTGGCTTTTCAAGTGTATTAGCTGAGACAAAGTTTGAAAGTTTGGATTAGTTATAAAGGATGCCCAGGTGCCTAAGGCTGACAACATCTAATTCCAGCCAGAGGTACCTGTGTAAGGGGAGAATCAATGCACACACCTGTGTTCTTAATAAATCACAAGAATACTTCCCTTACTAAATAGAAAGAAGTGATTGTACAAGATGAAATAGAAATTTTTAAAATTCTGAACAACTGTTCCCCCTTCCACTGTGTCTATTCAGGCTGGTTCTTGCTTCTGCCCTTATTTCAGTCAGTTCTGTGGCTTTCTGCATTTCAGCAAGTGTAACCAAGTATTCATTTGTTCCTGGGCGGTTTCTCTTTTGCTCAACTCTGAGGCTTGGCTTGTCTGGCTCTAAGGTCTGTGCTGTTATTCTAGCATATGCTACACTGAGCTGTCTAGAGAACTTTCTGTCTGTGAGCAGGCTCAGTGGTTCATCAGTTAGAAGTAGTATCCCTTCGTCCAAGAGCATTCCATGTAACCCAACCAGTCTTCATAATGCAGTGTAATAGAATAGTCAAAAAAGTAAACACATGGCTAATGTCTGTCGCATACGGTCAGCCCGGTCTTGGCTTGAGGCTCTTATGTGAGCAGAGCAAACCTATAGCTGCCTGGTCCCGACTGCACCGGTGTACTCTTAGTCCTTTGTGTTGTCCTTTCTTCCCTACAAGTAGGAGTTGCCTATGTAGAGAGCTTGCAATATCTTTTCCTTTTTACTGTGGAGTGTAGGGATGAGCATGATAGCTATTAAACTGGTTTGAGCATTAACTGGGGTGACAGGATAAAGATTCTTAAAGCAGTCATTGTAAGTGAGTTTAAAGGAGACAGTAAAAGTGTATGGGAACAGGCCTAAGAAATTATTTTCAAACATACAAGAAAAGCACATTTCTCCTTGGAAAAGAAGAAGAAAAGGCATGTTGCTGTGGCAGAAATTAGCCCTCAGGTAAAGTGACAGTAGGAAAAGGAATGTTATCTTGGTAGCATGAGTAACAAAAGTCTTACAGAGTGAATAAAAGATTTGAATACTTGAAATACTGAAGAAAATTTGAAGCTTAGTGAAGGTAATAAAGAAGGAGGGAACAAATATATACATGTGCAACTGATAGGAACTGTAAAAGTTACTCTTTTCTTAGGTGCAGGTAGGAGAAACCATTTCTCATAAAGTCAGTGAGGAGAGAGTGTAGCTGTACGCTTCTACGGGAGAACTTATCTTGGGCCGCATATCTCCGGGACACAGGGCTCTACCCACCCTGGGGACAGTGATGCACAGACATCAATATGATGGATACAAAATGTCCGTTTATTTAGCTGCGTCACATGCTTATATAGCTCTTGCGCTTCCTGTTCCTGCCACTCCTATGGGGAGGAGTCTATCTTTCCGTCACATCCCGTGATCTTCCGGTCGCCGATCCCTGTCTATTCCCCTACAAGAGAGAATATGACAGTAAGTCAGATGACTGACATAATCAAAGTAAAAGACGATATGGGGTAACACTGATCTTGCAGACAGCAAAAGCAGAAGAGAGAGATAATATAAAACAAAGGAAAGGAGGAGAGAGCAATGACTAAACAGGATGCTGAAAAGAGAAAACTACTTTTCCTTCCAGAATGATGGAGCCATAAATATACATTTTCATGTTTTTTAACTATAAAGCTTTAGGATTCATGATGAAGTGCATATAAAAGAGAAAATAAGTTTGATTTGGGTTTTTTTTGTTTAACTTTTTACTTGTGAAGTCTCCAATTGTATTTTAGTAAAATAGATTTTGATGTCTGTATTTCTTTGTTTGCCTGTCTGTTGCCAGCGAGAAAAGGAATAAAGTCTGCATTTGTTTCTTCATCTCCTATATGACATAAGAAATAACTCAATACTTTCTTTGATAATCCATTTGTATTATTTTGGCTAAGACATAATTCACCTGTCTCCATCCTGTTTTTCTGTTTATACATTTAATGGCTTTTCTGCTCATGGAGATTTTTAGAATATAATTTAAATAAGAACATAGAATATTTAAAAGGTCTTTTTCAGAACAGAGTACTTTAAGTTGGCTGTTACTTAAGTTCTTATTATAGTTAGAATTTACATTTTAAAAAATAAAATTAAATAAATGTGATTTTATATTATCTATCCCATCTTGAATATTTTTCATGATACCATGATCACAATTCAAATATTATGGTGGACTGATCATCATTAATAGGTAGAATTACCTTTTCCTTTTTCATGTACATGAAAGTATAAAACACAATAGACATTTGTCAAAGGAGCTGCATCTGCTGATCTGGAGTTACCTTGAGGGTAGCACTACTGGGAAGAGACCCTAGGTTTCTTGACCTGTGATATGCTTTGAGGACCTTGCTACCATTTACTACTGGAGAGCTCTGTGAAGAGTCATTATTTAGTACTGAAAATTTATCCTAGAGTGAAAATTTAATCTTTTTTTTTATATGAAGATTACTCTTATTTATGTGTTATATCAAGACCAAATGACCTTACAGTCTACTGTGTGACATGACAGCACCTGCAATATACATCCCCTTAGAAAGTGCCTTGTTCTTGGATCAGAAAAGGGAAGGGTTGAAGAATGGTGAGTAGGCTAAGCATTTCAATAGGAAGAAATATTAATTTTGTTGTAGGTGTATGGTGAAAGTAATTCCATTCAGTCACAGTCAGTTGATTCAGCACATCTGCATCAAGTCATATTGTTTGGAGCCATGAATCTTAATTGCTTGAATGGGAAGTGCCTTCCTTAGAAAGGCAAGTATTGTGTGTCTTGTCATCAGTTACACATCAAACAGTAATATGTTTTATAGTCAGAACAAAAAATTCAATATGATTAAAACTCTTAAATAAACAGGCTGAAAAACTTCCCTGAAGGGAGTTAATAAAACCAGTATGTTTTGATAAGCTTTTTGGAAAAAGAGTCAAGCAGCTACTAACCAAAGCCTGCTTAGATATTTATTCCAGGTACAAGTTTATGGAAGAAAGCAAGTTAAGTAGAAAGTCTTTTTGTGAATCACTGGCTTACTTGACCGTGTATATAAAATGAAACAGTTTTTAAACTGTTCAACTTCTCAATCATTCCAGGTAGCTGGCACCCTTGGTTCCTGTCTCTTAACTATCTATCTTACCTGTCCTTTCAGTTCCCAATCTTAGTCTTTTTTCCCAACCCAATTTGTTCCAGTTTTCTCACTTGTTTTCAGTTAACTTCAGCCAACTTCTACACTCCAAATCCTGAAGGGCAAAATTTTCCTTTAAAGCCAGTAAAGTCTTTATTTTTCTTTTTCAGTCTATTTATACCAACTGCACCTAATAGAGTAGTTGAAGAGATTAATTTTCTTCTACCCTTTCCCATCAATGGTTCCAGCATTTTCTTTCCTTTGTAATGTACTTTCATTCATACTGCCTGGTTCTGGATTTTTTCCTCTCAACGTGCACGTTGCCTAAGCTCTATTGACTTTGAATGAACTAATATCTCCTGCACCTCAAAACTGGAGTTGCAAGGACAGGCCAATTCATCCAGGTAGAAACATATGCAGTACAAATGGAACCACTGAGAAAATCAGGTACTAAAAGTCTAGGTTGTTTCAACTGAGCAAGCAAAACCTAGTTTTTCAGATTTCTGATACGGTCAAACCTGTGTGGGTTTTCATATGAATGTAAAAAAAGAAATAAAAAAAAACATCTTCCTGACCCAAAACGAAGGCAGTTTTGAAATCCTTAATAAAATGAAAATGACAGCCTCATTTACAACAAGAAAGTAGTTAACGTTATAATAACACACAGTCTGACCAGTGTATCTTCTTAGTTTTATTACCAGAAATGACTGAACTATTCTGTCTGATATTATGTTAAGAAAATACTCTTGATTATTGCAAAGAACATTTTAGTATTTTTCATTTTAACAGTTATAAATCGGCAATTTTATAGACACATAAACTATGACTTTGTGATGAGAAACTTGGAGGAACTGAAAGAATAAGGAGTGGTATCAGCTTCACCTGGCAGGAGGCATGGTTAGAGGGTGAATAATGTCTGCTACTTTTGGGGGCTGTATTCCTGCAAAGGGAGTTTTCAAAATGATGTTTCTTTAAAATGTTTTATCTCTGAGTTCTAAAGCTCTGCATGTCTAGAGCCAGATTCTGCATCTTTTACAGTGAAACAGGCATTTTCTGAAGGAAGAGAATATGTAATGTAAATAAGAGTGATGGAATAAACCCTAAATCTTTACTCTAAAACTACTTTCTAAACCTGCCCAAATAATTTCTAGAACTCAGAAGCAGTCTTTATGAGCTAATAGAAACATTTGTAGAGAATTTGCTATCACCTGTCCAATCCTTCCCCTCCCTTCAGTAACATGCGATAGTAGGTGAGGAACACTTCCTCCCCTCACTTTCTTAGTCTGAAGTAGCTACAAGCTCACGGTTTAGAGTCTGTGAATTAATTCATACAGCTGCCAGGCATATTTCTGAGAAGAACATATGGGTCCAGAGAATTTTTTTCCTTCCTGGTCAGTCCATAATAACAACCGGGACTATTTTCCATGCAAAAATGGCTGGCCATTTTTCAAAATAGTTTGTGAACTGACTGGCTGACGAATTCCTAGCTAGATGTCATGCAGTCTTCATCAAACATCTGAATTTTTCATGTCATCTTTCCCCTTAATATTTCTGTCATCATGCAGGCATTGTTAGTCAGTAGATTACTCTCCGTAAGTATTTTGCTTTGACTGCACCCAATCAACTTTGTTTTGCATAATCATTAAATACTTTATTAAGAACAATTTTTGATTCAGGGATGAAACTGCATGCATATTCAATCAGCTTTTTTCCTGGGTATAGCCTTCCTAGCAATACTATAACAATTTAACTTCAGCGCGTCCTAATTGTTTTTAACCCTCTTAATAATTATGGTTAGAAACAGCCATCACAACTCATATTAGGTGCCTTTATTAATAACTCTATGTCTTTGTTCTTAAAGCAGTATATACAATACTTTAAAATTCTATTTTTCTCCGTATTTTAGGAATTCTAAAAATATTCAACAAATTCATAAATAAGGACACTCGCAGGAGATGTTGATTTTGTGTTGTTTCGTCGGGTTTTTTTTGCTGTGTGGTTTTTGTTTCATTTTTTTAAAAAGGATTCACTTACCATTATGATTTATAAAATTCAGGATTTTCCTGGTTGTTTGTATTAAGTGGATTATTTCAGTGGGGGTTATTCCTGGTGCTGTAGAATCTGCGTACTTAAATTTGGTTTGTATTGTGGAATGAATAATCTTTATGTAGATGAATATTACTTTGAGACACTTTAGTTTTGTTTTTTAATACAAAGTATGTGGCATAGACGTTAGGTCAGTAGTTGTCCACTTCCTAGTATGAATATTTAACTTAGTGTTTGATGTTCCATTTACAGCTGAGCTGGCAGGCTGAATTTCTGCTGATTGTTTTTCAACTAGTTGTTTTTCATTCCGTATGTAGGATGAGTAAGGATGTACAGTTATCTTTTAGAGAGCTAACAGCACTGACAGAAGTAGTGAAGCTACAGTATAACAGTAGATTTTAAAATATATGTACTTTGTCAAGTCAAAACCAGCTGTTGACTCTGAGACACATTGTTTATGCTCGTAGATTTTTTTTACAATGTGAATATTCTGTGCCTATGTAGATTCAGATCAAGGTGGCCATTGCTCTACTCTGGCTTGCTAACAGAGAATGGGCTTAAAGATGCAGAAGGAAATTTAGCACAATTTTGAAAGTGTTAACTATGACTTGATTTCATCAATGAAATCAGTGAGGATGGTTTGTTTTAATTCATTTGACAGTCACAGGGGGTCCCTTAATATGTCACTGTCAAATCTGAACACAAATACTCTGTACGCTCAAAGCACTCTAGAATGACCAGATGCTACTACTATTTCAGCTTCTGATGATTAGTCCCCAAAATGCATGGGGAAATAGAAGGCATAATGATCTGGTGACTTTATTAGGCCTCAGCAGCTGAGAACTACTCAATTGTGCTAACCATAAATGAATATTTTCTTTTTTTTTCTCTGCTGCCAGTGATGCTGTAAGATTTGAGGGAAGGTGGAAAAGTTGTTTCCTCCCTTTACCAAATACAAGGATTAGTGACACTATTCTGCAGAGTCCTTTGGTTATACTTTTTCTAGCCCTTTTCTGATTTCCTTCTGTCAGAAAATGTCCATTATTTGAATGAGAGCACACTTTGGAATACCTGCCAAGTAACTATTTTGGTTTCCATTTACGTTGCTTGTCTTTACATTTCTTCAAGAGTCATTACCATGGTGCAGAAGTTAGTCTACACCATTTGGTATTGAACGTTGTGAGTCCAAGATGTTTTCAGTGCAATTCCATATAGTATTTGTGATAGCACGAGAAAACAGTGAAAAAGCTGGTCAACATGACTAGGGAAAATTGTACTGAGTAGTCATTCCTCGGAATAAGAGTTGTTAGGGGGCACTTTGTCATGCAGGAGACAATATTCTGTATCAGATCTAGACAAAGGAGGATTTTCAGATAGAGACTTTTCAAACAAATAGCTGACAGAGACCACCACAGATCTCTGCAGACATGATATTCCTTGTCTCACTCAGCTGTTATAGTATCTTTTTCCCCCAGTTATCAGATGAGGGTATATTCTGTACAGTATTGTTATAGAAAGGAAACAAACATTACCTATGCAAAAATAGTGATAAAGTTATCCCTTTCCACAGTAGGCTGTATACTACAAAAGGCTATATTGCTGTAGAAATGTGATGTGTTTGGGTGTAATTTCTTATTACATTGTGTACTACTTAAAATCTGGAGTTGCACACAATTCAAGTACTAATATGTGCAGCAGGAATATATGTTGAACATTCTCTATGCTTCACTGATTGTATTCCTGTAAGATAGTGATTTCTTCAAACCAACCTATTGAGCTCATCAGACCTCCAAGCCTGCTTTTCTGATGCAGGCTTATTTACTGAACATTGGTTTTCACACATATGTGATGATGAAGTTATGACTGGTGTTTTAATTGGCCTAACACACATATGACAGAGGGATTCAGGTAAATTGTATGTGATTATTAGATCTATAAAATTCAGAATTAATTTGTTGTGAAGATGAAGATTGAAGATTTCATTTTAAGTGATCATGTTACATTCATTGCACTTCTTGCTTTCTAGTGATAAACTTTGACTTTCCATCTAAAACTACAATGAAGGGCTTTAGAAGCGGCTTTGAGTGTTTTATTGGTACAAGTATGTCAGTAGAGACAATTTCTGCTAACTATAAAAACATTAAGTGTCTTGGTATTTTTTTTTTTTTAAAGCAGAAGCATTTTATTGTAAACAGTTTATTTTTGTACTAACTTGCTAGCAAAGTAACTAAACTTCTTCAAACTTTTTGAAAAACTTATGGAATGACATCTTCTTTAGCAAACCCATATTTCTTGCTTTTGTTTTGTCCTAGTCTTCTACTGTTATATTAATCCGTAAATACTTCCTGTTGATTTCTCTTGATGTTAAGGAGTAGATCATAAGTGCGAATTCTGTGCTTGTGAGAGTCACTGGGCTTCTAAAGTATAAATATAAAGGTGGCCTTTGCGAAAAAGAGAAATCAACAGTAATGCACTTGTGTTTGTTTTTAGAAAGTTACAATTTGGCATGAGATTTCTGAGCTTTTTTAACTTTCTAGGATGATGTTAGCAAAACGGGTGTCTATGGATTGCTCAAGCCTAGCATTGCATGTAGTGTAAAGGGCTGTGGGTTATTTTTTATATTCTGTTTTCCATAGATTGCCTGCAAAGTCAGCATGTGACTTACTGAATTTTTGATTTTGATATAATATTACTAGCTGCTGCGGGAAATAAATTTCTCTCTCATTTCCAAGCGAGAATACTTAAATAAGAAACAGTAAACTAGAAAAATCAGACTATTTACTGAAAACCAATTATAACAGCACTGTACATTTATAATTTAAATATTGTCACTATTCAAGATAATTGTTAGGAATTTTAAATTCTAGTGTAAAATATTTAATTTAATCTGAGATTCTTTTGATTTCCCTCAATCTTATCTGATTTTGGCCAATTAACTGATTTTATACTAATAAGTTCCTCCACACATTAGCCGTCTGATAATTTTTTGTTTTATAAAAAGCTGGGTTTTTATGCAAGACAATGACATTCTATTTATTCCTTTGTAGAACTGTCTGAGCAGATGCTATTTGCATTACTCTTAAAATTTTGGGTTTGATCAGTTTTTAGAAACTGTTGAAGAAAAGACATTTAGCACCATGCGGATGGGTTCTGAAATGGATCTTGAAAACTACCAAACTGCTTTAGAAGAAGTACTCACATGGCTTCTCTCTGCTGAAGATGCATTACAAGCTCAAGGAGATATATCCAATGATGTAGAAGTTGTTAAAGAACAATTTCACACCCATGAGGTATATGTTTATACTAATCTTTCAGTACAAGTTTATCTGCTTGTATCCCATAAAAAGATCAAAAATACAAACCAAAGATGGTTTTAGTTTATTTTTTTCCTTTTTCTTATTTCTTATTTTGATTTTGGGAATTTAAAGGTAGTACTGGAGACTGTGCCCTATGCAAAAAGTGAAGGTGTTTACTTTTGTTCTGTGTTAAAAGGTTTGGGGAAGGGTTGAAACAGTAAAAAGCAAAACTGAAAATCGGGTTTGGAAAGTGGGGGAATCAAAGAAATTTCTCCAAAGTCTGTTCTTTCCTTCTAAAGAATCAAACTTAAAACTGGATTATATTTTTATTGTCAGGGTTTTATGATGGAATTAACAGCTCACCAAGGACGTGTTGGCAATGTTTTGCAAGTTGGAAGTCAACTTCTAACATTTGGAAAGCTTTCAGATGATGAAGAGAATGAAATTCAAGAACAAATGAACCTGCTTAATTCTCGATGGGAAAGTCTCAGGGTAGCAAGTATGGAAAAACAAAGCAAGTAAGTAATGTGTTGGGTAAAACAATATGTATGGAGTTTGAAACAATCATGAACTTGGCTAACAGTTGTGATTTTCTTTCACTACACTGTGAACAAAACTCCATCTCAGATATTTTTTAACTTAACATTTGATGTATGGTGACTTTTAGGCTTGTTGTTTTAAGACTGGAAGCCATACGAATCAGCAGCTAACAACAGCTTGGACACTAACAACATTTTAACCAAAATTTATATAACCTACCTCACTTTTTTTCTGATTGTTTCAACAAGTATAACACAATATTTAGCTGCAAAGGAGAGAATCTTTGCTAAGATACAAAAAGAAAAGGGAAGCAATTCTCTAAGACCTGTAAAACTTTATCCCGTAAAAATAGTATTAATTAGTCACATTAGTCTTTGAAGCATTTTTAAGATTTCTATGTCTTATTTTGAAAGTTTATTTACATAGTGCTATCTAGTATAAGAAACCCCATAAAAGTAAGAACTTGTGATTGTGCCACAGTGGAGTAATTTGTTTTGCAGGATAGAGTGTTGTTATAGTAGAAAATTTATTGAAGGTGGTTTTTGTGTGAGATGCCTTCCTTATCCTAAGAAAATGTCTGTTACTTACCTGATCTTTCACATTTCTTTTTCTCAGCCTCTCTTCTGTTTTCATTTTACATGGATACTGCTAATCCCTGTCTGATATAACAACTCTGTTTCAAACTCATGTGACTGAGTCTTACTTTGTCATGAGGAATTCCATAAGACTACTGGCCTTTCTGTAAAGGGGACCAATGGTGAAGATTACCAACTATCATACTAAGTGAAATTCAGTGGAAATTTTAAAATTAATTGAATGTCACTAGAAGCTTGTTTATAGCCAAACAGTATTCATTACTAAACAATATAGCTGTTCTAAATAAATGCAGTGGCAAACAACCTTGATCTGAGATCCCTGGTAGATTTTTAGCGACTTTGAACTAGGTAGACTTCATTAAAATCTGCTGAAGTCTTAATTTTTCTCTCAGAAAATCCCAATGAACATGTGCTAAGTGAGAAACTCTTCTGTCTGTTCCTTCAGTACAGCTGGAGAGTGACTCCTTTTGCAAATGTGTTTTTAATAAAAGCTGAATATTTCTAGTAGTCAGGCCAATGGTCTAGCCCAGTGTCCTGACTGTAACAGAACAAGAAAAAATAATCTTTAAGGGAGATACATGATCTCCTGAGGCAGCACCTTCTCATCGCCTTTTGCCGTTGGAGGCAATCAAATACTAGGCTGCATGGGCCCATTGCTTTGGAGACCAAATATTGGACTGTATGGATCATTGCTCTACCTTATACCACATGTTGTATGTTATGAAGTGCTTCATAGAACTCTCCCAACCTTGAGTTGTTTTCAGCTAGGCTCACTTCCTAAGGTGGAAGCAATTTTGAGTATTTGGTAACCTGCTATTGATATTTTTTTCTTCCATCTGTTTATTCAGTATCCCCTTGGACCTGTTAGTGCCCATGGCATCCTTTGGCAGTGAATTCTGCAGGCCTCTTACCCAGCATACGTGCAACTTTTTTGAGGAATGGCTTCTTTTACTTTGTCACTGGTAGCTTAATCCCCCCCCAGTTACTATGTTACAAGTGAGGGTCAACAGTGTATATCTTTCCTTGCTCTCTCCACAAATATGTATCTTTGGTTATTTACCTTGCTCTTCTTTGAGCTTTTTCCAGTTCTGCCTTATCTTTTTGGAGTTGAGGGGACCAGAACTGCCCACAGTATTACAGGCCACACTGTGATTTTCAACAATAACATAACATTGCTCTCTCTTTTTTTTTTTTTTTTTTTTTTGGTAATATGTTCTTAGTAATTCCAAACATTTCTTTTCTAGCTTGCTACTGAGTATTGAGATTGTTTTCTTCATTCTGTCTTTCTTTGACAGTCTGTAGAATTGTTGATGGGTTTCAGATGTTTCAACCTAAAAACTTCCTCCAGCTTTATTATTTTCTTGGAGAGAAGACTCTGTGATGCTTTACTGTAGGCAGTTTTTACTTGCTATATTTATTTTCATTTCAATCAACACATGCAAGTAGCACCCTCACCTCTACGAGTGGTACTGTGTCTAATAAATTGTCCTTTAACACCAATTGTTAAACGGATCTCCCGGATGTCTGGAGGATTGAATGGTCTACTATCTTCAGAATCATGCCATTTTTGGTTATTATGAAACCAGTGGAAGACACAAAGTGATAAGGGCTTCACAGAGAATGTTGTGCTGCTAATTAATTTTTCATACAAAAAAATCTGTGATAAATTCAATGAAATTTGGATTAGGGCAAGAGAGAATTTCTCAGGAGTCATGTATTTAGATATAGCTAATTTTGACCTACTGGGTCAAACCCTGGTGTTTCAATCATGAGCTGGAAAGTTATGGATAGATTTCATATCACAATGTAACATATTTCTGGCTAATTAGACACATTTTAAGCCCTCAGGATCCATCTTCTACTTCAGTTTAAAGCATAATCTTCTGAGCACATTGCTATAAACTTTTGTTTAAGGCAATAGTGACATTTATCCAAACAGAGATGGTTTTTCGAAGATGAGAACAGCAAAGCTGTCTAACCTCTGATGTAATGGTAATAGCAAATGTAAAAAGAAGTAGCACACTTTACAGCAGAGGGGAAACAAAAATAAGCAATCAACAAAGAGAGGAGAAATATTTACTGAAAAAGGATACTATAAGAGTGAAAGGGTCTTATGAAAAGTGGGTGAGGAGGTCAGAATATCAGAAGAAGTTGAGAAGACAGCAATGCCATTGTGTAAAAGCCACCCAGATTGGATTTTCCATGTATTCACTATGTAATAAAGTATTTTACTCTTCTAGCAAGCAATACATTAGCATGCTGAAGGAAAGCAGCCTGGTTTTTCATTTCTTCCTCCTGCCTTTCCGTAAATAATCTTCTTTATAGTAAAGCATCTTGGAGAGATAAATGAACCATTGGAGAGGAAAACTTAACGCAATTTATCACTTTATGGAGAATTCCACAACTATTAAAACACATTCAATTCAATGGAAAATTATTTTGTATTTGAAACTTATGAGGGCCATACCATAAACAAAGACTATTATAGTCTCCTGAGGTATATAAATAAGTACTAAAACATCTATCAGATGTTTATAGAACAAATTTGAAAACCAGAAAGTACCTGGAGAATGGGAAGAAACAACATTCTTTTGCTTAAGAAACAACTGTGATTAAATTATTTTCTGTGTTCATTTCATTTTCAACTTTATGCTCCTTGCTTCAGAATAATATCAATATTCTATATAATAAGTATTTATTTTATCATATCTTGGTTTTATTAAATCAAATTCTCTTTACTTTAGCAGGTTTCCTATACCAATTTTTTCATTTCTTGCTAAAAAAAAATTATCTCTAGGATGAATCATTGTATTTAATATTTATAATATCTTAGTTTAGAACATCGAGTAAGACAATAAAATACAGACTTGAAGGTGAAGAAAGACTGAGTTAGATTTGAGATAACTAATCCCTTGTGAACCACGGGTTATAATAAAGCAGGGTATCAGCTTCCTGTACTGTATCTGTAAAGAAATAGATTAGAGTGAAAAAGACACTACGTGTATCTTCTGGTCATTTTGATCAATAATTAACACATGATTTCCAGTTAAAAAAAACCCTGATTTCATAGTACATAATGAACATCCATGACACTCTGTTCTTAGAAAAAGAACCTTGAGAGAGATAATACAGGGAAACATTACTTTGATATCTACTATTGTAGAGATTTGGATTAATGGAGCCCTTCCCACCTCTTGGAACTTTGGTTTTGGGTTGTTTTTTTTTCCTGCAGTGTTTCATGTTCTGTTGAACTCTCAGCTCCTTCTTATACTTGTTCCTGTGATTTGTTTTCTTTGGTTCTTTCCTTCCAAGAGCTACCAACTGGAGTCTTTTTAATTTTTGTTGTTTCTGCAAAGTAGCATAGCTTCACAGAGCTCCAGATTTAACACCCAATACTGTCTCAGTGCCATCTGGGATCAGTGAGGTACCATTCAAGAAACAGGTATAACTAAACCCTTATTTCAAAACAAAGTTTTAAATTTTAAAAATTTGTTTGCAAGTCTTTATTTCCATAAAGTTAGCTCATCTCAATGTTTGCCTGCAGTTTCTTCCCTTTTCTGTATCTGCTGCTGTGCACTAGAAGGTAGGCTTCATGTCCATCTACTCCTCAGGGTTCCTTTGGTCACTGCTTACACTCTTTCTTTGTTTCCCAGACTGCCTTTCACATTTTCTTTCCATTACCGCTCCTGTTTCAAGAAACTCTGTTTTGGCTTGTCTTCCTATGGTTACTAATACTACTTGATTATTTCTGTTTCAGAAGTCCTCAGCCAATTTTGTTGTTTTTTTTTTCTTTTTTTTAAATCTATCCAGATGCAAGTGATAATCCTAAAATAAATTATTAGTGTTCTTGGCTGCCCTAAGGAAAAAAGTACAAAGAGATTCTTCTTGTAACAGCTATGGTTTTATGATTAAAATACCCAAGTCTTAGGAATTTTTTAATAATTCTTTTTGTACTCCTCTTTGAAAATATCTCTTTCATTCTTGTTGCCTGTTACTTTTGGTGTACTTGAAGTCTATGTGTTTGTGTTATCTGGCTGAACTTCTGTTTGATAAAAAAAATATGGATCCCTATTTAACAAAGATTTACCAATATGAAATTTGCTGTTTGCACAAACATGTTAAAGTTTATTTTGAGAAGGTCTTTAATCTCATGCCCTGTTCTTTTTAAATCAAAGGCTGTTTCAGGAACAGAAAAATAATAGCATCGTGATGGAGGTTCAGTTAGATTTAGTGCTGGAATTCCATCAGTCAGTCCCTCCCCAGCCTGTATCTTTCCAGGGTTTCTTCCTTCTCAGGTGTGGGACTTTGCATTTCTCCTTATTGAACGTCATAAGGTTCCTCTTGGCTTGTTCCTCCAGCCCATCTAGGTCCTTCTAAATGGCAGCTCTGCAATCAAGTGTAAAATGTGACATTATATACACAGGATTCAGAATATTTTGCATTCCTAAATTTATAGGTTATCCCAAGGATTGCTTATAAACTGAGGAATAGTATCTAAGAATAGGGTATGAGTTAGCTGAGATACATATACAGAAAGCATCAAATAACACTGGAAGCTTAGTGATTTCTTTTTACAATATGAGTTAATACCATGTATACAGTACTTATTTTCAGCTATATAAATAGCAATTATATAAATTATATAAATCAGAGACAAAATTCTCATTTTAAGAAGATTCAAAACTCAAAACTAGAAGGATTATTATTATTATTATTTGAAAAAGGTAGGAAATAAAATAGATAACAACCAATAGTAGAAATGCTGAAGTTTCAGCCATATGCCTTAAAATATGAACAAGCCACAAATGAGATATGGGAATTCGCATATTATATCTGCATGACATTGACAGATATTAAACCCTGGTAGTTCAGAAGAATTTAAATGTGTACCAAAAAGTCATTATCTACATGTTCAATGCAATATTCTGTGGTGATTAGTTTGAAAACTATTAGGTGTGTCTTGGAAAATACAGAATTATACTTACTTTGGACATATTTACGCATGGATTTTCAAAATTATACACTTCTGGGTTTATTCAGACTGTCTTGGGAAAATCCAAAGTTGTTTGGACAAACACAGAAGTACTTGCTTTACTTGAGCATAATCTGAAATTGTGACAGAAAGCTGCGTGTCTGGATTAGTGTGAACATGCCTTAAGTTGCCTGCCTGGTCGTGGCCCGCTCTTGCAGTTCTCTGGAGCAATGTGCTCACGTCGCAATTCTGCCAGTCTGCAGTTCCGCAGGTGCTGTGGGAGAAAATACACTTATGTTTTGTTCATTCAAAATATCCTGTGTGGGGAAATATCAAAGTGAAGCTGGGTGCTTCTAGGTGCTGTTGGTCGCACAGACAAAATTTCAATAGTTTTCTAGTTTGGGTTACATTTTCAAGAAGCCAGCTGAGAAACACATGAGTAGAGTAGGACTGTGCCATCTTTCCTACACAGCAATTTTCTTCAGTGTTGTGGTTTAGCCCCAGTCAGCGACCAAGCACCACGCAGCCGCTCGTTCACTGCCCCCTGGTGGGACAGGGGAAAGAATAGGAAGAGTAAATGTGAGGCAACTCATGGGTTGAGATAAAGACAGTTTAATAGGTAAAGCAAAAGCTGTGCACGGAAGCAAAGCAAAACAAGGAATTCATTCACTGCTTCCCATGGGCAGGCAGGTGCTCAGCCATCCCCAGGAAGGCAGGGCTCCATCACGCGTAACGGTTACTTGGGAAGACAAATGCCATCACTCCAAACGTCCCCCCCCTTCCTTCTTCTTCCCCAGCTTTATATACTGAGCATGACATCGTATGGTGTGGGATATCCCTTTGGTCAGCTGGGGTCAGCTGTCCCGGCTGTGCCCCCTCCCAGCTCCTTGTGCACCCGGCAGAGCACGGGGAGCTGAACAAGTCCTTGACCAGTGTAAGCGCTACTGAGCAACAACTAAAACATCTCCACATTATCACCACTGTTTCCAGCACAAATCCAAAACATAGTCTGATACTAGCTACTACGAAGAAATTTAACTCTGTCCCAGCAGAAACCAGGACATTCAGTCTGAAATTTCAACACAGATTTTCAAATCCGTAAGTTGAGTTCTGAAAGTAAACTAACTTTTTGCTGCAACAGTTGTGCCTGAGATGTAACACGTTGTAAGATACAATGGTTCCACCAGGCTCAGCGTGACTGAGGACAGTGACTTTGGTCCGTCAAATCTAAGTTAAAAATTGTATATTATGTGAAAGATGCATAATACAACTAACTACTTGTAATTCCATCACTCAGCAATAGTTTACATGTTATTTTAAAAATACTTTTGGTAAGATGAAGATTTTCTTTAGGAAAGTTTGGAGATTTTCTAAAGATGGCAAGTGTAAGTGAAGGATTTGTAACGCATTTCTGGACAGATAATTTTGGAGCTATCAAAATGCTTTGTTTAGGCAAAACAGAAGGTTTTCCTGTTTAATTCTCCAGACCATTCTCCACTGATTAACTGAAAATTTATAACCTCTTCTTTTCCATTTAATATCCTAAATTGGAGGGATCCTGGTAAGTACAGCTGTCTGAGCACTTTTCAAAGTGCTTGTAGTAGACAGCACAAGTTTTGAGAAACCAGAGAGTAGACATTTTTAACTTCCAAACAGTTCTAACAAAAATGCAACTGGAGGCCAAAACTCTAACAATACTCAGGTTCTAAAGATGTTTCAGAACACTTTGCCTAACTCAAAACTGTTTCAACAAATTTTCAGTTACCTGTTTGAAAGTATATTTTTTTTAATTCTGGCTTGACATGTACCTTTGTGAAAATCAGCTAAGGGTAGACAGGGCAGATATTTCTGCCTGTTGTTTTCTTTCGTATATAAACTGAATTTATTATTTTTTTGTTTTACAGTTTACATAAAATCCTAATGGATCTGCAGAATCAGCAGCTAGCCCAGCTGGCTGACTGGCTGACAAAAACAGAGGAAAGGACAAAGAAAATCGATTTGGAGCCCTTAGGTCCAGATCTAGAGGATCTAAAGCGTCAAGTAGAAGAGCATAAGGTATGCTATGGTATACTTCCAAAAGCATAAAAAAAAAAGTTGAATTTTTTAAAGCTCTACTCCTGTCATTAGAATGTAGCAAAGTAATATGGAATCTTGGTTTAATACTGATTGTTTTGTACAGTTAACAATGTTTTGTAGAGTTATTTCATCACAACTTTGACTTTTATCCAGATATAAAAAAATAAATTACTTCCTCTTAAAATATAAAAAATATATTAGAATATGCAAGGCAACTGTAACATACTGTCATTACACAGCACAATAACAATATATCAGATCTTTTAATACCTGTGTTTTCTTCTTTTTGGGTGTTGTATTTCTTTTTTCTTGCATGCTGTAGTATCAATGATGCAGCAGTCTTAATTAGAATGCATAAACTTTTTAGAGCTCCTGGGACTCTGAATACATAAATGTACAGCACTATAAAATAGACTCTAGGTTTTAACTGTAGAAATCACTTCTAAGTAATGTATTTAATGAATGAAAAATTACAAATTAATAAATGGAGTGTAAGAGAGAATTTAGCCAAATTTTTTCCACAGTCCATGAAGGTAGTTCCTTAATTGGAAGAATTAAGGATTATAAAGAGAGAAACTGTATAATTTGTGTAATAGTTTTGTTTCATTTACTGGATTAAATTGTCTAGCTTCATATTAATTTACATTTTAAAACATACTTATATATGTATTCATGACACGTGATGATGATGATAGGGAGACACAGAAAAGTATAGAAAACAGGCATGATTTGTGAGGTCATAGGGAATTACTGTGATAGCCTGTTAATGTTTCTACATCAGTGGATCAGATCAAAGCAGTGGATGGATCCACTCATGTATCAGTGAATACATCAAAACAGTTCTGTTCAGTAGTATCCTGAGAGATTTTAACATCTGATGCTTGATAGCCTGCATCAGAGCTAGTCCAGGTTCTAGAGGGCAGATCATCCCGAAAAAAAACAATTCAAACAGAAACCAGCTTTTACAGTTTTTTTAAAAAGAGGTCAAAAGCTGCAAAGGCTGCATGATCCACTTCTATGTTAAAGGTGATTTTTCTGCATTCTGATTAAGGAGTGCGACTGAAGAAGAATACAAATTCTACCCCTACTGCTTCTATTTGTTCTATTTGTGCTTGTCCTGTGAGGACAAAATGCACTTCAGTATGCAGGTTTGCTAGTTAAGCATATACCGTGACATTAAATTTTCTTTTTAAAAAAAGACAGCGGGTAATTATGAAATGGTGATTAGAGAGAGAAAACGGAAAGATTTTGCGTACATGAGTACTTAGACTTGAATAACTTTGTTCTTATTTCTATGTTATTGTCTTTGTATTTGAATTTTTTTTAATTTCCTATTTGGTATTTGAATACTAAGGTAAAATGCAATCCTTTTATTTATGCAATCTCTTTATGCTCTTTCTAATATTGAGAAAAATGGGTATTTGGCTTGTATTTGATTATTCTGAATGAAGACATGCAGAAATCTGGCTCTCCCACATACAAGTTCCTCATTTTAAGTGTGATGAGTTAGTCAACATTATTTATTTATGTGTATTACTTTTCAAATGTATTTTCTGTACAAGAGAGAATTTAGTTAATAAAGTGGAAAGAATATGTTTTGAGTTTACTTTCAATCAAAATTCTACTCATGTTGAGTTTGTCTTATTCATAAGACAAAGAACAAGATATTTTCCATTCTTTCACATATTGTGTAAAAGTTTCAGATAGTTTTATTATATATTGTATGCAGCAAAGCTACCCTCTATAACAAGGGTCAAAACAGTGGATTAATTATTAAATAAGCAAACAAAAAAGCGAAAATCAACATCCCCCCATAATTTTCCTTAGTCACATGTGACTCTGGAAATCTCAGAAACAATGTTGTAGAAATTGGTGGGAACAACCAGAAGTTAGAAGATATAGAAGGCGCAGATAATTTCAAATTAAACAGATTTCAGCAAAGATTATAGGTTTGGTTTGCTGTTATTCTGTTTCCCTCTCCTCTTTACCTTTACCATTTTGACTTTCCCTCTTTATGTGTTCATTAGTAACTACTTTTCCCTCTCCTTATTTCATGTTATTTATGCCCCTTTAACTTATAACTCCCATTGCCTGATTTCTTTTATTCCACTTTTTTTTCAATTATGTCTCTAAATATTGGTCTTGAGTTCTTGTGACTAGCACCTCAGTTTCCCTGCTGAGTCCTATAACAAAAAAAAAAACCCCAAACAAACAAACAAATCAATCAGTAGTATGTATTGGGAACGGCACCCATCTCTGAGACCAGAGAAAGCATAAAACATGCTTTGCAGCACGCTGCTTAGTTCAGTAGTGTATGAGGTTAATATCTTCATAGTACAGAAATTTTTCTGAGTGGACTGAAATAGAGGTGAACTCTAAAAGATTTTATGTCACTAGCAAGGTGCACAGTTCTGGTAAGAAATCTGGCATAGTCAATATATCTTGGAGTAATAATCAAACATTTCAGTAAAGAAATATTGGTCTTTGCAGCAGTATTTTATGTATTTTGTCTGTTGTTGCAAGTATCCCTTCTTTATAATTTTATAAAAGGAGAAAGCTGCTTTTCAAGAAAAATGTGAAGAATATGTAGCTAAGCAGAAAGCTATATAAGAAATTTTATAATTAAGAAAAAATGTGCTTTTAATTGAACTGATTTTATTATTCTGCATTATTATACAATTTAGAGTTAGATTTTATAGTTTTATTAACTTTCTGAAAAGTCTAAGCTGCTTATGTATTTCTACTTTTTCTGGAAGGCTGAACGTTTTCAATTTTTATGAAAATGTCAGAAAACATTTAAAATTTTTAGTGTTAGGGTTTTTCAGTACTTCAAATTAATTGAAAAGGTAAAATGAGACACTTCCTAATTGTTCAAGTATGAGGGGTGGATTTGTGTTTGTGTATTTGGACACCCTAAGTAGGTTTTTTTTTAATTCACTTTGAAGTAGATTATGTCGGATTTGCATAAATTGTTATTTGATAGATAGGAATTAAAGGAACTGTGGCGTTTCATAAGCTTCTGTTGTTGCTATCCCCATGCATCAACATCTATATCCATCTTACATTTTACGTGTCTGAAAATTTGCTATCTCTACAAGCTGGGGACAACTTGTTAGAAACTTCAATTTCAATGATTTGAACAGAGCGAGCTCTAGTCTTGAGACTGTCCTCAGTAAATTCCTGTTCCAACAAGCTCCTGTCTACAAACAATTGTCACCAGTGAATTTCACGGTAAAAATAGACACTTGGATTATAAAGAATAGCCCTTTAGTTCAGGGCAAATTGAATCTGGGGATTAGAAAATGACTCAACTTTCCAGTTTTATCAGTTCCCTGACTTCCCAAGTCTTTCACACTGCGAGACTCCCACTTCCAAAGTGCCCTCCATTCCTGCACTTGCAGAGCATTGCTAACTCTGGTTTTGTTGTAGGATGCCATCTCTCAGATACCCACTAATCGGGAAATAGAAGTTGCCTTCTCCCTGCCTGTAGGCTTACAGAGCAATGTATTTATTGTCGTATGGCTGAAAGAGGGGATTGAACCTAGGGGAAGCAAACTGAGTTATACGGTCTGATCCATGACTGCTCTGCCTCCTCTTCATTGATCAAGTGTTTGGTCATGTTGAGGAGTCTGAATTCCAGGGATAGCTCTAACAATTTGGTGTACGTCACAGTCCCATAGTCCTTGACAACTGCTTTATAGTCTAGCTCTCTGAAGCAAATGATAATCACAGGCATGAAAGTCAGAAAAAGGAGGATTCTTATAAATATATTGGCTCAAAGGCTATGCCCATGAAGGAATTAGAACTCTGAAATGTGTTAGGGAAAGGAATTTATGGTTTAAAAACAAAGTAGTCTGTGAATTGCTTTCCTATTGCTTATAGCCCCATTATATTTTATTTTTAAATTTTCAAATAAAAGTAAAATGTTTTAGCAAAGAGGTTTAAAACGCATGACCTCATCTTCAGCAAGGGCTTGTTCTTCATACCTAATTGAATTACTCTGCTTGAAAAAGCAGCAGAAAAATTGGTATGGTGAAATTCAACATAGTTTGTAATACAGTCCAGGTTTCCATTGTGGCAAGGCAAATGTGGTTAGCTGTGCTATTTCTCACACTTTGACTATTATTCTATATATGTACAAATCACTAGAACACACTGCTGAAGTATTGAGGGGACAATCTAGGACTTCGGTTTTGCACATTCTTCCATTGGTTTGAAGCTAGTTATAAAAAACTAAAAAGTGTGTCAGGCAGGATGTGGTCCTGGATACCTTGGTTTTTTTCAAGGGAGTGGGATGACGGATTCTTCCAAATTTTATTTAAGAAACACAACACAGAACCCAGTAATGTAAAACGGTAGTTAACTATCGGGAGTTAAAAATGCATATTTGGTTCTTAATACACTAATGCAAAGCTGGAGACTGGTAACAAAAAATAGGTAAAGAAATTGAATGCTGCCTTCTCTGTGGCTTGAAGTTTCAGTACCAACACTTCTTTAGCTCCTCCTCTTTCTATCTTTGTCGCCTGTCCTCTTGCTGCGTCTCAGCAAAGGAAGAAACAAATAGGTCTGGTTACTCAGTTCCCTAGTGCCTGACAGGGGCTAGGCTGGTTTTGATTTTGGTTTTGTTAACAAACTATAGCGAAGTAGGGATTTCATCTTTCACAGCAAGTGGGGGTGGGGAAGTAAGAGACACTAAAACCCGTGAAGGGGTGTTACTACGGTGTTACAGTACCTCAGGGTTTTTTTGGTGTTTTTTTTTCTTTTTTTTTTTTTTTTATTATTTTTTGGTGATATAGTTTAAATGTAAATTGAATATGCTGAAAACCATCCTCTGAAGAGTGAGTATGTCAACTTCCTATTGCATTTCTCTGTGTGCTGTGAGGAGGGAGGGAAGTATTGATTGGATCTATTACATGAAGCCTGGGAAATTTTGGGAGGGTCAGAGAGATGTAAAGAGTTGTAGAAATTTGGCAAGGATAGGAATTATTTAAATATCAATTTGTGCTCCCTTGAGAGAAGTTTCTTCACTTTTAGCAGCTTACTATTTCTCAGCAAAAGATTGTCCTCATTTTTACTGAAGTTTGGAGATAGAACTGGAAACCAAAGCTGAAAGGGCAAGAAAGTTTTTCCTCAGACATTCAGAAATCATAAAGTACCTCTCCCACTTTTTTCTTGGTTTCTACAATAAGCAAAGAAGGGTGCTGAATGTGTTTCCTAACCTTAAGTCATCTCCAGAGCAGTTTCATCCTATGTTATTAATATTATAGGAGTGCCAAGCTGAAGATAATTTGCAGTTGTTTAAAGAAAAACTATGTCATTTTTAATATTTTTATAACTTTTCAAAATTAAAATATTTTAATATGTTAATATGGAGCACAAAACCTAATCCAGTGGCTATTTAAAATTTGCAAGGTATTGGTATGTATACATGTTATACTGATATCTGTAAGTCAGCTACATCAACTCAACAAATGCTTTCTCAAACCAAATTTTCAGTCTGAAATATTATATCAAGAGTTATGACATGTGAGTGAGTAACAGTAAGATATTTTTGTGAAAGGAATGGAATTCTGCCCAATATGGTTATGTTAGGTTAGGTAAAGTAAAAAATAATTTTAAATTACTTTGTATTGACAGCAATAGGATTATGATGTTCTTATAGTTGGTTAGTTATGCACATTAATCAGCCAATGGGACTGGAAACACACAGCATTTTCTTATTTTGGAACATATTTTCTAACATGTATGCTTTAATTATAGGCATTTCAAGAAGATTTGGAACAGGAGCAAGTCAAGGTGAATTCTCTAACACATATGGTAGTGGTGGTGGATGAAAACAGTGGAGACAGAGCTACTGCTGCACTGGAAGAGCAGCTTCAGGTAATGACTAAATTTCTGTCTCAGAGAAAAAGCTCTCAGTAGCACTAAGTGTTAATAACAGAAGAAGAACTACTAGTAGCATTAGGTGTATGTCAGGAGATGTTTCTGAGATCTTAAATGTTTCTGTAGGATGACTTTTGCATAGATGGATAAATGCATGTATTCTGGAGAAAAAAAATATCTGACAGCAACTTTCTTTTTGTTTTCTGATTCCTTCAGTATCAACCTGTTTTATCTATCCAAAGACACTTGCCTTTTATTGTTATTATTATTGTTGATGATGATGATGATATTGTTATTATTGTTATTATTGTCTTTTATTTCTTACCAGTATTTCATTACTCCTGACTGAAGTAACATGATTCTCTGCTGTAGTTAAGGAGAATGATACTGCATGTAAGAATGTACACCATTCAGCAGAATTGGATTTATTGAGAATGGGGGATTTTTCTTCTGATGGGAAACTTTTGTTATATATATTTTGGTGTTATTGTAACATAAAGTGTCATTATCCACTGGCAAGTGCAACTGTTAAAGACATTAAGTGTCTTTTAATGGCCATTCTGGTCCCACAAAATTGAAATAAAACTTTTTAAAAATAAGCAAAACCAAACAGTGAATATGTACAGGATCATATTTTTGTAGACAAATAATGGTTATCAAAAAATATTAAGAACATGCTGGTTTTTCTAAAACACTTTTTTTGGGAAAGTCATAATTTCTTTCCCATTAGTTTCTCAAGGACATGTCTCCTAGGAAATGAAGGGAATCATCTCAGACTGTCCTTAGTTTCATGTCTCTATTTTGGTGTATATCCTCTTCAGTATACGTTTTTTACAATGGTTTTTCATTCAGGATTCTTACAACAAATCTTCCTAGAGTAGAGGAATTGGGAAAAGGTAGCAGCAACATCCTTGCAATCCAACCTGTTCTAAACTGCATTTTGACCCAAAGCCTAAACAATCAACAGACAAAAACTGCCATATATTTTATTTTCTAAATACAATTAATTGAGTATCCTTTAAAGAATTACACATTTGAGATACATTTGTGATAAAGCTAGCAGCGAAGATTTTGTCAAAGAAATTTGTCAAATATTAGCTTTTATGAGAAGAAAGTTTAGTATTTCACTTGCAATGCACTTACTGTAACTTCCGAATGAGCTTAAATGGATAATTAAAGTTGAGATACATTGATTGAAACCAAGAAGAAAGATACTCCTGTGTTGGTGGTCAGAACTCCAGGGTTCTGCTCAAGAAGTATGGTAGTACTACAACCAAGATTTCTTCTGCTTTTCTCTTTCAGAAAGAAGAAAGTACTTTTCTTTCATTTTCTTCATTGTTTAAGAAACTAAAAAGATTTCTAGTTTTTGAATGATTAAATCCCAAGGTTTCTCTAGAGAACCTATCAATACATTCAGCTGAAAGGTATAGCTGTAGCACAGACAGATATCTGTGTGCTCTTTTGAATCTAACTAATTTGGTTACCAGTACCAGTAAATCAGTAATTAGTCTGGAATTTGGAGTAGGTAGTACGCGTTTGGCTAAGATGCTGAGCACTGTCACTTCAAAAATAAGTCCCAGTTTTCTTTAATACAACTTCCTGGCCACTCAGGGAGCACAACCCAGCCAAGGTAAGAGTGCAGCCTCTACTGAGCTGTCAATTATTACCTCCTTTTAAATTCATCTCAAGTGTCAGATCTGTGGTGTACCTGATCAAGAGAGTATTAACTTTCCAGAATTTCTAGCTAATTCCTTGTGTTCTGTTCAGTGGAATAAAGCAGATTCCTGTCAAGCACATGGTTCCAGAAGCCAAACTAAATTAGGAGAATATCTTAAATGGAAGAGGAAATAAAATGAAATTAAATATAAAACTGAATGGGAAAAGGTTCAACCAGGATATTATTCTATGTTAGCAAACAGTGGGTTCTTGCAAAGAGGCCTGGGGTAAAGTATGACAAAAAATGAAAAAATTAGTAAAGATATTTGACATTTGCTGGACTTCATGAATTTGAAGATGTACAACAGACTTTTTAATAGTGTGAAAAAAATGAAATGTTGGTAGATTATTGGACGTTTAATTTAATTTCATATCTTCAGAAAGACATTTGAACAATTAAGAGCGCATCAGGTGATACAACTGCATCGCCGTATTATTACATTGGTTGCAAATTATTATTTGTATCCCGTGCAACTTCTGTGGCTGACCCATATTGGAATCCAACCTGAAATAGAACTCAGACATTAACATAATACGTTTACTCTATTAAAGAAACATAAAGACAGATGGGTGTAAATGGAACACAATGGAAATACACCATTTGTAACTGTACTAGTAAGGAAGGTGCCTGTTATTAGGATAAAGTGTGCCCAATTATTACTGTTGCCAAGGAAGTATATTCCTTGAAAAATACCAGTAAAGCAATTTCTGAGGCACTGTACTCTACAGCACAAGCATGCTCTGAGCAGAGCACGGGGTGGCATGGAAGGGTCCAGCTGCTATTCAGTTCCCTCCTTGAATCATACTGTCTTAGAGAAGAATCTGAAAGAAAAGCTCAATAATCCCATTGCTCTGGAAGTCACAGAATATGTAACAGTGTTACACATTAATAAAAACAAAATACAGATATAAAGCTTTGGGGATTAGGGAGGTGTGCAAACTTTTGTACTTTTATGCTCAGGAGAACTGAGTTAACCCGGTCTACCTACTATCCTAGCAAAATGTTATATCTCCTTTTCTGAGTGTATGGAGAGATTCTTAGGATTTGTTTGTTATTTTATTGTTTCACTGAATATTACACAGGAGATGTGATGTGCTGGCAGGCACAACCATTAGAGCATTTGACAAAAAGCACAATGGAACAAAGTTCAAAGTTTGATTATGTATCTGCCAGTCTGACTTTTAAAAGTTGAACAAAGTAAGAGGATACACTGTCAAACAAAACAGCTTAATAAGGCTGCCTGAGTGAGAGACTGGTTAGGATCAGATTTGGAAGAAAGTGAACAGTCATGGCGATGTAATAGTCAAGGCTACATTTTCCAAGCAGCTACAATTCACTTATGCTTTTCTTTTTGAAAATGATCGAGATGGTAATTCGTGAAATATTGTCATATATTAAAATATATATGTATGTAATGCATATGTTTATGCATGCATGTGTATAAAACAATGTTAAAAGCCATAAAAAAGGTCATTTACAGATTTTAAAACTCTTGACAGGCTGACAAAAATCAATACTGGTCTCACAAGAGCATTATAGAACCTCTTAAGATTTATTGCATATTCCAGGAAAAAAAAAAAAATCTATTTAAGAGATAGTTAATGGTATAGAATCCAGGAGTGTCCCCTGAAACAAATTATCCATTGAAAGTTAACCTTGCTTGGAAAAATAAAAGTAAACACAATTGCAGTGCTTCTCTTAAAAATAGCTGTTGCCCTAGGGTAGTCAGTCTGAGGGATTACAGCTAGCCTAGGTGAGTGTGAATATTAAACCTACTTTTACATAACATTGTTTACTTGGCATATGCTGAGAACCGACTATGACTATTTAGACTTGTAACTCCTAGACCCCGTTAGGCCCAATTCAGAGCCTTACCAAAAAGGCAGCTGCTAAGGCAGGCTCAAATCTGTATTTAGTGCTGCAAAATCAAAGATCTATACAAGCAAATCTATTGCAGTAGTCTGACTCAGTTCTCAGGAAAGTGCAGGAAATTATCTTCAGCCCAAAGAAATGGCTGGATAACATACAGAAGCCATGAAGGCAAGGAGTTTTTTTCTCTAATAATACACAGCAGACAATGGGCCCCTTAAGGGCTCTTGTGAGCTAGCTCAAATTAGAGCCCTCCCCAGGCTTCAGGGGTCAGGGTCTGTGCTGGGAAGAGATCTGCATTAAATGTATCAAATGCTTCTTGATGGCCTTTTCCCCTGCTGAGGGAAAGGAGATGAGAGTATAATTTACACTATTATATATTCATATTATTCAGGGTGCTATCCTTTGATTGAAGATGATGTGTGGCTAGTTCTCAAAAAATACGTCAAAATAAGTGACGAATGATAAAGGACTACATGCATTGCTACATGGGAGAAAATCTGTGAATGTGCTAAATATTTCTTTTTTGTCAAATTGATTTTACATATAGACAAAACCATTTTTCCACTATTTCTCATTACTTGAAGGAGTGGATAGCCTCATTTTATTAGAAATGCATCTTTCAAAAAACCCTCTTGTATTAGTTGCAGACTTGAGGCATATTATTTCACTTTTTATACATTCACTACAGTGTTCCCAAGAGTTGTGTTGGTTTTACTCATTTTCTCCTGTTCTCATGTTTCCTTAATTTGACTGTTTTGCAGACTAGGAATATTTTATCTTCTGCTTTTTGTAGTCAGAAAGAATATTCTTTCAGAGTCCTTTTTAGTACAAAAAAAGTTTATTTCATATGCAGATTTCTCTGAAAACTCCAGCCAGGGCTGTAAAAAGAGGCATTTCAAGGGAGCAGGAAGGCATTTTACTTTTTACTCTGGGTTCAGTCAGTTTCTCTGGAGACTTGTTTTCCCAAGTGTTGGGAACAAAACCCTTCGTGCAGTCTTAGTTTCCGGGCATCACACAGGCTACTTACATCATCAGCTACTATTTGATGCAAACAAGGAGGTAAAGCTGAGCACCAAATGATTTATTAGTCAATATCTACTCTATAAATAGTCCTGACATGATATTTCTGACTTGAAACTTTGTGTCTTAAATCTATTCAACCAAACCGTATATCTTGGTGTCATGGTTGTTATGATATCTCATGAGAAATAACAAGTTTAAGGCAGGTCACAGTATCAACCCTTTTATCAGCACAGTTACTTAGTCTTTTTACTTATTTTATTAAAACAAATTGTCAAAATATTGAGACAAAAAAAGATAGGGTTTGTGGGTCTTTGAAATCATATGCTGAAACGCGTATTTTGTATTGACTCAGGAAATCTATTTTAGTATGCAAATCAACGCATTTCTTAGAGTAAATTCAGACCCAGATACCTGATCTTGTACGCTTGAGTTTTTGGTGTTTTCTAGATGCACAGATAAAAATTATTTTTCAAGGTGTATCATAGTGATCAAGACAAGTTGATAAAGATGTTTCTGCAGATGTTGAGAGCAAGCTCTATTTCTTTATGAGGATTGTTAAGAAAAGTCAGCGGCTTGAATGTGAAATATTTAAAGATTACTCAGGTATGAGAATTTTTATATAATACTTTATCAGTAAAAGATTTACTGCTTTATTTATAAAACATCAAAGGAATTCATTATAATAGAAGTCTGATATAAAAAGCATAGATAGAAAGATAGGGAACTGAGTTTGAGGCTTAGTCTATGATTAGCGTAACTTAAATTTAAGAAAATACAATATGCTGGCACAAATGGAGAAATTAAGTACCTGAGAACGTTCGTGATAGTACACCTGTGTGAGTGCCTGTTCCTATTACTTTCATAGACATCAAGGAAAATGATGGTTGTAAAACAATGGCCAGGACATTCATTATGTGTGATTATATATGGTGGGTGTTCACATGGACCTGCGCTGAATTGAAGTTAGTGGGAGAAAAGGAGCTGTGTAAGTGTAGATTTAATGATCCTAAGACAGAATCCATAGGTCAAACCAGGCTGAGCTTTGTAGATATTCCTACTTCAAGTCTGTAATATGGTGCTGTATTGTATGGTGGTAAGGTGATATACACCAAATTAATTTCAGTTTGTTTCATATTCTAATAGAGAATATTTAGGATGTTCTCCTTGAAAAGAGTTCAGTAAAAGAAATACTTATATTCTTTAACCAGTTTTTTGAAAATGATGAAAAAGAGAAGAAAAAAATCTAATCTGTTTAAATATGATTTTTCAGTTTATCTCAAATATCTTATCCATCCCACGTAATTAATTTATTATCAATTACTTAATAATAATTAAATAATAATTATTAAATTAGTAATAAGTAGTTTGTTATTTGTCTGTGTAGATTAGTGTTTGTTTCCACCAATTACAAGTTTTCCTCTGCATCTGTGCATGTATATGTAAGTATATATCCATTATATAAGTCCCCTTGCAAGGTGGAGATGTAAGAGCTCACATAACTCATGGTGTTGCTCACTTGACGAATGGAATTTTCTTCAGAAGACTGTACAGTCTATGAAGGTCCATTCTTTCTTTTTTAGAGGTCCTGTTTGAACAAGATGTTTTTCTTGTGAAAGACCTCATATTTGGTTTGTATGAGAACTCAAAATTTCAGCCAGGTGCAAACTATTGGTTAGTGTAATTTATTATGATCTACACCTGCATTAACAATGGAGAGATGTCTGGTCATTGGAAGTTTTTTTCTAAAAACAGTAATCTAAATCAGAGGTGCCAAAACCTTTGCTGCTTAACTTCAGGATGACTTATGAATCCTTCAGTAAAAATTGTACGTGTATTTTTAAAATGCAGTACATAATTAGTATCATAAAATTCATGTAAATCAGGCACCAAAACAACCAAATGTGATTCACCTCACCATCTGCATATCTATAATTTTAGAAGTTAAAAGACTTTTCTCGTATGGTAGTGGGAAGAAAGGGCATATAGTGAAAATGAAGTACTTAGGCTTGCACCTTGTTAAAGAATAACAAGAAGCCACTTCTTATGACTTCATTGAATCATGTACAGTGGTTTTGAGTAGTTGAATAATTATAATTATCCCGAACCGTGGGAATTATTAGGAAAGAGAGTCTCAGATCAGGGTTCAGACTAGAGGCATCTGAGCTATGAGGAAGGATATGCTTATGATTTTGAACTAGTAATTAGCAAGCAAAGCAGTCAAGGTAAAAAAGAAGTTCAATTTAATATAAAAAAGTGAATGAGTGCTAGATAATACAGATCTGCTAAGCTGTCTTCTGGGCTTGGAGGAAAAGGAGGATGGAAGCGTTGAGACTGCCTTGAGATCAACTGGAAATGTAATCAGATTCAGAACAAATGAAACTAAATGTAATTAATAATTTTGTTATATCAAGACTTTTAGGTTTTCAGGTCAATGAAATTATCAAAATATAATTTTTGCAGAAAAGGCATTACTGAGTACACATTACAATATACACAGTATCTGGCTTGTGAGTCTAATAAGTACTATGCATGAAAGAGGGAAAAAGTAGTAAAAAAAGAAGAAAATTTGCATTATGCAGCTGTGAATAATTTTCTGCACTTTTCTGTGTCATACAATCTGATGATTTTATTTAATGATAAGTGGGGAAGGCGAATGGGTGCTGTATTTCCTGGTAAGTTGAGGGCATAAAAGTTTCACCAGCAAGTATTTGTTTCTCTTAATATTGAAATTAGCTTTCTGGAATATTCACATTCAAAACATGAACATTTTTGTATTTGCTTGAATTGGTGATCTTTGATCACGTTATGTTTTATGGTACGCAAACGCTAACACCAAACACGATTTTAATGTGAAAATAAATCACATTCTTAGATTTGCTAAATTACGTGGTTGTTGTCTAGATCTAATTAGGAAAGAAAACAAATACCCATTACATAAGTCCAAATATGTACCGAAACCATGATCTTAATATTAAGCCTAAAAAAAGGCAAATAAAACAACTTCCTCAAAATCTACTTTGTATTTATGCATTCAGTGACTGAAAAGGAGTGCTTTTCTGTATTACTGTGTAACATATTTGAACAGTTTAAGAATTGACATGTTTTTAAATTAGCATTATTATGCTAGCTGATTAGAGATAGTTTTCACTTTTCTAAATCGAGCCAGTATCTAATATGATAAACTCCATGTCATGACAGCTGCTCATTTAGTCTGCAAGATTTGCTAGTTTTAGCTTTCACTAAATGAAAAACATGATTTCTGCTGACTTTTGACATAAAACTGGTAAAGCTACAAATTCAAATGGCATCCTGAAATTTTACCTTTCACTTCCTAGGCAGTGCAAACTAAAATTCCTTCATTCCCGATAGAAAATATTGTTTGAATTTTAATTGCTTTGTTTTAAATATCCACCACCATTTGCATGCTATATTTTTGAAAAAAATAGATTATACTCTGTATGAAAAATATGTAAATATGAAAAATATAGAATCATAGACTATATCAAGGTATAAGGGACCCGTAAAAATTATTGAGTGAATAAATAAATATGAAAAAAGGAAGAAATTATTTTTCCTTTTGTCAAGATGTGTTTTTTAAGTACATGAAAAAGAAGAACGCAGAAGTATAAAATATCTTGCAGCTTTTATAAGGTTCTTATTTGGGAGGAGCTGAATAATTTGTATATGATGTCCAGGGTTAATTAAATCATTGTAAATTATTGCAATAAAAGTTTTATATCACGTCGCACTGTCACAGCATTATTAAGTCTCATCTTCTGTCTTAGGCATTTTTCAATAAAGGCTAGTAGGAAATTAAAATACAGTAATAATGCTTGATTTCAACTAAATAAGGGAGACACAACAAGGTACTGTTTTGTGTAATTTAAAAAGTATATAGTAGCATATGCTACACATATCTGAGAAACCTTGGTGTGATTTGTGCTGGTGTGTTAGTTTATAAGGTGAGTTTTTTTTTCCGCCGCAATATTTTGAGAGAGGTGAGAACATAGATCAACAGCACTGATAGTGCAACTTAAGAGCCAGATACTTTTTGCTTTGATCACGTCTCTGGGCCACCATAATTAAGTTTCAAGTAGTTATATTTTGGGCATTGTGAAGTTTTGAAACAGGGATTTTTTTGAGACCACAGTACCAGAGACTTAACAGAAAACTGTGTCTGCAGATTATGAAAATTCTCTCTTTTTGGCTCTATTGCTTTTCCTATGCTCTCCATTTTGGTTTTGTTTCAAATGATGGTAAGACCCATTTCAGTGTGACATGCAACATATTTTAAGGGCTTTAGACTGTAAAAAGTGAATTATGAAAGTGTTTTCACAAAAATTTGTAATGCCATAGGAAAATCGGACTGACTTGTTTAAAAACAAGTAAACCAATGCAAACCTCTGTGTGTGTGTTTCTTTCTAGCACTTTGGAAAACGGTGGGCAGCCATCTGCAGATGGACAGAAGACCGATGGGTCCTTCTGCAAGATATTCTTCGTAAATGGCAGCACTTTGCAGAAGAGCAGGTGAGTAGTTGTAGCAGTTATAAATTGGAATGCTCTTCAAAAGAAATGCATTAGGAAAGGCCTGACTGAAGCTTTTTCTTTCTCTTCTCTCCACTTTTCTTTCAGTGCCTTTTTGATGCATGGCTTACTGAGAAAGAGGATGCTGTGAGCAAAATTCATACAAGTGGCTTTAAAGATCAAAATGAAATGCTGACCAGTCTACGTAAATTAGCTGTATGTATTTTCCATTCTCTGATTTTGTGTTCAACTTTCTTATTCATGAGCCTGAGTGCAGGTGGCTTTATACCAGTCTCAGACAATATGGTTCAACAGAACAGCTGTTTCATACTTTGGGAATGGATGTTTTCTCACATGGATAGAATAGGTTGGTCCATGGCCTTGCCCGTAAAGGAACCAATAGGTACAGTTGTTTTCCTTGGTTGTCTCTTCAGTCAAAAGCTTATGAACTGAAATAACATTTGGGTGTCTTAAAATATGTATACTTTTATACTGAAAGTTTCTTAGTTGATACTATTGATGTACATATTGTGCGTGAGACTGACGATATATGTATATGTACAAAGGCATATGCATATAAGTACTTATACAGCAAAATCTGTATAGCATTCCTTGAACTTGAAAAAAACTAAAGACTCAAAAGTTGTGAAATACAGACATAAGTATTACTATAAAATATACCTCAACTGTGTTTCATTAATCTAGTTACATACATAAAATGCACCTTTTTCAACATGTCCTCTACCTCACTTTTCGGAAAATACTCTACTATGCATCGTCTTTATGGGGGGAATGTAGGTCTGACTGGCCTAGAAACATGCTGTGCCTGTAGAGGTCAAAAACTTGTCACAGGCCCGATTTGCAAATGGTTTTATAGCATCAGGACCTTTGTGAAGAGAATGGTACAGTATTTTTGTAGGTAACAATGACTGTTTATCCATTTAGAGGAAAGGAAACATTCATATCCATGCTTTTGTTAAAATAGGTAAGTTGTTATTACTGTAAATAGGAACTTAATTGGTAATCTTTTTAAACAGAACTATTATTTGTTTTGTCACATGGGGCGGGTGGGGAAAAGTGTCCTAGGCATTATTTCAAGACTTGGTTTTACAGTATACATACTAGAATTTTCAGGCATGAACAATTCTCTTTTTATTAATCACTACTTGGTTATTCAGTAGTCTCAACCTTAGATTTTAAAAATTATTTTAGAAAGGATGTCCTTCTCATCCTTCTGTATTAACTAAGAAGTTAATATTTGTTGATTATCTTTTTTTCCAAAATTCAAGACCCTAAAGTAAGATTGTTAGCATAATCTTAAGACATTGTAATTATTATGCTACCACACTTTTTTTTTTTTCTTCTTTTTCCCTCTGTAACTCTTTAGGGGTTGTATTGGTTTAACCCCAGGCAGCAACTAAGCACCACAAAGCTGTCCACTCACCCATCCCTGCCACTCCCTACAGTGGGATGGGGAGGCGAATCAGAAGAGTAAAAGTGCAGAAACTTGTGGGTTGAGATAAGAACAGTTTAATAACTGAAATAAAATAATATAGCAGTAGTAATAGTAATTATAATAATAGCAACAACAATAATAACATTATACAAAGCAAGTGATGTTCGGCGCAGTTGCTCACCACAGACTTGGATTTTAATTAAAGATTACTTAGGATTAAATCAACTTCTTTGTGAAGGAAAGGAACATAGTCAGTTGTCTCAGTGCATATGCTTCTTAGAATTTCTAGTAATCTAATGTGTAAGCATTCTTGAAGTTGACTGCAAGACAAGATTTTATTAATGCATAATAAATTAGAGGCAACTCAGGATGCTTTAGAGTACCTTCATGAAGAAATATCATGGCAAGAAATTCAGATTTATTCAGTAAATTAGTCCTTGTGGATTTCGGCAAGTTGCTGGAGGAAATAGCAACTGGGAGTTGAAATGTTTATCACAAATTGTGAAGTAGCAGGCTACCAATGGTTTGAAAGTGTTATGGGTAAGACCAGTTTGGGTACCTTTCAGAATTTCTTGGAAATATGATGTTAAGAAGGAAATACTTTCCTTTAGTAGTATTTTGATAAATTGGTTGATTAAATAAATACACATTTTTACAAAGTTCATTATGTTGTCAGCATAAATTGTTAAGCATCACTTTCATGAAAGCATTGATGGTCTCATGAAAGTGAGTGTTTGAACATGAGAGTAAATAAGGTGATTCTTCCATCCCCCTGAACCTCAACAAGGATTATGCCATCCTTGACAGAACAGGTGGGGGTTATTAATAGTAACTTAATCTTCTTTGCATGTGAATAAATTATGTTTTTAGAAACAGCTGATCCATAATGCAATAGTTTAGATATTTAAATGTTGATGGTATGGTGGAGAAACACTGCCTCTTTAGTGTCTTTGATTTGTAGCAGAAAAATATTTTCTACCTTTGGAACTCCTTTATTAGGTTTTAAATGTAGTAACATTCATCTCCAAACTCCAGTGACTTTGTATTTTTACCTTCACACAATACCATATTTTCAGGAGTTTTAGGGATGAGGATTTATTATTTTAGTCTTCTCTGAATCATGAGGAATTTGTGTTAAAGCATTACCCGCATGAAAATTCTTGTCAGAGTATATATTCTTCCACTCTTGGACTGGCCTTCAGAAATAGGGAAAAATGGGATCCTGACATGCAAATCATGCCTCTCTTTGACATATTTTACTTTGGCAATAGAGATGTGTCTGTATGTAGTAAAAGAGATGCTGTCACCAAAAATCACCTTTATAATTAGGCCAGCTTGTTCCAGAATTGTAAAGGTGAGTCTCTGGGGCAATAAGCATACATGCTTTTACTAATATAAAAATGTTTATATTCTTAAAAAAATGGTAGCTCAATCCCTCAGTTGTCTAATCATTTCCAACAGGAAATTACAGTATTAGTTTGTCCCATTAGATCTTAAGAATTTTAGGTTTGATATCACGATACAGCATAAGAGCTTCCAACCTGTTTTTCCTGTCTCTCATATATGCACAACTTGGTAAGATTAAGGTCATGTTCTTTAGCCAGATTTCAGTCTCTTAAGCCTAAAGGCAATTTCTGAAGGTATTTTGTTAAACCACTTAGCATTATGCCTGTTCATTTGAAATTCTACAACCTTCTTAAAGTGCTTGAAGTGAAATAGGTCTGTTGAGATGCTGTTCACAGTATGAAAAAAAAGTTGACTCTTACATCACATTAATCAGTACATCACCTAGTAACAAACAGAAGGTAAAATAAGAATGAACAGCTGGTAGTTTTCATGCATGTTTGCAGTTCAGAATACTTCTGAAGAAATCAGGATTTAAATACTGCTTGCTGATGCAGAAATATATCGGTGTCTTCTCCGTGGTAATTTTTTCTCAAGATGGGAAATACACTTTTAATTTTAGTTAAGACAGTAAGTCTGTTAGTAAGCACTATTTTAAGCACTATTAATGCTTAAAAGTAAGCTTTCATTTACCAATATTCATTAAACTAGTAGTTAGTATTTTCAGACAGTAATAAAGATTTTGAGTTAAGCAGAAACATTGAGATAGTTTCTGAACCAAAATCTCCATACATGGATTCCTGGTTTAGAATTGCTGGAAGATGTTTGCAGCCCAATTTCTGATTTTTTGACTTAGTGTAAACAAGCGTGTGTTGCCCCTGAATTTGATCCTTTCTAATGATTTGACTGCAGACTCACCATTATTAACTAATATTAGTTCTCTGTAGATTCTTTCTCAGATGTGATTGTCTCAAACTGGGAGAAGGAGGACAAGTTAAAACATTTTAAATAAAACTATGTAAATTAAACTTTGATATTCAACTTGGTGTCAGAATCCTCTAATGAATAGAGGTTGAAATATACTCTGGGCAGTGGAAGACAAAAATGTTTTTAATTCTGCCGAACAGAAGAGAGATTCAGAACGTTGCAAAGATTATGATGTTGTGGTGGGTTAGCCTTGGCTGGCTGTGAGGTGCCACTCTCTCACTCCCCTTCCTCAGCAAGACAAGGGCAGAAAATAAGATGAAAAGCTCATTGGTTGAGATGAGGGCATGGAGGTCACTCACCAATTACTGTCACAGGCAAAACAGACTCGACTTGTAGAAGTTCAATTTAATTTATTGCCAACTAATCAGAGTAGGATAATGAGAAATAAGAACAATCTTAAAACACCTTCCCCCATCTGTCCCTTCTTGCCAGGCTCAACTTCACTCCCAACTTCTCTACCTCCTCCCTCTGAGTGGTGCAGGAGGATGAGGAATGGGGGTTGCAGTCAGTTCATAACGCTTTGTCTCTGTTGGAACTTCCTCTTCATACTGTTTCCCTGATCCTTTTTGGGGTCCCAACAATGGGAGACAGTCCTTTCCATGGGGTGCAGTCCTTCAGGAACAGACTGCTCCAGCCTGGGTCCCTGCAGGGCCACAGCTCCTGCTCCAGCACAGGATTTCCACAGGATCACAGCTTTTTCCAGGCACATCCACCTGCTCCAGCAAGGGATCATCCATGGGCTTCAGCAGGACAACCTGCCTCACTATGGTCTTCACCACGGACTGCAGAAGAATTTCTGCTCCGGCTCCTGGAGCACCTCTTCTCCCTCCTCCTTCTCTGACCTCAGTGTCTTCAGGGCTGTTTCTCACATTTTCTCACTCCTCTCTCTCACTGCTGCTGCTCAGCATTTTTTACCCTTTCTTAATGATACTTTCACAAAGGCACCACTGGAGTCACTGATGGGCGCACTTTTGGGCAGGGGTGGGTCTGTTTTGGATCCATCTGGAACTGGTTCTATCTGACATGGGGGCAGCCCCCGGTGCCTTCTCACAGAAGCCACCCTTGTAGCATCCCTGCTGCCAAAATCTTGCCATGTAAACCCAGTACAGATGCTGTCCCTCTTCTTCCCTCAACTTTATCAGTCACAATTTTATTGTTATTGAAATGAATGAGTAAAATTTATTTTTGGTCAGTGTCGCAATTCACCCAGTTCTAACATTGTGTTAAAATTGATCGCAAGTCAGTGAGATTTCTTCTTAACTTATACACTGTACCCATGATATCTGTTTGTAAGAATTTTTGTTCAGATAAAAGCAGGTTCTTTCAATAAATATTTGTGTTTTAATATCGTAAATGGTGCATTTCAGAGGATTCATCCAGTATATGTATGTGAAAGTTTATGTCCTTTGTCATTGACTCTCTTCTGGGATCTGCTTAGTCTAAAGGTCAGAAAAACTATTTAGGCTTTACTACTTTGTGCATGTATTAATACTGACTTTGTTTATTTTCTGATGTTGCTGGGTAGTTGCTCTGGTTCTAAAAATATGTCCTTAAAGCAAATTTTTATTTTTATTTTTAATTTTCCACCTACCATTTATTCATCTTGCTATAATTGTCTCTGAATTCTTACACAAGGCAAAGGGCGACAAAGCATGGACTAAGATGGAGGATGTCATGCACTGAGAATGTAAAACATAAGTGGACAGACTGAGGTGAAATTTTACTGTCATTTATGGCACAGGTTTGATAGGTTGTTTTCATGTCCTGTGTCTGAATTTTGCAGCCTGTAAAATGAAGATGATGGTTTCCTCTTTTTTGTAAAGCATGCTGAGATCTACTGCAAAGGTATACAAGATCTAGGTCTATACATTTATAGTAAAGAGTCCATTAATATAGCGTTAAATCTTCTTTTGCTTCACTTAATGCAAATTTCTTTACTTATTAGGAGATATAAATTAGATATTAAACCATTTTTAACTGGAATAAATCTCAGCAGCCAAACAATTATTTTACAGCAGGTGTTGCTGATCAGAATAGTACAATGAGCAAAGAAAGCTTTTGGTGATGTTTAAGGAAAAGGAAAACAGCAGTAGTTAAAAACTTGAAAACAAAAAACAACTAGTGGAAGTACATTACCAATAAATAAGGAAACCACGTTATAATGTTCAAATATTGGAGTTTTCAATATGCCCTTGACAGAAGTTATGACTGAGTTATTTGACAATTTCATAAAGCAAACAGTACCATTTATTCTTTTGCAGACTGGTAAACTACATATTTTGTTGCTAGCTCATTAGTATTTTAGGTCTATTCTTGAACCAGAAAAAAAAAAACCAAAACCCAAACCCTAGAGTATATTATTTGTTACTGTAGCACATTGACAGGTTTTCAGTAAGGAAATGTGAAAACAGAGTCCCCCAGTATATTTTTACAGGTTAACTAGAGCTATCACAAAAGCATATCAGGTAGTAATGAGTGGTACCTTTGCCATAGAAAGTTTTAGCATCCTTCTCATCCTAGTGTTTCACTTATCAGTTGTGCTCCATGTATCTGGGATTGATGACGCACTCATTTGTGTATTATACAGCTGTTGTCAGCTGTAGAGGTTGGAAATAAAACACTCTTGTTGAGAATTCACTAATCATGTTTCATAGGAGACCATTTTTGATTATTTCAGTCAGTGTATGTGGTGGCTGTCACATGAGCTTTTTATGACACTAGGCAAAAAAAAACAAACAAAAAAACCCCATTAAATATATCAATCCTTGAAATTTTAAGAAGGTAAATTGTTTTACAGCTACTCTGCTCCCTCTTAGATCTGCTACTATTCAAAGAGATTCTTAGATATAAAGTGTGTTAGCTGCTAATTTTTAGGGACATGTCATTTTTAAATTAACTTTATCTAACCTTAGTAATTATGAAGTTTCTGACCATATCTGAATAGAAAGAGTATTGATTACACAGGCTATGAATCTTTCTCTTACTGAGCTGTATTTCAGATTGCAATTTTGGATGATATGGCTACAGGAAAGTATATGTAGACTAAATTCTGTTGTCTAAATATTTGTTTAATTATCGCTTTCATGCCTTGGGGATTAGACTGCAATCCTCAGCTGCATAGAGAGTTCAAAATTTGGCCATGGTTAGCACAGATTAGGGTGTAGAGAATGAATGCTTAAGGTATGAAAATCAGTGGAGTAAACCAGCAGAGGCATTAAAAAATGAACCCAGGTGAGAACTGGTGCTACGGATGACTCTTGGATCTGTGAAGAGCCTACTTCATAGAGAGGTTTGCACATATAGGTCTCACGACTTTCAAGATCCCTTGGCAGTTTACTGAAGTGGAGATGTGAAGACTGACAGTTTCTCCTTTTCCATTATCATCCATGGGTTCAAGCTGTATGGCAGCTTGCAGAACACAGAGGATGTGCACAAGAGTTTCCAGGCTCCCAGGTGCAGAGCCCTTTCCTCGCCACATTCAGCATAGCTTCTGGGGTTCCCAAGGCTTCCCCATCCCCTGGGAGGTTACAGCTGTGTAACCAGAGCCTGTCGAGATCTGAGGAAGATAGAAGTGCATGATTCTGCATACTGCCAAAACCAAACATATCTTCTTTGAGCTCTCTTCTTTTTTCATCCTGGTTTGAGATCAAATCTTATTTTTCTAGAAAACAGTTTTTTTCCCAGTGAGTTTTAATATGCAATATATGACAAAGTACAAGAAAACTTTAAGGAAACATTGTTTGAAATGTTGATATAGTTTTTAACATTAGCACAGTTTTAAGGTTATTAATGTCACACAGCTGTTAGCTTTTTGATTTATGTTGCCACCTGAGGCATGCTGTGATGTCTGGAGTTGCTCCACCTGTCATGTGGTATTGCTTTGTGAAGTGCAATGTGTCCATTCCACTATGTCAGCTCTGCCAGCAGTTTTTACAGTAACAACAGCATGGAAATATAGGAGTTTTTATGAAACACCATTACCTTTTTTCAGTTCTTTATGATGTTCTCTTTAGGATTTTTCTTCTAAGTTTGTTGGTTTGGGATTTTTTTTCCCCTGTATGAATTACTGTTCTTCCTGCTGTTGCTTTGTTTAACAGATCCTAAAAGGAGATCTAGAAATGAAAAGGCAAATGATGGGTAAGCTGAAGTCGCTCAGCCAAGACCTCCTTGTAGCTGTGAAAAATAAAAAAGTGGCTCAAAAGCTGGAAAGTCGTCTTGAAAGTTTCGCCCAGCGCTGGGATAGCCTTGTGCAGAAGGTGGAGAGTAATTCTAAACAGGTTTGTTAAAACCATCATCTTGTCAGTTGCCAACTGTCAAATTCTTTGCCAGTCAAGTGCTTGAAGTAGTTTTGGTGCTCTTCATCATATTATTTTAAATTTTTTCTCTGCATGATTGCTTAAGACATATTTTGTTTTTAGGACAGCATAGTACAACTGCAATATAACTTTCCAGAATTTTATTTCTCTCCTCTGTTTTTTATCTCTACAGTGTTGATTACTTTATTGGGTTGTTAACTGTGCTTTTAGGGATGATATGATCCATAATGAAAATAATACTTTTTCCAGTTAATTTATTACTAACCTATAATAGTTGGTCACTGCAAATGCACTGTTTTTATGGCTGTCTCTATGGAATAGCACTTGGTCCGAAATTAGTGTGAGAAGTGTTTGCTAGTAAAGAGACATTATTTTTATTTCTTTTCAACAGTGGAAGTTTATAATAGATTACTGATTTACTTCTGCTTATGTTATGCTCATTTGCATATTAAAAAGAGAGGCCAAAAAAGGAGAAGTTTCTTGGAAAAATAAAGAAATCCATCCATACCAGTGGCCAAAATGCCAATGAAAAAAGAATATAATCTGCTGTTATCTTGCCCAGCTCCTTTATGTTAACCTTAATATATTAAAACAGAAATTGAGATTTTGAACTTTCACATTTTTTAAACCAGATAACAAAAATTAATGCTCTGGTGTAGTACCAAAAACACATCCATTGATTTTTCCTAGCCTTCTGTCAGCATCTCTCTCTTATTGGATTTAAACCCAAATCAGCTCACTTTTTTCCATTCCATTATCTCATTAATATTGAGTTAGTTTTGTGCTATCATTGTATGACTGGTGAAATGGGAACAGACATTAAGACTTTTTAATGGCAACAGAGAGCAGAATGTTACTGCATGCACCTCTGTCCTGTCCCTAGAGGGCCTCTCATTGTTCTGGTCAGTTTGATTCAATTCCCTTCACTATGTGGCACTTTTTTGTTGCTATATACTAATGCTTCTACCACATTATGTTTGGGTAATTAAATCAAAGACGCCATACTTCCAGTAGTGATCTGAATACCTCTAAATAACCTTGCTTCTGATTCATACCTTAATCTTCTAGTTTGCTCTGTGATACAGTTTTTGTGTAGCTGAAGTTGGAAAAAACAGTTTGGAAGAACAGAAGAAAATGGGGAAAGGGTACAATTCCACTTAGTGACATAAGGCAAATCCTGTTTGTTCTACACAGCATTTATACCAGTTGAAAATTTGATTTAACTCTTGTATATTTGCTGTTGGAAACCTGTTGTTTCAATGCAGAGGAAAATCCAGAGATGCATTTTTAATTTGGAATGGCTAGGGCCATGTGATCTGAAGAAGTTAGTAAGTCAGTCGAGAGCATTTAAGAGTTATTTAGATTGTTGATCAATCCTAAAAGCAGATACTAGTTTTGAAAATGGAACTCTGCAGAAAAAAAATAGCCTCCTCGTGAAGTGAGCAGTCCTGAGGCTATACATCCATACATCATAGAGCAGTGCCGGTGGGAGATGCTTTGGATTCCCAAAACAGTGTAACTGTCTTATCATAGCAGCACACTTCAGTTGATAAGCTTTTCCTCCAAGGAGAAGCTACTTTGCTTTGCACAGATCTGGTATGCTGTTGTGGGCATATTGCTTCAAATTCTGGAGATGTTGCACATTCAGTGCTAACTGAAGGACTGCTTCCTAAGGCACTGTTACACAGTTTAGATAGGTCCTCTGTGAGATACTGATGGTGTACTTGTTGCCATGTGTTTCTATCTAGGCAAGGCAGATAATGTTAGTGGGGTTTATACATTTATTCATTACAGAGCTCATTGATAACTTCAGACTGAAAAAAATAAAAGGCCTCTAAAAGATCTAATTATTCTCTCTGATCATGAAGTGAGGAAGAGGGGAATCGGAAGGGGGTGACAAATACAATATTTTTCACTAATATCTATCAGAAAATGCATACTTTATTTATCAATCTTAGATATTGACTTCAAAATGAACTTTATTTCATTCATTAATAATTCTCATAGTCCCTTCCTAATTACAGTTTTGTCATTAGTTATTTCCCCTCCCTCTCTTACTAAAGTGTCACTAAATGATTAACTTGTTAACAAAATAAGAAACTAAATAGAGGAGACTAGTTCAGCTTCAGTTCAAAGCTGATTCTCCAGCTAGACATATAAGCAGTTATACATTCCAAAGGAAAAGTGCAGAAAGTAGAATGTGAGTCCTCCCACATTTAGCTGAATTCATTGCTAATGAATTTAAGCATCTAATCTGAACTCATGGCTGAAGCTTCTGCTGCAAATGAGTGGATGGCAAGGGTGAGAAAGAGAGATACCTTTTAAACAGCAGTTTGTCCTCATCATGAAAATGTCAACTTTCCTTCTTTGACGACACAGTGGAGACAAGGACAAGGACAACTTGCTTAGAGTGGATGCATAACTTTTAGAAACTCTAAACCCACCTTTGGTAAGTTCATTATGCTTCACTAAATTGTACTGAAAACCTTCCCGAACTAAAGAAAACACCATTCCTCATCTGAATTTCCCCACTCACATACATACATTTCATCAAAGAACAGATGACAGTTCCAAAAGTGGGTGTTAAGGAAAATTATGAGTTTATCAGGACTGAGGGCACTTCTGAAGGCAGTAATAAATGATGGCATTAAAGAAAGGCTGCTGTATAAAAGAGAAATAAAATGACATAAAACTACTGAAGTGCTATACAGACATTGTACATACGTTTGCCTGTAGAGGATGAAAAGGAAGATTTAAATTTGTCCACTCTGAAAAGAGATGAGTTTTAACATGTTTCTAAGATGAGCTTGCTGATGTGAAACTGCAGGCAAGCGTTGTATTTTGAAAGCCTTTTAATGTGCAGCCTTGTGAGTCACCTTAGCATTTTCCATATGATTTTCTAGCGGGTTAAAGGCCTAAACTGTTTTGCCCCTTCTCTCAGATTCATATTTGTTTGTCAGGAGCTTAGAAGGATAAGGAAACTATACTGTCATGAGTTGGACTGTCTTTGACTTATACATGAAACACTACCTCAGTGATTAGATTTAAGAGGTGGTGTGTTGTTTGTTTAATTTTTGGTTTTTTTTGTTGTTGTTGTTGTTGGGTTGGTGGGGTTTTTCTTTGTCTGTGTTTGCTTTTGTTTGGGGTTTTTTGTTTGTTTGTTTTGCCAGGGAAGCTAATAAAAGCTACTTCATTTTTGGTACTTCCCTAATTTTTCAGGGTTTTTCTTTTACCCTGTAAAGTGTGTGCACTCTTTACATGTGAACCAACTTAATCTTGCAGAATTACATTGCAGTGTAATCTTCAGTACCTTTTAGTCTTACCCAGTCTCTAATTAGAATTATTATGATCTTCAAAGTCACATCTCCATTTTCTTTTTGAAGTATATAGTATTTAACCTACACTCCTATTGTTTCAGCATGAAAAACACTTCTTTACCATTTTGACATGTAAATCATTACCCCCTACAACATCTTGACTTGACTGCTCTGAGCATACGACAATTGCACTGCCTGCTTTTGAAACAGTCACCAGCTGAAACTATTACTCCTGTATAATTGGTGGTATGCTGCAGATGACTCCTACAGTGCCCTAGCTGTGGTTTAGACTTTCTTCACAGTAGACTGTATCTGGTATTGAATGGCAAATAGAAACATGACAGGATATGACCTCAGGTGTCAGACACATCACCCTATCATTGACTTTTTTATAAAACTGAGTGTAATAAGAATTTTGTCATAAGAGGAAAGGGAGACTGTACCCAAAACTGAGTTTAAGGAACAAGCAATTATTTGAAGCATTCTTAGCTACAGAGACAACCCAGGAAAAGATGACATCAGGTGTTACCCTCAAATTCCATAGAATCCTACACCTCAGAAGCTTTAATTTGCTTCTCCTTTCTGCCCCATAACAAAATTAATTAAAAATAAAATTGAAAAGAATGCTGTATAAAGTTTTAATAAAACTATATGGAAACTTTTCCTTATTATTGTCATGATTTCTGTAGCTGAAAATATCAGTCAATACATGCTGTTGAGTGAACTAAAATGAGATTATTAACACATAATATTGTAGTGATTAAAAAGTCAAGTGGGTTTCTTTCTTTTCCAAAATTTTGTGTAGTTCATACATTAGCTAAGTCCCTGCAGTTCACAAGCGGCCTAGTCCAATTGACACAATTAATCCAGAGATCAAAAAAAATATTCTGCTTTGGATCTTAATTTTTTAGTTTTCTGAGTAGTCCAGATTCTGCTCTAAAGCCTAGACAGCTGGTCAATTCTACAGGGGGAAGCACAGCATTGACCTGACTGCTTTAAGGAAGATTGCCAAAATTACAGTGACAATGGACTTTCCTACTCATCACTTTCACTGGCAGACTGGACAAAGGCAGGAAGACTTTTTTGTTTTGGAGCCCATGTGACAGATTCGGCCATGTTGGCAGGAACTTGGTTATTTTCAAGGTTTTTTCAGCTTTATTGGTGTTGCCTGCTGAGAATAGGCTGGTTGCTAACATTATCCCTCCCTTTCCTTGCCACTTTATCTTTTCAGTATAAGAAAGTATTGTGGCAAAGGAGTTATAGTTACCTGGTATGCCTCTTCTCCATTGTTTATAGAAACACGAATATCTCAGTAACTACGGTAACTCAATACTCTTACAGAGTTTCTGACACAAGATTATTTATGTATGTGTATAAGTGTCACGGAATTTTAGATACTGGTATTCCTGCCACTGAATTGGAAAGTCTTTCTAATTCTTGCACATTGGCAATATGCAAATAAGGAAATAGGCAATAAGGGCTCTCCTGGTGCACAGCTTTTCCTGCTCCTGGTATAACTCCTTTTTTATTTTCCATTTCACTGCCCTTAAACTGTGAGGTGGTCACAGGCGCTGTAACCAGTGTATTCTGATAAATGAGCCATCATTTAACAGAACCAAAAAAAGTCATCCATTTCTCAGGAGCTAAGGAACTTAAGAACAGCTGCCCATGTTTAAGTGGGAAGTTTGTATTTTGGTGTTATATGGAAACAAATATAAACAGGCAGGACATGTACAACTAGTATATTTCAAACAAATTTGAGCAGAAATTATTTCTCATAATTCCTTTTTTTTTTTAATGCAGCTGAACCACATGAAGAATTTATTTTTTCACAGTACCAGGCAAAGTTAAATCCATTAGATTGGCAGTGTTTACAGTGTTGCATATTATGTGTATTAATATCTGTTATGACCCCTTAACATTAGGTTTTAATTATGGAATAACACTGATGCGTATTAATTTGCCTTCTACTGCATGTTTTCTAATTTAAGATTTCCTGACAGAAAGCTAACTGCCCTTTTGTGCAACTAGGTTGTGATGAATTACATTGTAGTTTGAAAATTATTATAAATGGTAAAAATAACAATTGGTAATTTAGTGCCGTTACCATGACTTTATTACCTCTCAAAGAATAAATCTTCAGAATGGAGGTAGAGTACCATACAGCAATAGTAACATTTTATGTATTTGCTATCATTCAATTCCCTCATAAAATTGACCATTCATTTCTTTTCTTCATTCAGCATGATTTAGAGGGAGCCATAAGTTCATTCTGTTTCTGATCTTTTCTGATTTTGATATTGACTTCTGCAGATATCTTGTTCACAAAGGACAGGTCAGATAAACCAATCTGATTTGAGCTACATATAGTGTTAATTTTTTTCTGAAGGTCAGCCTATGATCAGACAGGAGCAGTTTCTCATTATTTTCTATTGCTACTCCAGTCTTCACTGAAGTCTTTCAAACAACGTGTGACCTCTGTTTTAATACTTCTCACAGATTTCACAGGCTGTCACTACCACTCAGACATCACTAACACAGACAACTGTAATGGAAACTGTAACTATGGTGACCACAAGAGAACAAATCCTGGTTAAGCACGGTAAAGAGGAACTCCCACCTCCTCCACCCCACAAAAAGAGGCAACTCCTTCTGGATTCAGAAATTAGGAAGAGGTGAGAATTATTAAGAGACGCAGAGAGAAGACTGGTAGAGTTTGAATGAGAATGCAAAAATAGTCATTTGACTGCGATACCTTGCTGTACACTTTTTTGAGATAAAATTATATTTCTGTTCTCTATTAAGGTACCAACCAATTATTATCTTTCTTTATTCAGGATGAGTTGTGGATTTTTTTGTGCTTTCAGCCCAACTCTTTTGCAATATAGAATGTTAATCAATACATACCATTCTGATAGTAATTATAGTCAGTAGAAGTCTTTATGTATGGCATTGTGGGAGTCCCACTTGACTGTAGTTTGAAGCTTGAAGGACGAGCATTCCATTAGTTCTTAGCTTTTTACATTCTTTAAAAAGAATTTTTAATAGTTAGAATACGCTTAGTGGAGATATTGCCTGGTTTCGAAAGTTCAAATGTGTTTTTTCTGGCTTGTGGGTCAACAATAGACATAACAGTTCTGCAGAGGCAGGTAATATTTGGTGAATCGTACAGTATCACTATTTTCAGATATTTTCCTGCGTAACTCCAAGTACAAGTAACAAGGGATTTTAAACTAATACTGAACACTTAATAAAGTCACAAGAAAAGTTTCTGATGAGTTGAAGTAGAATTGGCTAAAGCACTAAACTCCTGAATAAGATGCTAAGAAGCTAGAACTCAAACACTCATTGTAATGTTTGTTTTGGTGTTGTGGTTTAACCCCAGCTGGCAACTAAGCATCGCACAGCTGCTCGCTCACTCCCCCACTGCGAGATGGGGAAGAGAATCAGAAGAGTAAAAGTGAGAAAACTGGTGGGTTGAGATAGAGACAGTTTAACAAATAAAGTAAAAGCCATGCGCACAGGCAAAGCAAAACAAGGAATTCATTCACTCCTTGCCATGGACAGGCAGGTGTTCAGCCATCCCCAGGAAAGCAGGGCTTTTCTCCATCACGCATAATGGTTACTTGGGAAGAAAAATGCCATCACTCTGAAAGTCCTCCCCTCTTCTTTCTTCTTCCCCCAGCTTTTATAGTGAGCATAATGTCATATGGTATGAAATATCCCTTTGGTCAGTTGGGATCAGCTGTCCTGGCTGTGTCTCCTCCCCACCTACTTGCTGGTGGGGTTGTGTGAGAAGCAGAAAAGGCCTTGACTCTGTGGAAGCCCTGCTCAGCAGTAACAAAAACATCCCTGTGTTATCAACACTGTTTTCAGCACAGTCTAATTTTATACTGAGAATTATAAATTCCATGTGTTTTAGCTATTGTCTGTCTAAAGCATTACAACTATCAAGGATATATATACATTTATACAGTCATAGAATGTCCTGAGTTGGAAGGGACCCACAAGGATCATCAAGTCCAACTCCTGTCTGTCATGATCCACTGTTGGGTTGAACAGTTTGGCAGAGGTTAAACCCCCTTGCTTTCCACCCAACCCCAGGTAGCTCTAGGTGCTTGGCGGTGGATGGACTTAACTTCTGATTAATTCAAGTGTTTTATTGTGTCTAGGTTTCTTTTACATTCTCAGAAACAGAATTAAGACTCAAAATGGAGTCAAGTGCCAAGTCACTTTATTTGGCCAACCACAAGTATGCAAGAGAAAAGGAGAGAAAGAGAGAAGAGTGAGAAAGGGAGAGAGAGAGAGAGTTGCGATAGCTGCCACCACAGATCTGTGGCATCCCGTTGGTTCGACGTACTTTGAATCCAGTGGGAGAACGTTCTTCATTCTTCTTTCTTCTTTCATCTTCCTTCTTCCCTTCCCTTCCTGCTGGTGTCCACTGTTCTCAGAACTGTTTTTCATACCCACACCTACCATTCAGCAATGGGGACGAATGCCCAGTACCATCACTAGAGGGCCTAGAGGGTCTGAGCCCCTCATATGTTGTCAGTCTACCCTTGGCCCAGGCACATGCGCAGAGGACTAGGGCTATGTGCTCCGAGGCAACAGGATACATATGTGTTCCTGTCAGGTCAAACTGTCCTGGTTGCCATGGTGATGAGGTTTCGGTGTTTAAACTGTCCAGCTTGGTTGCCGTGGTGGTTAAAACTGTCCTGCCAACAATGTTGAGACAAGTTTCTAGTCCCTTACACTGTCCCTGCACAAAACAACACCAAAATTCACACTGTGTGTCTGAGGGCATTGTCCAAGTACTTCCTGAATATCATTAGGTTTGGTGCCGTGACTGCCTCCCTGGGGAGCCTGTTCCAGTGCTCCACCTCCCTCTGGGACAAGAACCTTTTCCTAAGATCCAACCTAAACCTCCCCTGGCACATCTTCCTGCCATTCCCTCGGGTCCTGTCATCGGTCACCAGAGAGAAGAGATCAGCACCTGCCCCTCCTCCTCCCCTTGTGAGGAAGCTGCAGACCGCGATGAGGTCTGCCCTCAGTCTCCTCTTCTCCAGGCTGAACAAACCAAGTGACTGTAGCTACCTTTCATATGGCTTCCCCTCTAAACCCTTCACCAACTTTGTGGCCCTGCTCCGGACACTCTCTAGTAGCTTTATATCCTTAATGTACTGTGGCACCCAAAATTGTACACAGCACTCGAGGTGAGGCCACACCAGTGCAGAGCAGAGTGGGACAGTCACCTCCCTCGACTGGCTGTAATGCAGTGCTTGATGCACCCAGGACATGGTTGGCCCTTGGCTGCCAGGGCACGTTGTTGGCTTATGTTCAACTTGCCATCAACCAGAACCCTCAGATTCCTCTCACGGACCTGCTCTCCAGCCTCTCATTCCCCACTCTGTATGTATATCCAGGGTTACTGTACCCAAGGTGCAAAATCCAACACTTGCCCCTGTTAAACTTCATATGATTGGTGATTGCCCAGCTCTCCAGTTTGTCTAGATCCCTCTGTAGGGCCTCTCTGCCCTTGAGCATGTCAACAGCTCCTCCCGAATTTGTGTCATCAGAAACCTTAATTAGTATTCCTTCCAGTCCTGCATCCAAGTCACTTTGGATGAAGACATTTGGATGAAGACACTTTAATGAAGACATTAAAGAGTACTGGCCCCAAGATGGATCCCTATGGAACTCTGCTAGTGACTGGCCGCCAGCCCGATGTAACCCCATTTATTATGACCCTTTGAGCCCCACCCATCAGCCAATTGCTCACCCACTGCACTAGGTGTTTATCCAGCTGTGTGCTGGACAGTTTGTCCAGGAGAATACTGTGAGAGACAGTACCAAAATCTTTACTGAAATCCAAAAAGGTCACATCAACTGGCTTTCCTTGATCAACTAGGTGGGTGACCTTGTCATAGAAAGAAATTAAATTCGTTTAGCAGCACTTTTGCCACATGAACCCGTGCTGGCTGGGACCAATGACTGCATTGTCTTTTAGATGTTTTTCAGTAACTCCCAGAAAATAGGATACATTATCAAATTCGAGACTATGATTGCTTGCAGATATATTATTGGCAGACCTTCTACCAAATTAACAATGTTAATGTTTTTTACCATTGCATAGTGGGGTTTGATGGATTTTGATTTATATTTTATGCTAAAAGATGTTCATTCACCATACAAGTTCTGCTTAATTTTTGGTTAAGAATCAGGATATGAAGCTTGGAACAATCTCTAGTTCTCAACCTTTGTCTAGGATGCCTTTAGATAATGGAATAAGTTGTGATTTCTTGCATGTACTTAAAATCAAAGTCCTTTTCACTGCTGCACAGAACAGATTTTTTTAATGTGGTAAGAAAGGAAGCTGAATTCTGGCCGGAAGAAGTAGCAGGGAGAAGGGATTTCGTTGTTTAATACACTTCAGTATGGTCTAACTAGCTGCAATATTGTTCTGTGTGCTGGAGTTACTAGAGCTGTTTTAACGTGGCAATCATACCGTTATATGAGAACTCGTACAGTATGACTATTCACTGAATACCTGTGAGTGGACCTGTAATATAGTAATGTGCAAAGTAAACGATGTCAGAAATGTCCAGAGCTGAGCAGCAGGATGAATGATGGTTATATTATCTAAAGGCAATGTTTTCCCATTTAATTTTTCTTTTTTTTTGGCATTTTTAACTGAACAGCCAGAAAAAGGCTACGTACCTTTCCTGTTTAGGAAGTCCAAACAGGTGTTCTGGAGTGGGAGGACCAGTCAATAAGCAGCTTCAGAGAAAAACTTTGAGAGGAAACTTTGGGGAAGGAGGTTCAGCTTGGAATAATGGTTATTGTGCCTGCTTTTATTAAGACATAAAAATGCAGTCTTAGAAACTGATACATTTGACAGTATGTTTTTGTCTAAATTTGAATAAATTTGTACTGAATATAAGCATAACAGTGGGAGAAGAAAACTCGTCTTAAAATTTGGGTTCTCATCTAAAATGTCTATGTGCATTGGTGACTAGACAACTTTTCATCCATGCTTTCTTTCTGGGAGAACCTCATGGTTGTATTCCCAAACAGACAGTCAGTTATTTTCTGTGTCCATTGTTGGCTGCAGGATCATTTAGGATTTTTTTGTGTATATTTAGTTGTACCTACACCCACGGACAAACAAAGCCATAGTACTGCATACCTTTTGGTTTTTTAAATAAGCTAAGGGAATGAGGGTTCTCAACCTACCTCTCCTACATCATTCCATATTGTACGTGTGTGTGTTTATGGTCAAAATTTTCCATGAGCATTTAATAACTAAGAGTTGATGATTCCTTACTGCTTAGTTTTTGTTTGATTAAAAAACCCAGCAATTACTGAATGCTTGCCAGAAGCTTCTGAAGGTGCATAACCAGATTGCGTTGGCTGCTTTCTGCAGTTGTGGTAACAACGCACTGCGTGCTCTTGTCTGGTACTTTTGGGGCCACTGGGGAAAGGCACATTGGAGGCTGGGGATTTTCTGAGGTGGTGAATAATGCTTCCAGGTTTCACCAGCTTCTTTCAGCTGTTCTCAAGATTTAGTCAGCATTTTTGCTGTAAAAAAGCATGCCTGAAATAAATGCATCAGGCTCCATTGGCATATGTTTGGAAAGATTTGTGCTCCAGATTTGCTTTCCTGTGATCTAAATGTTTTAGAAAGACTAGAGGATGTCTTAAAGATGCACTGCACCTGCAGTGTGAATTGCTAGGTGCTTAGTTTCAAGGAGGAAGAGAGTTTGGCTACTTGTGAATATTGTCTTAGTGGACTGTGTAAGAGTATGGTCTGCAGCTACTTAGCTGAGGAGAAAAAATGGATGGGTAAGATAGAAACATCAAGCTTTTAAGAATGCTTTTTATTTTTACATTTCTAAGTGCTTTGGAAAGATTAAAAGTATAAGAGTCTCCATTTATACTGAGGTAACTGAGAGAAGCAATTTGACTTGTAGACCAACAGAATCATAGAATCGTTAAGGTTGGAATAGACCTCTAGGATCATCAAGTCCAACAATCAACCCAACACCACCACGTGTCTTAAACCATGCCCTGAAGTGCCACATCTACATGTCTTTTAAATACCTCCAGGGATGGCGACTCTACCTCCTCTCTGGGGTAGCATATGGAGGGAGTGAATGTCACATTTCCATTGCCCCATTTCACTGTGGCGTAAATACATGGAAAAGAAGTAGTTGATTTTTTTCTTGCCTCCTAAACCAACTTTTTCACATAAGTCACGGAAAACAGAGATAAGCAACAGATTACTTTTTTCTTTCTTCCCCCTTCACCACATCAAAAAATCTAAAACTATCTCAAAAGTAATGCTTCTAAATGTCAGAAAAAATCAGGCATGTGTTACGTTCTGTTAATGGTCATAGGAAAGCTCCTTTTTCCCAAAGAAGTTAATTTGAAACTGAGAAGGGAAAAATATTTGGAGCTGTAAATAAAGGTCTTGAAAGTATGTATTAGGCATTAGGAGTAGAGGTAAATGCAACACAGCTGAAGTTTTAAGATTTAAAAATCTGTAAACAGTAGAAAGGATTGCAAGGTAACATTTTCATTTTCATGGTATTCTGGGGAAAAGAATATTTTTGGAAAAACAGGTCAGTTGTGTAGCATAAAAAAATCTGAAAATTACTCTGTTCATGGTAGGTTATTAAGCAGCAAACAAGTTAGAGCTGCTTAAATTTAAGCGCATTTGTAATATTAATGTTATTGAGTAATGTCCAAAGATACCTTTCTTTGCAATTTAGTAAATAACTTTGTACATGCTTCTTAATGTCTCCAAGGAAAGTCTATTTGCCATAACATTACTATGGATATAATGTTAATTTCAGATTTGAAAGAGACTTTATGCCCTCTGAAGAGAAAGGCATGTTAAAATAGGATAGTTGCTCCATCTAGTGGTTTTTTTTTTTTCATTTAACAAGTGTTAATATTTGGAAAAAAGTAGTCTTCATTTCTTTGAAAATGATTGTATTCGGGATTGTAATGCTTCATTATTTAGAAAAGTTTGGATTTTTGTAGAAAAATATGTCAAAGAAAAATTGTAATGACTATTCCAAGTGGTGTTTTGATAGCAGTTGTTTCAAAGAGCCCTTTGGTGTCCTATGAATTACTTTAGTCAGAACTAAATGCTGATTGTTTAGCACTTCTGTAGCAACTCCATTGGGCTGACTGGCCCTTATCCTCTTACTGAAATGCAGCTTTTGGTCTTGTATTGTTATCTAATGTTACTTAGCAAATCTAAAAATAAGATGACCATGTCTTCATTTTTCCTGGTTGTCCTTGGTTTCAGTGTTGTATCTGTGTAGCCGGTGCCAGAGGAAAGGAAAAGGTGACTGAGACACAAAAGGATAGTCTTCTGTTGTATACAGGATGAATTATTTATAAACATTTTCATTTAGAGTGTAAGAAGAGGTACGGGTATGTTGAGGTCTGTAAACGTGGACACTTTATAACTTCTCAGTGCTCATTTGTTTTTAACCCTTGTGAGGTGAGAAATGGCATAGTAACAAATACACTGAGAATGAATATTATTCCTCACATTTAATGTCTGAAACTACCTCCTATATTACAGGAGTGGTACCAGTTGGCACTCACTGGAAGGCATGCTGACTGGATTTAAAACTGCTTTGTGTCTCTAGCCACTGGCTGTTTGCTGAAGGCAAATGGTGTTAATGAACATACTCTACAACAAACTCTAGATTTTAATTTGCCTTAGCCAAAAGTTATTTTCTTACATATGAGAAATGTGATGGATCTGTCAGAATTTCTACAAAGCATTTCATGTTACAGTTCAGGAATTACTGCTCAGGCTGGGGAAGGTGCGGTTCATCTTACCAGTGGTAAGATGAAGAGCTGGGTAAAGAAGGAGAACTAAAACTAATAAGATGATACTAGTGAAGTTTCTGAAGGAGATTGACACTTGGGTTCACTCTAGTATTTTCTCTGATGGCTTGGTGTGCATTACAGAAATGTGCTGGTCATACTGCTGATGAGGCTAAACTGAATAGTAATGCAAGTGTAGAAGGAGATCCAGAATATCATTCAGAAAGGAAATAAAAATATTTGAGTACTGAACTAAAAAAATAAGAAAGGAAAAATATTTATTAGGACAAATAAACTGTTGAAATAGGAGATAAAAACAAGACTATTTTCCAACTAACGGCTCATCAGTTACAAATATAGAGAAGGAAGACAGACAGCAGGGAATTAGTTCATCACAGAATAATTCTGCCAATAGGCATATACTGCAAAGTTGTTCTTTAACATGTTATAGGCAACGAAGAGCTACAAACTGTCGAATACCGCGGGTAAACTGGACATTTCAGTCCAGCCATGGAAAAGCAGTAATTCAGAAATGTGGTTCACAGTTGTATCATTCCCTTCCAGCTCAATGGGTAGGCAAATGGTCTTATGTCTGCTCAAGATACACAGTGGTGACATGCTTGGTGTGTTTTTTGGGGGGGGAGGGAAGGAAAAAACAGTTGAGCAAAGGAAATTTTAAGGCAGTTTCTGTCTCTTGAAAGAATGAAGTCCTGAAACCACTGTCTAGTCATAGTAGCAGTAACACAGTAACAATTTCAAGCTTAAATTCACATCACAGCAGGGAACTTCACAACTTGTGTTCCTATGTGAACTTGTACAGCATTCATATTTTTTGTATAAATATATGGAAAGGCAGTGCATGCACATTACTTCACTGTCACCATCTTACTGTGGGAGTGTGTAAAAAAAAGGCAAGATTACAAGTTTAAAATATACCATTGGCTAGATGAACTTGGCTGTGAGAACCACAATAGGCCTTTATAAGGTATATTAAGAAGATGGAATGTTTATAGTCAGTCAGCCCTTTGATTATTAATAAGAATTGCATTTGGCTTTATTGTGAAATATAAACAAATTAGCTTTTCCTGTTACTTAGTCGTTTCCAGAGGTATTTGATCAGATAGTGGGCTTGTAGTAGGACTTGAGTATCATACTCTGCTGGCTATTTGGGTTAAAAATTCCATGCACAGAAAGAGAAAAATAAAAGCAACTAAGTTGTGAATGCCTTGAAGGTGAGGTTTATCTTGTATTTAATACAGAAAAGGAAGGGAAAGCTAGAACAAGGAATCACTTTTTAACAAGTGTATGTGGTGATCTCAGCAAGATTTTTGAATGGGTATCTGAAGTGGGCATACGGCTTAGTATGATCCAGAAAATCAATTTGTGGGAGAACTCCATTAAAATTGAAATGACATGGATTAAAAATGTGAAGATGGTTTTTCAAACATGCTCTGGAGTAAAAAGAGACTGGATTTGAACTCAGCTGACATGTGCTGGCCTGTAGAGAGAGGGCAGTGAGAGCAGTAAAAGATAGTATCTCTCTTGTGGAATAGCAGAAGGAAAGACTAATTGGAAAACCAAACCATGAGTGCTGCATAAAGAATAAATCCTCTGCTGCAGATTGAATTTTTAGGTGGGGAGCAAGCTAACGTGCACATTAAAGTAAGGTAATTATTCAGAGTAATTGTCTCAAGTGATTTGGTTTTAGTGTCTTCCATAGATTTATTTTAACAAATTCTACATGCACTAAACTTTATTGGGTTAGAAAGGTAATATTGCATTACTTTTTTATGTCAAAAGTATAGTTGTACTTAGGAGATTTAAAGATTGTATTGATCCTTTGATATCAATCTAGAGTTAATATAGTTTGTAACTGCAGCTGTGCTCAGAAAGGAAAGGTCCAGTCATCATAGTGGAATGATTAAATGCTGTATTCTACCTGTATTTCCTGGTTTTATACAAGCTGATCATAAGAGAGAGAATAATTTTTTTCCAAGGTAATTGAAAAATGTCTTTATGTTAAGGATATTTATGTGCTGCAAAAAGCTACTTAGAATTAACTTTAATGTCTTTTAGTCTTTTTCTCCCCCCTCTTTATAGCCCTTTTTTTGGGCAGGAGGCTTTGTTTGTGGAGTTACATTTATCTCCAGCAGCAACTGCAAGTGACAGAGCAATCTGTTATCCAAGATCAGCTCTGTCAAGCTGCTGTCTGCTGTGGCTAATACATACCACCATCCGATGAGTCTCTGGGCCATGGGATGTGTTCCTGGTTATTTTGTTGTACTATCAGAACTGTCCCAAATTCTCCTATTCCTCTTCCAGGGAGAATGTTGCAGAAGCAGGGGCCTAGTCTTTTTGTTTAAGAAACGAAGAACTGATCACTGGCAAATATTTTGCTCTGTCAGTTTCCATCCTATACCAGGTTAATACCAGGCTATTCTTCAGAGAGCTGGTCTCTGTGACCCTACTTTATCTGCAGCTTGAGAATGGAGTGAACACTAGAAGTAATACAATTTGCCTGCAGCCAAGGGATTTTGGTACTGAGGGACGGGTAAACTCATCTTCGTTGTTATCAGATGTCTGGTGGTCTGTGGTCTGTGGTCTTCAGTTTACTGCTGCTTTGTGCCAGTGATATAAAACATCCTAGCTGCCACAAGAGCTAACTGCAGCGAGACAGCCAGCTTTAGCTATAGATTTAAGTAAGGTGAAAGAAATGGTCATTACTTTCCTGTGTACTTCGCCTATATGGTTGCTGACCATGAAGAGAGTGGGGAATGGAGAGCATGTTGGCAACAGGGAGTGGCAACACGTTCCCTAACCTGGGCTGCTAATTTTGGGGGCTGGTTTGTACAGTGTTTACTGAGTTTGAAGAGCCAAAGGCAGAGACGGTGGAGTCCCATATATTTGAGAACCTATAGGCTGATCAAATTCTGTCTTGACTGTTAAACCAGGTTCCCTTTTTTCTCAATGTGCCTGTGTTGCTGACAAGGACCGAACCAGATACTTCTGTTAAAGAGAGGGCAGTACAGCATTAATACTGTGGGGTTTTTTGGAAAAAAGTATGCACTGGATTTGGGGGCTTCCCTGTAGCTCAGCAATCCTCAATTAATTCAATTTCATGAGAACATTAATTAAATATGCAGAATAGAGGATAACATACTTCAAGAATTACAGTTGATTTAACGTCACACAGGATCAGAAAAAAAGCTGAGGTAGGAAGCTCTTAACCAGCAGTGCAGTTCGATTTCAGGGATTAGAATCTGGTACCAGCACAGAGATTGCCTGAACCATCTGGGAATTTTCTTTTGTCTTCCACCTCTGAAGTTGTAATTCTTTATAAAATTAGAAAATATAATTTTTATTTAAAGATTTATAATCTTTATAATAATAATTTTATAATTATATATATTATAATAATTTTATTTAAAGATTTATAATCTTTATAAAATTTAGAAGATTTCTGCACCTTTCATTACTTCACAATCATTTTTTATCTCCTTCAATGAGTGTTCAAATAGTATTATTGGGAATTGCTTTATCAACATTATTCCAAAGTGTTTATAATTTGAATATTGGGCTGGGATTAAGATAGTATGTGATTCTTCTTTCTTCTGCTTTCATTATGTATTACTCAGCCTTTCACACCATGTTGTTAAATGGAGTCATAAAGATCACAGTGGAAAAGGAAAAAAAGGAAAAAAGGAAGGCATAAGTACTAGATCAAACATGGAACTCTTGTATTCAGTTTTCATTTCTGTATACGTAGATTTCTGTAGCACCTGATTTTACCGTACATCCTTGTATTTTATTTTATATATATATGGAGTGTATTGTTATAAAAGAATTAATTCCTCCAAAGATATAATTGTCATTCAAGTTCTTTTTTTTAGCAGATTTTCAATTTATGTGAATGATACAAGCTATATTTACAAACAAATTGAAAGATAAAGCTGATTCTTTTTTTCTACGTCTTTCTGTTCAATTGCTTGCATGGTATTCCTGCAAAAGTCAAATGAGCTATAAATTAGATATAAATATAAGAACATATAGTGCAATAAAGAAATGCAATCGAGAATGTAGTTTAGAACAGCTGAGCAAAAAATCTCTCTCAAGACTCTTGTTTTAAAAACTACATTAGATACAGAATCACAGTTTGATTTTTCTACACATCAACAATTTAAATATCTGCATATGGTCACCTTCATTTTGACCTGCTGTCTTCTGAATGCATAACAAAAATTAAGATCCGTTTTAAAGGAGTTGATGAGACAATACAGACTGTAAGTAAAAAGGCTGTACAGTTAAAAACTAGTTAAAAGCTGTATGCAGAAAAATGGAAATCTTCATTTGCAGTTTCTAAAGTTTTAGCTGCAGGAAAATTGTAATCTGCTGTTGATTAGTAATTACATTCTACAACAAATGTGAGTCAGTTTGAAGAGACTCTTGTCTAATGGTTAAATTTCCTGCTTGAATACCCTTAATAATATCATCAGCACAAGCTAGGACTAAAATCTTACAGGTATGAAAGCTGCATATGGTGAGCCAGATAGGCCTTACATCCTCAGCTGAGCCAACAGGACTTGTGATATACTTTCTTCACTGGGAGAACAACTTGTTTCATGTCTTCCAAAAACATCAGCTTGTAAGATTAGAATCCTCATTGTGAAAACTCTTGCACCTGTTCAACTGTCAAATCATGGTCTTAAAAATGAAGTAGTATATCTGTATTTCCAAATTTTAGAGTTAATAGTTTTATAAGGTACCTAATGAAATATGGGGGCTTTAAATTGCTGCTTATTCACTTGTTTAAGCAACCAGTTAAACTTGTTTACTGTCAATGGTATCTTCAGAAATTTTGTGGAAATGTCTTATTGCACTCCTCTGTCTCTTAGGTTTGACTCGGATACAACAGAGCTCCATAGCTGGATGACCCGCTCAGAAGCAGTGCTTCAGAGTCCCGAGTTTGCAATATATCGAAAGGAAGGCAATCTCTCAGATCTCAGAGAAAGAGTCAATGTAGGAGACAGTATTCGTATATATGCCTGTTATTTTGTATTAACTTGTCAAAGTGCTTTCAAAGTCCAAGTTTAAATGAGTGCAAATGTAGACTGGCGAGCATGGATTGTCCATATGTACGAGATATTTAGAAGTGCTCGCTATTTCTGTAAATTTCAGATTTTGGTACCAAAATTGCTACACAGGCTGTCTGAGTACAGAGATTTTTTTTTTTTTATTCATGCATACTCATATTTAATTAAGATATTCTAGATTCTTGAAGGTCTTTGGTAAAGTTGACTCAAAGCCTATACATTACTTCTGAAATATGCACCATAATTCTGTGCTAACAGCTTAATTTGACACTACACATGCATAAATTAAAGAACATGAAAAGTGTAATCTTGTAGTTTATGCTAAAGGAAATATGTATCTAATTATTTTTTCAGTGTTTTAAAATAGATATGAAAATCACCAGTCTCCACATATTTTTGTTTGTTTGTTTTACTCTATTGTAGTACCAAGCCTGAACCAAAAATTGTTCTTTTCTACTTTTGGCAAAGTGAATGTTTCTGCACTGCTTAAGGGGTAGCCATGTTTGTGTATATGTTTCACAAACTCTGAATTTAGCCCTTGAAAACTAAACTATCACAAATTTTCTTCCATGTTTAATTTTTGTAGATAGATGCAAAAATGCCTGTCTTTTCTGAGTAAGAGAAAGGGAAGGGTTTTTTATAATTAGCTCTTACAGTATCATTGTATATAATGAAACTTTGTTAAGATATATGGTGGTACATACTCCTAGAACACAAGCAGATGGAACAAAGTTACTGTACTGAAGATAGTTTTACTGCTGTTTTTTCTCACTGTCTGCTTGTCCATCATAAATCAGCTTTGATAAGATTGAGGAACACTGAATTTTGTGACTGTAAATTTACTTACATTAAATAATATTTTTCTTGCAATAATTTCAATTTAATAGTTAATGTCATAATATTTCTGCTAGTAAGTATCCATTAGAATGTAATATCCTGAATTTAGTTCATGACACCACTTCATGTTATGTGAAATATTTGTGTGTGTGTATAAATATGCAATATGCAAAATGGATCAAAAATACACAGAATATTTGATGGGTTCAAATGCTTCATTACTGGGTTAATGAGATTCATCAAATACATAAGTAGATATAGTTAATTTTCTCAGTTCTTCAATCTTCATTGTAGGTAAAATTAAAAAAGAAACAAAGAGGAATAATAAAAAGAAGAAAATGCTCCTGTCTCCCCTTCAAATATTCCCATTTTGAGGAACATAATAATTTCAAGGATGGCAAATTAGCTTGTGTTGACCTGCATATTACGCTGGATGTCTGCACTGTCAGGTTTCCCTAACCAGTATGATGTTCCACCTCATATTGTCCATTTCTAAGACTTTGTAAGAGCATTAAAGGGTCCAGGAGCCATGGTTCACCTTCCTCCTCCTTTCTTTTCTTTGCTTCCGAGGAGGTGGTGATCGCTGCAAGTAAAAGGGTGGAGGTGGGTGAACCACAGACCCTCCTCTGGTCCCAGCTGGAATTCCCAGCAGCTCTTGCCTTGCCTTTGTTGGTGCTGAGGAAGAACATTGGGGCTGGGAGGCCACTACCTAACATATTTGTTCAGGTCTTACTTAGGCTGGTGAAAACATACATGATACTGGAGGAAGAGAGAGGGAGGGAAAGTAGTGTGGAATTTGACCAGTGCACCGGCATTGTAAGTTTGAATTCAAGACACTGCAGATAGCAGGAGGTATTTAAGATATTCCTTTTACCTCCTTGGAAATTGAATAACTGGATGGTTGAGAGACCAATTTCCAGGTTCTTTATTGAAAAACAGTGCAGAAAAAGGATCGGCTTTGTATCAGGAGGGGTCTGAGACAAACCAGTAACTCTAAATAGAAATAAGAGAAATGAACATGTGTCCTTTGCTAACATTGAAAATATTTTTGAAGACCAAGACTGGTTTTGATTTCACAGAGTACCACTGCTTTTAAAATGAACATTTTATTGAGAAAATCAAGTTATATTTAGAAGTTTCTAGAGGTTTTAAGGGAGAATACATTCTGATTACATGTATTAATTTGATAGAGAGAACTCTGAAAGATGGCACTTGACAAGTACTACATGGATTCTGTGTTGAATAGTTTTTTGGTGAATAAGCCTTTGTATATGCTTTTCAAAAAAGCAAAAATGCCCAGGTTTTTAAAATGTTAGGTTTTAAAGCTTGTCCTGACTTGACTTTTCATGGTCTGGTCTCTGTCTCCATGCATAAATCTAGTAGCCAAAGCAGAAAGTACTGTCCGGTTCATTGATTTGAGCCGTTTCATTGTTGCTTGTTAACACTTTTCATTACTAATTCCCTCAAAATGATCCTCAAATCAACAGAAAATAAGATAGTGTGGGTTTTAATATATTATAAACTTTAGTAAAGTTGTAGAAGACACATAAAAAAAAGACAAAATACCAAAAAGGGAAGCATATGTTAGTGATAACTGAAAAAAAATGTATTGTACTGACATACATAGTCATAGCCCGCTGCTGTACTTATACATGCATGCATGTGACCACGTACACATGCATGCAGAAGTCCCATCTTGCCCTCACTGGCTACCATTTAGCTTTCTCCCCATACGAAAAAAAATATATATAGGTGTAGCACAGAACACCTGTGCTTTGCTGATGTCAGACCTAGCATTTATCGCCTACCATGTTAGGTGCTGTGCCTCAGGGCCTTTTCCTAATGACTTTCTTTTCTGCTGTTCTTTTGAGGACAGGTTGCTACCTGGATGATTTTTTTTCTTGTTGTGGCGGCTTGCTCCTACTCATCATTTTTCTTGGATGAGGGGTCACTTCAATACGATACAGTGGAAGTGCATCTGCTGGTATGGTAGAGGGATGCAGACTTCAGAAACAGCAGCCACTAGGAAAGCTCTTTTGCCATCATTGATGATTCATCAAATTCAAAACCATGTTCTCATCCCAGCTCAGAGGAGGCCTGGGGGAGACGGAGCCAAGAGCAGGCTGTATGAAATGCACTGACTGTGTTTGCTAAGCCAGCTGCTCTTCAGATACTGGCAGGAAATTAGCCTTTGGCAGATGTATTGCATAGAGTGAATATATTAAACATGCACAAAAGGTGCATTCCTATGTGTGGGTAGAAGCAGAAATACTTATAGCCTGGCCAGAGAGACCAGATGCCATAAGTATAGAAGTTTCATTGAGGAACCATAGTACTCCTAAATAAGGAAGTCATCCAAACAGTAATGCCATAAACATGGTTACACTGCATCACACAGTTAACGTTTTCCAGTTAGTACATATATTTTATTAAAAACAGACCTAACAAAGACTCAGGCCTTTTTTTGTTTTTCTTAAGCTGTAATAAACTTTCAATACTGCAAGTTCAAATGTATGAAGGTTCAGGTGCAAAAAATTTAAACTTTCTATATACAAAATCCTGCATAACAATGAGTCAGGTTTGAGACTACACATCAATAAAGTGGGAAGAAAACTTCTTGGAAGGAGTTTTGGCTAGCCAAGAATAAGCACCTGGAAATTCAGAACCAAAGGTAAACACATAAGGAACAGATGTAAGGGAAAATGTCAGATATCCTACACAATTAAATTTGTTCTCTTGGCATTCTCAAAAGCCCCATTCTTGTTTGTTCATTTTGTTTTAGTGACCTTTTTCAGACATGCTTTGCTGGGCCTGGATATTTGAAAGCTGAATCACTGTCAGAGCCAGTGACGATAGCATTGCCATCTCCTGCCCCTGGGGGTAATTGGTCAGAGTCGGAGGAGGTCAGGGAGTACTACTACCATACATCCTTCCACAGAGCTCTCAAAGTAGGATGTTGATTTGATATGAATAACATCCGGATTCATCGGACCATCAGTGTTTTCTAGGTTATGAAGTTATTAACTGCCAACTAAATTCTTGGGGTCAAATAAAATTCTTAGCATTGTGAAAGTAGCCTCTTCACCTTCTGCTGGTATTTAGCTAAAGATGAATTTTTAATCTTATTCAATCAGTTAAAACTAGACTGTTATACATTTGCATTACCAGTTGCAAAATAGTCCAAAAGATAATTAATCCCTGACTGGATGAAAGCCTGTAAAGGTAAGCTTTTATTCTCATATTAGTGTATTTCTGAAAAATCTTTTCTAGAAAACAAAGAGAGCAGAAAAAAGCAAAGTTATATATTTAGAAATATTTTTATGTGACTTTGCAGCTACCACAACTTTTCATCAAAAAGATGTTGATTTCAAAACTTCACAAGCCTCTTCAAACTTAACCCAGACTACTTGTGTCACAAATGAACCTGAATCTACAGTGTTATCCCTTTCAGTAAAGGAAAAAATGAACAAAACAGAGCCAAAGAGAGAGATAAGAGGTGTTACAGGATTCCTACCCCGTTTCTAGGCACTTTACATGTGCTTATGGAAATCCTTCTTCAGAGGGGCTTAAAAATCCAAGACACAGTTTGCAGGTTTGGCAGACAATGGCAGTGTGTACAGAGTAACAGGACTGTGTGATTAGTACAATGAAGTAACTAGGGTGAATTTCCTCCTTTCTCCCCAGATCAGGCAATTTGTCTTTGTATGAGGACCATACATGTATGTGTGTTCTCTTTTGGTTAGCATTGTGCTTTCTGTGTATAAGTATATGTCTTCCTGCAACCAGTGTGAGACCTTCATTTTTATTAGATATGCTAATTACATGAAAATAAATTAAGAAAAGTAATTGACAGAAAGTTTGATATATACCAAATTTTTCTGTTTATTTTTAAGTGCTTCACATATAGTCTTTATATTTTCTATCATGACCTGGAAACTTTAATCTTTCAGGAGAGAGGTGGGCATTTATCGACATTTTTCTGGACAGTGGATTACTGGATAGCGCAGGTTTCACCGCCACAGGCTTCGATGTCATATCATTTTTATATTTCAAAAAGCTAACTTTTAGTTTATTTTAGGGGTTTTTTTAATGATTCATTTGTGCTCACTACAGTTGCACTCGTTATAATTATACATCTGGCATTACAGACGGAGTAAAATTATTTTCAGTATATTTTAGTGTTTTTATGATTCCTTTGAGTTCTCTGTAGTTAGACTCATGCTAATTTTAGCTGGTATTATAAACAGAGTAGTATTAATTAAGAATCTATAAGAAATTTTAAAACTCTGCTGGAACTAATAATTTTTTTAAAAATTTAGAAAAGATGTAAATTGTGCAGTGGAATTGTAGAAGATTATATTGACCTACAGAAACTATAAATAATCAATACAGTCTTTAACTCATTGGGATTAAATTTCATCATTTTTCATTGATAATTTAGGTACATATTAAAGATATGTTTATAAAAATCAAAATATTTCCATCCTTAATTCTTCTCTAAATATCATCTCTATATATTTTATTAATTCAGAATTGTGTTATTAAAAGTGTTTGATAGAAGCTTTGGCATATTGTTAGAAAGCCTGCTGTTTAATCATTTCTGCATACACAAAGGAATAGCAGCTATAAGTTGGCTGTGGAAATGTGTGAATTCAACTGAAAATCTCCCTTTAAAGTTCTGAGTGTCTCCTCACCTAGGAATGTCTTCCAGGGAGCTGCTGCTTATTAAAATAAATATAGTTTAAGTGTCATACTTTAGAAGTTAATTAAAGAGACTTTATTCAAAGGCGTTTATATTACTTCCTCCTAAGCATGGCAACCTATTTGAAAAATAACATTTTCAAATGTGTGTAGGATTATTCTACTAAATGCTTTAGACACCTAAGAAACCTATTTGAGGTTTCTTTCCAGTTGCAAGGAGCCTTTTCATCTGAAGAGTCAAGTCACACAGAATACACCTTTGCTGTGGAAATAAACAACGTGATCAGGAAGCGTAGTGGGGTGAGCAAGACTGAGAAGCCATAGCCAGGGTTGTGTGTTATCTTCCCATACACGTCATGTAAGATTTGCAGTGGTATATCCTTTTGTATGTGTGATTCTGCTGCAATAAAGTGAGGGACCTTTATTTGTGGGAGGCTGTGTTGGTCAGGATCTCTGGGAGGTATATAGGCTATTGTATTTTTGGAAACAGACTTGCTTGTGGCCCTATGCCTCTTCACTGGGCTTCTCATTCAGAGCTGCTAAGTTACACCTAAATTCTACAACTAAATTAGTTTAAAATCAATGGAACGACTTCATGATGTCAATTAAGAGACAGCATTGAGGGGCTGTAAGATCTAAAATTATATTACTTTTCATCTGTATTGTTACTAACCCAAAATGAAATGCAAAACTTAGATTCCTATTTTGTCTTGAAACTTTAGCAACTAGCCTTTACCAGCCATTACCAGCTAGCCTGAGTGTTCTCCTGAACATGCGTGAGAAATTTTTGAGTACAGAAAAGTCAATTGAGAGTATCAGCTATAATATATAACTAGAAGCCTGTGTTAATTCTGCAGTTCTCATTCTTACTTAGTAGTTCATATGTGGATGTCTGCTATATATGTTCATATATATCATATTACATATCTATTTTAATATACACTTCACGGGGGGGTGCCATCAAAAGGGTAAAGTAAGCAATCAAATGGTATATGGGTTCAATGCTGTAGTGTGTTATGAAACCCTGTGATTTGGCTAACACGCTCAGTTCTTCCCGTTACCATTAGAAGCCACATCAGAAATGAGCAAATCTATTCCTCCACAAGGAATTTCGGTTGAACATATATTTTTATTCTGAAATATTGGGCTTTGAATAACTCTTAATTTGTATGTCTTTTGTTTATTGGTAAAATACTGACGTGTATCATTTGTCAACTCTGTTGTGTTCTGATTCTCAGTTAATGTATTTGACTTTATGACTGACTCTCTTCCCGATGGCATCTGGTACTTGCTGCTTTCATTGCAAGTCGGGAGGCTGGCAGGGCAATATGACAGGTTAAATGGTCTCCCAAAATCAGAAAACATCCCTGAGATTAATTCCTTCTTCAAAATCTCTCTGTTGAAATACTCACCTTTCCTGTCATGCTGCAGGCCATCCAGCGAGAAAAGCCTGAGAAGTACAGAAAACTGCAAGATGCCAGCAGATCAGCTGAGGCCCTGGTGGAACAGATGGTGAATGGTAATTACATGGGAGTTGCTTTAGATAATCTTCTTAGGGATTTGATAAATGCACAGGTTCATATTTATCCCAAGAATTATATTAGCAAATACTGTCTAAATTGAACAGTAAAGTATTATTACCTTATATTTCTTTTATTATTTCTGAATGTTAAATCTGTTCATTAGAAAAGAGAAAAAAATCTTACCACTTTAGTACCATGAAAGGAAAAGTGTGTAAAACATGCTCACAGTAATGATCTGTGTATTAACAATCTGTTCTGCTCAGAGACTTAAGTTGTAATCTTATTTTCTGGGTATGGTATGCTTTGGAAGGTACATTAACTCATCTGAGTTAGAAAGCTCTGAAGGCATTATGCTGAACAGTTTAGAAAAAGTGCTTTCTGACTTATACAATGTATGTTTTGTAATATACATATTGCTGTAATGTTCTGTATCATAGAAAATATAAGATATTTTTGGGTTTTGGAAGAGATTTTTGGCATTTGGCTTTTCAGAGATAATAAATGTCAAAGCTTATACAACTCTTAAAAAAGATAATTAGTCGTAAGTTTTTTCTTTTGAACTTATAGGTATATTTAAGGGAAAAAGAAAAGCCAAAGAAAGTTAGATGGAAATAAAATTGTAAGTCATGCCATTGTCCTTGATATTAAAGAAATTCTAGCTCTCAAATAAAATACTAAACACAGGCTAACATCTGTCATACTGATATGATTACCAGAAATATAGGTGTTGAATTCACTGAGCTTCAGAACATATATTTTATATTAAATTGTTATAACAAAGAACCAAGGATGTAATTGCTGAAAATGAAATGCTTTGACTTTGAGGTACTAACTGGCCAAGCTAAACAAATTTGATGGAATCCTAAGATTATCTTGCTTAAGTATGAAGGTGTAATATTTTAAAAGTTACCATATTTAATGTGTGGGGCATACTTAATTATAATTATCCTAAGAACCATTGCAAGGGTTCCCTTCTTAGGCTCATTGAATAGGCTGAAGGGAGTCTGGTCACATTTGCACCCTCTTTGAAATTATTTGGGCAGTTTTCCATGGCTGCTGATATTAAAAATTCTGTCAATTTTTTTTTGGACATGTTTTCTGCCTGGAAGAACTGTTTGTACAGGACTTTTAAGGCAGTATTTGAAAGCTGTGTGCTGCCACATCAAGGTCGTTATTTTGGGTGAATCTGTCTAGGACACATTTAGCAGTGCCTCACTCTTCCTTTGGCCAAATGCAGACTTGCACCTCAAGAACTCCAGCTTAAATTTCTTTAAATTATATAGGACTTTCTGGTGACTGATTTTGCTTTTAGTTGCAGACCTTACTAACACATTCTATATTACTTTTCTGGTACGGTACTATCTACCTTGTCTGGTATCAAGTAGATTAACATTCTATTCTAAATATTCTCATATTGTTTTAACTCAAAGTTCTCCTTTTTTCTCCTTCAGCCCATGGGTCCGTGCTTATTAATGGTTTATAGATGTTGTGATCTCTCCTGTGGCTAGATGTGCATATTAATATTTCAAATATCTCCCAAAACACATCTTTTCTTAGGAAGCATGTCTTCCAGTTGGGGTGCAAGCACAGGGTAGACTAGCTAAGCCATCATGACTTTATCTGTTTCCTGTCAACTCCTCTGAACTCTGTCTCATGCCATATATCGTGGTAGCCTTGATAGCAAGAATGTTCTAGCAAGGATGACAGGTTAGTTGGCTGTGAGAATGAAGATCCTTTTTTTTGTCATGGTTTTAGGGAAGAAACAATTCCTTTGAAAAGAGAATCCATTCCTCTGGGCTTGAAGCCTAAAATGTTTATGGAACTTTCAGCTAATCCCTTGCTACAAAGGCAATTTGAAGAATAGTGTATGAAATGGTTAAATATTTTTATAATCACCACCAGACAGGAGTGGCAGAGAGTAGAATTAAATAATTAACGTTAGTTGAAGAGAACTGTAAGATGTTTCTAACAAAGAATTTGCAAATAGAATATCTTGCTAGTGATCAAAATTATGCTTTGAGTGTAGAGGAGGCTAACTGCCACGTTCAGCTTTTGTACTTCCAAATAGAACAAATTTTCTGTTTTTCTTTTCTTCCAAATCATTATGATCTGATACAACTGCAATTAATGGGATTATCTGTAAATAGATATTGAACTTAAAGTTATGTTAAAAAAGTAACTCAACTTTAAACCCACACCTCAAACTGTAATAAACCTACGCAAATTTATATTTCCCACAGTAATTCAACTGCGTTTCTATAGTCTTTGTGTGGCTTGAGGAAGTTATTTTGGGACATACAGTCTTCACCTCTGTTTTTTGTTTGTTTGTTTGTTTCTTTATTTCTGGATTGACTAAGAACAAGAGGAAAGGATATAGCAAAGGAAAGTTTTTCTGAATCTCCAAAAGAAGGTTCAACAAAGCAGACTGTGCCTACATACCTTCCTCTTCTAACATTGAAACTCTTTTCCATAACATGTATAGGAACTGGAATTAATGTGCCTTTTTGGATATGTGGGAGATACACAGTTTAACACTTAGTGGAGGGAAGATGTATTATGTCATCTTGAGTGAAAAGCTTTTTTAACTATCACAATTTACAAATCACAAGTGGTGAAGCTCCCATTGTTATTCTGTGTGATATTTTCTTCAGGGAAACCAGTCAGTGATACAACTGATGATTGTCGTGCATTTGTAGTGTAATCTGTAATTAAAAGACTACACAAGGCAAACAGATTTAAGGCATAGATCAGTTGGGAAGTCAAGTGATGACAATTTTAACTGCAGTGTTATTTTTTACTTATAGTGATGATTAGATTTGAACTAATAATGATTACTCTTAAGATTCCAATTATACTATCACTAAAGCCTTGGCTTTACTTATATATAAAAGATGTGCTTCCTCTTGCTAATAAATAATATTCTGAATGTAACAGATGAAGAGCATAAAAAAAATTAAGACCTCTAGTTGATTATAAGAGAGTTCAGAATCGTGTTGAATTTCATTGTTGTATCATTTATATTTACTTTCTTGTTTTTATTTTTACTGTGAAAGGAGAGGGAATAAGTAAAAAATAGGATTCAAATTCTGGAAAGAATTGGATTGGTTCATTTAGGGTTTAATTTATTTGTTCCTTAGCACAGTGGAAAATATTCTGAGGAAGCGTATTTATGCAGGACATTATTCTTGCCATATGTAGATGTTTTCAGCTATTGTCAGCAAAAGTATTTTGCACAAGAAAGAACTGCCATCTCACACGGTGCTGCTATTCTTGGGTTTGTAAGGACTGTGTCTGGATATTGCATTTGAAGGACTTTTCCCATCACAGGGGAAATCATTGATGCTTTTGGCGGATGACCCAACCGTCCATCTTCTCCATGGACCATGCTCTGCCTCTCTTTGTCCATGCTTTTAAAGAGGTCTGATGATTGCAATGAATGAAAACTTACAGTGTTTTTAGGAAAAATTCTATTCTGTTTTTCTTCTCTAAATTCTGTTCTAAAATAGAATAACAAATCTGTTGATGCATGAGTGAAGCAGTTTAGCAGTTTGAGTGGACACTTGACAATTATAGTAGTTTAGAATAAAACAAATAGGGCATCAAAATGAGTTCTCAGAGAATTTTGATAGGCAGCGTTAAAGTGAATACAAATGAATTTGTTATGACAAAATACATAATTGTTAAGTGTCATTGTTCTGTGGAAGAAATATATTACCTTGTGAGTTACCATTTCTCATACATTTACGAGTCAAAAGCTATAAAAACACAGATAATATTACATTATTCTATCATTGAATCATAGCAAATGATAAATGCACTTAATAAGATATACTTCATATTAAGTGGCAATTCCAAAGTACGTGCATGTAAGGTGCTGCACAATTAAAAATGTTCAGACACAATTTGTTATGCGCAGTACACAAGGTAATAAAATTAATGGATACCCTTCAGATAATGATCTGTTTCCTCTGGGTACAGTATATTTATTCACTGATTATATCATAAGCTTTTAGAATATGAAACGATTATGAAGTAATTCCTAAAATAATATTGCTTTACCAGAGAATGGGCTTTATATTGTTTCTTCACCTGCTTGTCAGCCTTTGATATGTCTTGCTGCCATAAGTGAAGCAGAGTAAGGGGACTGATGTTAACATCATGAATGAAAGCTGGTGGTTGCTAAAGTTGCTAAAGATAATGAAGAAATCAGTATTTATCATGCAAGCGAGTTCTTGATTCTTGATTTTCACCAATTTAATGAAAGCATTAAAATTATGCCCTCATTGCATCAACTACTCGAATAGTTATTAATTTGTCATTTTCAATGAGGTGGAGAACTAGCTTTCTTCAAAGTTAGACAAAACTTAGATGAATTTGCCCAATTTGAAGTGCAAGTAACAGCCATTTTCTTGCATCTTTCTGTAAATGACGTACTCTGAGAGACAACTTTGAGTTACCTGATCAGACTGTGCATTAAGGGAGTTTGAAAAATGCATCCTATGGAGATTTTCAGATGGGTCTTCCTTTCACTGGGATATTGTTCTGCCAAATGGAGGTGCACCTCTGCAATCTTTTACCAAACACGTCTCTGAACACTCCAGTTTTGTACTGTACACTTCAGTTACATGTAGAGCAAAAACGTTTCTTTGTTCATCTGTGCATTTGTGGAGTCACATTTAGACTCAAAGTTTGGATAATAAAGAATTAAATTTGAATATTATTAGGTATTTTCACATATTTAAATGTTATGTTAGGAGGGACATATGAGTGAAAAGAAGAAAAAAGGGTCCTATTAATCTAGACTTTCATATGAAATACAGTTTCCTCTGAATCCTTGAAGAAATATTACAATGAAAATATTATTATGTAAGGAGAATCCATGACTGCACTTCCCCTGGTAATAATAATCTTGCCTAAGGGTACTTTGGAGACTGTGGCAGCTGAAAAGAGAGGAAAGGAGGAATAAAAGTGTTCCTTTTATATCTATTCTGCCAAACCCATAGGCAGTGTCTTCCAGGTTCAGAGGTTCAGGGAACACAACAGCAAAGATACCTGCTCTCTGTTATGAGTATACAGCATTTTTAGAACCAAAGTCACAACAGGACAGAAGCAATTCTTGAAATATAGCATAGTTAAAGGCTCGTCTTCTGTATATGTGTTTGTTCTTGCTATAGGTAAGATTCAGAATCTATGTAACTGGTTATCTTTGACTGTTGCTATTCATACATGCTGTGCCATTCAGGTTTTTACTGCTTCTTCACATATTGCTAGATGTTCCTTAGACATTACACTTTAAGAAAATGTAGTTATGCATACAACATCTCCATATGCAAACACACGCGCAACAGATCACTGTTGGATTTTAAGATGTGTCAAAATACTGTTTACTTCTTTATGCTTCAAAGCTCATTTTATTCCCTTGCTCAGACTTTAAACTGTGCCATCCAGTTTCCAGAGTATAATGTGTATGTATAGTTGCTATAACCACCACAGTAGCCATTATCTCCCAGTAGTACTGGCCTTCCTATCTTTCTACATTTTTGCTTGTACTTTTTGAAGTCATGTACAATTTGCTTGGCTAGGGCAACATCCTAGAAACAGAGTGTGTCCAGGGAACCACTATCAGGTGCTGTGGTCTGTTTCCAAGTGGGCTGTTTCCAAGCGACTCTGAATGGAATAGCCCTGAGCTGAATTCAGAGCAGGATTTGCCAGACAACTGTGGTGCTCCACAACAGACATGATCGCAGATTATCATTTAGTGCAGTTTACCATATAGAATGCATCGTAGTTATTCCTTAGAAAATTTTATTATAATATATTTCCAGTACTTTTTTAATCTAAGGCATTTAGCTGTAATTAGGACTCCATTCCCAATGTCCTACTTTCAAAAACTGCACATGACCTTCACTGGTTTTTATCTCTGATAAATTTTCCTGCAGATTGGGAGTACAGATTGCAAACAAGATAAACCATATTGACAGCATATCAAAAATAATGGAAGTACAGCACTACAGGCTTTTCTCTCACTTGCTTTTAAACTTCTTTTTAAGAAATAGGAAAACACCCTATATTTGATTATTTTGTTAAATACATAGCTTCTGTTTTACTGGCTAACTGGTGTATTACTAAGTGATGATCTAAGTAAAAATGTTCTCAATGTGCTCAATGGATTGTGAGGTTTATTAATTTTGAGATCAATATCAGTCCTATTGCTATGTGTATCATTACATGTCATGCCAGTAAAAAAGGTTAGGGACTACATTTAAACTTCCTCTGAAAAATAGATGAGATGCTTAAGGTAATATTATTTTGAACTTAGGTTGAGTTCAAGTTTTGGAATAATTATAAATTATTATATTGTAAGACCCCTTTGCTTATCTTTAATATGTATTGCCTTACTTTCTTCACAGACTATATAGAGCTCTTTTACCTTTAAATAGTTCTAAATAACTTTCTCGTCTGTAATAACTACAGTCAGTTTTCTTTTATGAACTTTAATTCAAGCATGATTAATGAACAATAGACAGAAATAGGCAAACTATATCAGAGAAATCAAACCCTGTCTGAAAATAATCATATAGAAGTATCACCTATGGTTTCTTGGCTCTCAGTCTTTGCTTTATGTCTACTGATAGTCACTTTTGGATGCATGGGACGCATGGAGGATTGACCTGATCATATGTTTAATCCTCAGTGCTCATGATATTTCTAAAATAATATGTAAGGTAGAACTTCAGGGTTGGATTGTAAGAAACATCAAAATAACCACAGAATATAGTTCCCATTCATTTAAATTGGTCTTTTTGTTAAAAAAATAACCCAATAGTCTTCTACATTAAAACCTAATTACAGCCCAGACATAGTTTTTAAAATCCAGCTGTCAGGCATTTTCTTATTTCTTACAGCAGTTTTAATTAGCTTTATGTATTGTATTTCTACTTTCTGCTTAATTCCCATTCGTGTACTTTAATGCACTTTTTAATTCATTCCCATAGCAACAAAAGTACACTGGCAGCAACTTAAAATGTTTTTAAAATGCTTCCTTCACTAATGTGTAACATCTGTATGTTCAGAACTGTTATTTGATGATAAATCATTAACTGGATTTATGAGCTCTCAAACACAGATATTGAATTGTTAAATTATTTTACTTTTTTCTTTTCTTTGTGACTTATTTAAGTGTCAAATAACTTCTCTTATTTTCTTTTTAGAGGGTCTGAATGCTGACAACATTAGACAAGCCTCAGAGCAGCTGAAGAGCCGCTGGATTGAGTTCTGTCAGTTGTTGAGTGAGAGACTGGCATGGCTGGAGTACCAGAATAACATCATTGACTTCTACTCCCAGCTGCAGCAACTGGAGCAGACAGCAATTACTGCAGAAAACTGGCTGAAAGCACAACCCACACCAGCAACTGATCCTGCTACATTAAAAGCTCAGTTGGAAAAATGCAAGGTTAGAGATTCTTCTCCAAACTTTTTATGATATTATAATTCATAGGTGTTCCAACAGTGGGCCAGCTTATTACAAAAGTGAAAAATGGACTCCTTATCTTTCCAAGATATTTACTGAAAATGTTTATTCAAGGAAAGGAAAGGAAAGTCTGGTAAAGAAATAAAGAGGTAATAGTACATAGCCTATAGGTATTTTAAACTCTGCCTCAAATAAGTTAATATACTAAGTTAAGATACTTAGACACCTAAAGTTAGGGAACTATGCCCCTAATCTCTTTTTTCCTTTTTTTTTTTTTTTCCACCCATAAGAATCTGTGTCTTTGCTTCTTCACCTCTGCCATGAGGATCTGGGCCAGATATTGTCTTCATGTTCAAGTCCACTGCAGACCGCTTTACTTGTTGCACACTCTGCATTTTGATGCAGGGTGGGTTGTGTAGCCAAATGAAGGAATATTCCTCTGTCAACATATGACAGAATTACAACAGTTGTATAAAAAAGGTCACAGCAATTCACTTATTGTCCTCCCTAAATGCTTTCATTTTTGTGCTGCACCATCATAGAAATTTGCTTATCTCCCTTACTGTAGACAACTCTGTGGGTGGAGATTACTTACAAGCTAATATTGTTTGACAGGAAACTACTGAGATGTAGTAATGAATTATAAATTGCACAACATACTTGTAGAAGTTTGACTTTATGAAATCTCTGGCTTCAGAAGCTCTCAAGCTGAAAACAATGTTTGAACCTCAAGTTTAGATCTATGCTATTACACCTACTTTCAGGCATTCCGAGCTGGTGTCATGCTTGCAGGGGTTCTCTGTTTTCTTGCAGAAAGCTTCTCTGACAGTAACTCTACTATGAACTGTACATTTGGCTTACTTTCCTCATTTCGTTTTGCTTAGTAGTTGCAAGTGTCACAGTGTGTACAAGGTCTCCTGAAGGTATAATAGCACAACCCCAACCTGTAATGTGTTAGTGTCGGGTTGCTAGAAATCACTATGCATCTTCACTTCTTTTCCACTTCATGCTATTTTGTCTGTATGTGATCTAACAGAGATGAGTCCAGGATTATGGGACATGTGGAGTTTTTACCTTCCCAGCTCTATGTGCAAAGGTTGCTCTTTGAGCACAGAATTTTAATGTACAATCTATCTCATTTTCTTTAGGCATTACACTACTAACATGATAATGTCATGTGAAAGTGATTTTAAACAATGGTAAGAGCATCATATTGGGAGCTGAGGTATTGAATTGTGAGAAATTATTAAAAATGTTGAATTTGTTCTTATTGTAACTGATGTACTTGGAAGCAAAACAGTTGTGTAATGTGCATTGAAACAGTGGTGATTTTGTGGCACTAGTGACTTCATTTGTTGGAGAGTTTTATGTTTATGTATTTTGTTCAAAAATGCAGGACGAAATCATCCGAATGTCAACTCTTCAGCCTCAAATCGAACGGCTAAAGGCTCAATGTCAAGCACTCAAAGAGAAAGAACAAGGGCCAGTGTTTCTGGATGTTGACCTTGCTGCTTTTACCAGCCATTTCAAACAAATACTTGCTGACATGCAGGCCAGAGAAAAGCAGCTACAGAGCAGTAAGTGTTCATGACAAAAGTGAATTTGCCTGACTTGCATGCAAAGAATAGCTCTATGTATTTTGCTTTCTTACTTTTGTATTTGCTTTTGTCGTGCTAAACCAGTACTACTATTTAGGTGCTCTTCTTTGAAATTGAATTAGTCTTTCAGAAATTATCAGTGTGTTATACATTTTATATTAATAGGAAAACAAGGGAATGTACACTGTCCGGAAGCAAAGTTTATACTCAATGTAGTTCTACCTTCAGATCTCCTCTTCTTAGTATGTTTATGGACAGATTCATCAAAATTTTTTGGCAATATAAAACTGTCTTTTTTAGTCAGGTTATGACACAGGGCAGTCTACCTCTGTCAGTAGAGAGGAGGGGGAGTCTAATTTCAGGAGTGAATCTGTTCTAGCTTTTTATATAATAGAAATTTAATACCATAAAGCTCATCAAAGAGAATAGCTACTACAGGGTATCTAGTTTTTCATCTTATGGTGAACTGCTCCTTTTCTGCCACACAGAATATGTGACTGCTAGTTATAACATTATTTGCAATATTTGTAATATAATGAATTTTTCAAAAGGGGGAAAATTCTATACCAAAACAGATTATTTTATTCCTTATTAAAGATATGTAGCATGTCAGCATCAGTTATAAATAAAAATTTATTTTTTCTGAACAGCAAAGAGATTATTTGCCCCTTAAACCAATGATATCTGTAAATGATGGTACTGTTTTGAAATCAGACATAGTGCTAGCTCCTTCTAGTGGATTTTTATAGTATTCATCCTAAATTCTTTGATGGAGAGGTTTGGCATGACTCCATTTTTAAAGATAGATTTTTTTTCAAAAACACCGCATTACTGTGATGCTGTAGTTATTTCACACGTGCACACACACACATACTGAGGAGGTGTGCCATAGCATGTGATGAAAGAATGAGCTGTAGAAATTTAGTATCAAGAAGTATAGAGTTTATTCATGACTCTAAAGTGGAACCATGCAACGGATAAGATTTTGAAGCTTTTAATGCCACACCGATTTATATGCTGAAATATATTACCATTCTGCCAACTGGAAATGGTAAATGCTAGCTTCTTTATGATTTCTTCTATATATAATTTGGTGTAATTGCTGATTTTTCCTCACCTAAGTTTACTATAATGAGACCTTGTGAACAAAGCAGTTGGCTAGTCTTGTAAGATGAATAGTGTTCATTGCCTGAAATGCAATGCTGCCACCAAGCACGGGCTATGGTAAAGTTCTTCCTGGCGGTACCTGTTCGTTCCCACTCCTGTGCTGCAGTATGTTCCTCCAGTGTCCTGGCCAGCCGCAGAAGCAGCTGTACTGAGGTGGCAGCATTGAACGGGCTGGGAAGAGGCTCCTAAACTGCTGAAGAACAGAAGTCTGTGAATCAATATCTTATGGACTGCTGGTCTGTTGCTATTATTATATGTGCCTCTCTGCATCACACGTGCTTCATCTCAAACAGTTCAGCTGCCAAGAAGAAACTGGTTTTCCTGTGCAGTACATACTTGTAGTAATATTTTAGGTGAGGTGATTATGTAAGTCGTACTTTATCTTCAGAAATCTTATACAGAGTTTTATCCAAAGTGCTAACTTCATTTCGTAACTCTGCTGTAGATACAAACGATCATGCTTGGGATACTGCATTAGGTCTAATCCTGTTTCAGGAGGCTCTTGTGAATCAAAAAATGTGAAAAAAACCCTGAAAGTGAAGTACAGAAAATCCGTCTCTTTGAGTCTGAGTTTCTTCTGCTTTCTTCAATTACTGTTTTTCTTCTGTTGAACATATGGAGAAAAGGCCAGATCCCATATCTTTATTTTAGCCTTAGTGTAATAGAAAATGTTGAAATTATACTACAGCATTTTAGATAATTCCATCTTTTATTTGCATAAATAATTTGCAATTAATTGCTTCCTATAGATTGGAAAATTTCCTAAAGACTGAATGATGTTTCGCAGATCAGTGGTAGTATTTGCTCCTTTTTTCTTCCCTGTACATATAATCTGCACATACTAGAAAGATTTTTTTTGATTCATCATTAGGGGTTTGGGGGTTTTGTGTTTCATTTGGTTTTTTTAATATTCCATTACTCCATTACCTTTTCTGTTGGATAAGGGTATTTAGCTATTCTGTTCTGTTTTCCAAGGGAATATTTTTCTAAAAAACAAAATTTTTCTCCAGTTCTAGGAGATTGTCTCCCTCAAATATTTTTTGTTTTTGTGGGGTTTGGTGGGGTTTTTTTGAGGGTGGTGGTGGTTTTGGTTTGGTTTGGTTTTTTTTAGGTTCAAGAGTGCTTAGTAGTTTCTCTATGCTGCACAGTAGATTTCTTAATAAAATATTATTAAAGATTAAGGCAGATTTTCTCAAATATTTTTCTCCATGATTTGAATAACATTTCCAGTTACAAAACCTAGTTTAAAGACAATTCTAAAACCAATTTGGTTGGTTTTTCACTATTTTGCAATGGTTTTTATGAAAGAAATACAACCTCATAAAATATGGGGAAATACAACCTCATTTTTCTTGTGTTACAGAATGCCTGTAGATCCATAGGTAATTGATCCCTTTGAAAACAGTGTATCCCTTCTCTCCAAACATATTTAGAATAATTTGTGGAATACTGGTATATAGAAAAAAGCAGAGGTCAGACTGTGCTTCAAACTAATCAGTAATGTACACAAGGGAGTGAAATGGGCAATCATGGCAATAATTCAAATGCTAATAATGTGATTTCCCAAGGAAATTCTTGGTTTTATAATTGCCCTGGTGAAGAATGAGGGGTTAAACTTTATATTTACTTGTCTGGAAATTAACTGTTGCCACGTCAGAGAGATTTCCAGGGAGCAACCTGGTCAGCTTCCCATTCCCTCTCAGCACAACGAGAGCTGTCAGTCAGGGATGGGTGAGAACTACCTGGCTCAAAGTTCTTCCCAGGCGGCAGCTGATTCATGCCAGCACTCGTCTTGCACTGTGACTGGACCAAACTCCGTTAAGGTGTTTCTGGTTTTCAGTCTTGCTGCGGTGAACTGCTGTGACTCCGCTGTGGTCTTCAGTGAGAAGCATTCTGATACATGTTCTCCATTTCTGTTCTCAAAGACTGTTCTTCAGAGGGTGTTTGGGGAGTGTTATTAGATTTTTAGAAAGTAACAAAAAAAAAAAGGCTTTTGTGACAGGTAAAATTAAAAATACTAAGATGGAGGTGGCAAAAGAAAAGTGATACTTATTTCCTTTTTTCTCTGCTTCATAAATTCATGCACTGTGCTTTCCTTTTAAATTCTGATTCTACCTTTGTAGGATCAGTAATTCCCAAAGGTGAAGTCATTGTCACCATTGTTATTGTTGTTGTTGTTATTATTATTGATGATGAATCATGACTCTGCATTTAAATTGTTTCTCCTATTTATTTCAAGAAAGACTCTAGAAAGTTTTTGCTTTCTATATCATGTCAAGATTCTTTAGACTGTGTAGAACTCAACGACGGTAATGATAAGGTTGAGTGCTTATGGGTAAGGATCAGAGGGAAGGCGAATAAAGTAGATATCCTGGTGGGAGTATGTTATAGACCACCCAACCAGGATGAGGAGACAGATGAAGTACTCTACAAGCGGTTGGCTGAAGTCTCACAATCTCTAGCCCTTGTTCTTGTGGGAGACTTCAACTTACCAGATATCTGCTGGAATTACAACATAGCAGAGAGAAAGGAGTCTCGGAGGTTCCAGGATTGTGTGGGAGATAACTTCCTGATGCAGCTGGTAAGCGAGCCAACCAAGGGAGGTGCCCCACTGGACCTGCTGTTTATGAACAGAGAAGGCCTGGTGGGTGATGTGGTGGCTGGAGGCTGTCCTGGGCTCAGCGACCATGACATGATAGAGTTCTCGATTCTTGGAGAAGTAAGGAAGAGGGTCAGCAAAACTGCTACCCTGAACTTCAGAAGGGCAGACTTTGGCTTGTTAAGGAGTCTGGTTAACAGAGTCCCTTGGGAGGCAGTCCTGAAGGGCAAAGGAGTCCAGGAAGGCTGGATGTTATTAAAGAAGGAAGTCTCAAAGGCGCAGGAGCAGGCTGTCCCCATGTGCTGTAAGTCGAGCAGGCGGGGGAGAAGACCGGCTTGGCTGAATAGGGAGCTTTGGCTGGAACTCAAGAAAAAAAGGAGAGCTTACTGCCTTTGGAATAAGGGGCAGGTGACTCAGGAGGACTACAAGGATGTTGTGAGGTTATGCAGGGACAAGATTAGGAAGGCAAAGGCCGAGCTGGAACTTAAACTGACCACCACCATTAAAGATAACAAGAAATGTTTTTATAAATACATCAGTGACAAAAGGAGGGCCAGGGAGAATCTCCCTCCTTTGTTGGATGGGGAAAGTAACCTTGCCAGGAAAGAGGAGGAGAAGGCTGAGGTACTTAATGCTTTCTTTGCCTCAGTCTTTAATAGTCAGACTGGTCATCCTCAGGGTTTTCAGGCCTCTGTGCTGGGAGATGGAGCTAGTATGCAGAATGAAGTCCCAGCTGTTGAAGAGGTGGCCGTCACCAACCTGCTTCTTCACCTGGATGTTCACAAGTCCATGGGGCCAGATGGGATCCACCCGAGGATACTGAGGGAGCTGGCAGAGGAGCTCGCCAAGCCACTGTCCATCATGTATCAGCAGTCCTGGTCAACCGGGGAGGTCCCAGATGACTGGAAACTAGTGAATGTGACGCCCCTCTACAAGAACGGTTGGAAGGAGGATCTGGGGAACTACAGGCCTGTCAACCTGACCTCGGTGCTGGGAAAGGTCATGGAGCAGATCATCTTGAATGCCATTAAGCAGCACATGTGGGACACCCAGGGGATCAGGCTCAGCTAGCATGGGTTTATGAAAGGGAGGTTCTGCCTGACTAACCTGGTCTCCTTCTATGATAAGGTGATCTGCTTAGTGGATGAGGGGAAGGCTGTGGACTTTGCCTACTTGGACTTTAGTAAGGCCTTTGACACTGTCTCCCACAGCATTCTCCTAGAGAGGCTGGCTACTCATGGCTTGCACAAGTGCACTCTGTGCTGGGTTAAAAAGCGGCTGGACAGCCGAGCCCAGAGAGTGGTGGTGAATGGAGTCAACTCCAGTTGGTGGCTGGTCATGAGTGGTGTTCCCCAGGGCTCAGTGTTGGGGCCAGTCCTGTTCAATATCTTCACTGATGATCTGGATGAGGGGATTGAGTGCACCCTCAGTAAGTTTGCAGATGACACCAAGCTGGGTGGAAGTGTTGATGTGCTGGAGGGCAGGAAGGCCCTACAGAGGGACCTGGACAGGCTGGGTCATTGGGCCAGACCCAACAGTATAAGATTCAACAAGGCCAAGTGTTGGGTCCTGCACTTGGGTCACAACAACCCCATGCAACGCTACATGCTTGGGGAGGAGTGGCTGGAGAGCTGCTGGGAGGAAAAGGACCTGGGGGTGTTGGTTGACAGCCACCTGAACATGAGCCAGCAGTGTGCTCAGGCGGCCAAGAAGGCCAACAACATCCTGGCTTGTATCAGGAATAGTGTGGCCAGCAGGAGCAGGGAAGTGATCGTGCCCCTGTACTTGGCACTGGTGAGGCCGCACTTCGAGTACTGTGTGCAGTTTTGGGCCCCTCACTACAGGAAGGACATCGGGGTGCTGGAGCGTGTCCAGAGAAGGGCAATGAACCTGCTGAAGGGTCTAGAGAACAAGTCTTATGAGGAGCAGCTGAGGGAGCTGGGGTTGTTTAGCCTGGAGAAGAGGAGGCTGAGGGGAGACCTTATCGCTCTCTACAACTACCTGAAAGGAGGTTGTAGCGAGGCAGGGGTCGGTCTCTTCTCCCTAGTAACAAGCGATAGGACGAGAGGAAATGGCCTCAAGCTGCACCAGGGGAAGTTTAGGTTAGATAGTAGGAAAAACTTCTTCACCGAAAGGGTTGTCAAATACTGGAACAGGCTGCCCAGGGAGGTGGTTGAGTCTCCATCCCTGGAGGTATTTAAAAGAAGGGTAAATGTGGTGCTTGAGGATATGGTTTCGTGGTGGACTTGGCAGTGATAGGTTAGTGGTTGGACTCAATGATCTTAAGGGTCTTTTCCAACCTTAATGATTCTATGATTCTGTGACTTTTTATTTACTCACTCCATGCTTACAGTTATTTTGCATGTACATGACTTTTCTCCCTAATCTGCTAGTACAATATCTTAAAGAGAGTTGCATTATATAGAGATCTTGAAACTCTGTTATGGCATAATTTCATAATACAACAAACCTCAGTAACAGTAACAGTATGATGACCATTTGGGGATTTAGTCTGTCATTTGTCTGCTTCTGCTTAAACTTTGAACTGTTAATTTATATTCATGCTCTAAGTATCTTAGAGATGGGTTATAGGTGACAGTGACATTGTTATGATACATAGAATAATCTTCCACCAATCGTTGCATACTTGAGGAAGAAAAATTTTAGGCAAGAGGCATGTAAATTTCATAACTCAAATTTTTTCTTAAGACCTGAACTATGATTTAGTAGCAATAAATTAATTGCTCTTTGGTTTTTTTGGATAAAATTTGCTTAACTTTCTTTGCATGTACCTTTTTTTCTGAAGATACAGCTCAGATGTCTGTGAGAAAATATTATTTCAATAAGTAAAATGCAAGTAATTTCATTTTTCTTTTGCATCCATTTCCTCCAATAATTTTTTCATTATTATTTAAATAAAGAATGAAAGGACAAAGCAACCTGTGAAATGGATGTGTATGAGATAATGTCCTCTATTGTGTAGGTCATTTTATCCTATTCCTCTGTGGTAAAAATGAAAAATTATAAGGATGGGAAAAAAACCCACCTAAAAAATGTTTAATCTTTAAAAGATATTTACTGTTACATTAGATCTTGTAGAACTGGAAAAGGGCTTCCCTCCTATTTTTTTAAAAAGTTTAATAAATATGAGAATTGGAGGTGTTAAAGCACTTGCAGAACATTGATTATATATTCTACAAGATTCCTTATGATTCCACTTTGAGATTTTCTGGTGAAAGATGTGGAAGAAATGAATCACAGCTTTTATGAAGTCATCAATATGAAGAATTTGATTAATATCTTCAAGTACTTGTATTTAAAAAGAGCAAAACAAAGTTGTGAGAAAATCAGCATGGTTTTAAACAGTGCAATTACTACCAAGGAGATTTTTATGGGAAATACATGCAGTTCAATCTAAATCATTCATTTCAGGGAATAAGTCGTTACAGAAATGATCCCATAGATTATATTTATTGACATTCTTCTTCTTTCACAATGATTTGATGAACAGTGGGATTTGTCCTGACTGTAGGAGATACATAGTGCAGCATATCCAGTGTGATTTAATAGTTGTTGAGATAATTGTATTCTCATTTCATTTCTGATTTGGGAAAAGATTTTTGACTGGAAAATCTGGTCACAAAAAAGGAGGCTGGGAGCAAAAATGGAAGAAAAAAAAAAGATATTTTACTTATTTGGAAAGATATTTTCACATGTTTAAATATTTCTAGATATTAAAAATATATCCTACCCATATCTCAATCTGCACATTGTATTTCCAAATTTAAGCACTTTCTCTGAAATAAATATGCAAGTGTAAAAGCATTTGCCGGTCAGTTCTCAAGGGTTACAATGTGAGTCACACCAGAATGCATTCCCTACAAGTGGAATAGATTAATGCAACAACATTTTCCTATTATGGGATAGGAACTGTATTCTGGTATTTCACAGTAACATATTTGCATTTTCCTTCTGTGATATTTTGTTACATTTCTGTCATGGGCCTAGCTCAGCTCTATAGCCTGGGTTGCGGACATGCTATATCTTTCTGACCAGCAATTCAGTTTTTCACATAATATAGTCGAATCCATTTTAATGTACTGTGCTTATCATGTGGACTTTTATCCACAAACATTACTATCACAAAGAAAATTTCAGAATAAAAAGAAACAGTCTGGATATGTGTTTATGTTATGATCATGGGGAATTTAGTGTTTCATACTGCCCACAGAGAGACTGTAAATGTGTTAGTTTATTTAGACAGTTAAAATTAGGTAATGTGAGTCCCACTGTAGGAGTCTGAATTCTCACCATTGACATCAGGAGTTGCAAAAACAATATAGGCTCTTCTTAAGTGTAATCCAAACAGTTGTTAATATGCTTCCTTGTGGATAAAAATGCTGACACATTGTCTATCTTAAAAAAAAATACAAACAACCCACCCCTCCAAGAAAAAAAACCCAAACCCAACAAGCCCTGAAAACTGTAGCTAGGCAAAAAACACTGAAAAGCAGTATTTCAATACTAATCATCTGGTAAAGTCCAGTAAGAAAACTATTGTTCCACTGAGCTTAAAAATGCTTTTTAAATGGAATATTTAATGACCAAATTGGAAAGCCACTAGCTTGATTAAATCAACATATGTGATCCCACTTGAACTGTATTCAATCCTTCAAATAGTAGAGGACAAAATTTGTTAACATTGGACAAAACTTTTGCAGTGTTTGGATGGCTTTAAAATTATTATTATTATCGGCAGATTGTCAGGATGAGTTTCACGCAGTTTGGTGGAGTTTGCTGTAACGGTGGTTTTACCTGTTCTGAGGTATTCTTCACTGCTACTGAAAATAGCTATTATTTTATATAGCTGCTTGAAGTCATACATTAGTCCTAAGGTTTGGTTTTCATTTAAAGGATAAAATTATTATAGAAGTCCAACATTACATCACAATACTGAACTCCATATTTCTGGATAAAACTGCAGTTTGAGAGTTGTATTCGCCTTTAACATATCTGAGCTGTTAAAATTATATCTTCATTCAATTGGAGTGATGTGTTTAAATGCATGTTTTATTTTAAAGTAGGAATCATTTGGATTAAATGAGTCAAAGACAATACAAATCTCACTAAGGACATTAAAAGATTTGAAATGCTATTTGATGTTTGCTTTTTTGTTTCCAAGAATGTATTACTGTCGCTTTCTGTGTAAAGAAAATACTTCACAAGGCAATAAATTCTTGGCCTTCCTGGTACCAAGTCCTATCTTTTGTAAATCCCAAGATGTGTTGATAAATCAGATCAGGCAAGATTTTTATGATGAAAGTATGCCATCCAATGTGCATGCTCCACAAGGGAGATTAAACTGCCCTCATTTTAGTATGTTGTTATGATGCCTAACTGAAAATGTGGTGTTTTTTTTTAAGCAGTTTTGTGTTGATCAGCTAAAAAATTGGGTTAAAATCTGAAGTACATTCTGCCAAGCATTGCTGTATGAGCATATAAGCAAGACTGCACACAAAAACTTCAAGTGTGTTGTTTGTCAAAATTGCTTTTTGGATAGCTCTATCATTTCTCAGTACAGTTGTTTCTGAAATACCTGAGACATGCAGGAGATACAAACAGGTGAAACATTTTTTTGAGCTTTTATATACTTAATTATTATGTGGTACAAGTAGGAAATATTTTGTTTCCAACCAGACGTGCTACTTGTCTGTACTTTCTCAATGAGTATAGAAGCAATTGTTGTTGAGGGCAGAGGGAATATCTCTGCTAATAAGTTGCTCGTGTGTGCCAGATGTTGTCTATTTACAGCAGCTGTAATGTTGGTACAATAAGCACAGTTCAATAAAAATCAACTTTAATGCAGGAGATTATTTTTCTAAGCTTTTAACAGATGTCTTAAACAGAATGTTTTACTTGAACAGAAACATTAAACACACAAACATGGGCCATAAAATGGATGTGCTTTCTTACTACATTTCTGAAATTAGATTTTGGGTTATGTACAATGGTTTATCTGTTGATCTCTAAACACACGTATTTAAACTAGTTGTCTTGGCTGTATAAGTTGTCATATGACCTACAACAAGAGAGTCAAAAGACACACAATTGATAAAATGACAGAGATATAAACATCAGAATGAGCATATTCATTCTTCAAAAGTATTCTGCTTCCACAATTCTTGGAAAAACCTGATACTGACACACTGGGCCTGTTGCAATCTGTTGCAAAATAGCCATTGACTTCAAGAAGGTTCAGTCTTTTCTCAAACATCTTCTGTAAGCAAACCAAATAATGAAACACAAAATTATTTTATTTCTTTCCTTCTTCTTCCCCACTGAATGTAGTTTTTGACAGTATGCCTCCCGCACGCTACAAAGAGACAATGAGCACTATACTTGTGTGGATCCAGCAGGCAGAAACTAAACTCTCCATGCCTCAGGTTGCAGTTGCTGAATATGAAGTCATGGATCAGAGAATCAGGGAGCTCAAGGTGAGCGGTAATGCTGTGGGAACAAATGTGTCAAGTGAAAAATTTAGAGGAACAGATTGCAAAGTTGTCATGAGCCTGCTGAAGCTTACAGTACAGATCTTGAGTGCATTATACCCATTGGGGTTTAGCCAAAGTTTAAGGACATGGTGGATACGTACTTATATCAATTCCTAAACTTAAAGGATTGAAAGTGTTCTTCACCATTGAAACCAATTTTATACGATATCAAACTTGTTAAGGAAAAGCCTTTATTTGTCCCCATGATATGTAAAAGATTCCTTTGACGATAGCTCTGATAGTGAAGTATAGATTTAGCTCATTTCATTTACCAGTGCTGACATGGAAACAACTGTGTTTTGCAAAATGCAGCATGGGCTTTGACAGATTTCCTGTTGGATTTACAAGCAGACACAAATGTGGAACAAATTTTGCCATCAGGTACATACCTTCCCTGCATTTCAATGTTTGATATTGTTCTACTCTTGGATGGCTACCGAGCATGTTGTTTAATGCAACTAGTAATGCACATGCAGAAATAAAATGTAGAATATAGGAAAAAAGTTAAAGACAGCATATTTGGGCTAAGAATTGCAAACATTTTGAGATGTTGTTATTAAAAACTTTAAATCATAGAAGCAGTTCTAAGGTTATTCTTTTTCTCCATGTATAGTCTCATTCTTTTGAAAGTATAATCATTAGGGCCGTAGTAAATTCCTATCTCAAACTATTGAAGTGTATGTGGATCATGTCTATTAACAGTATAAACACTTCTGGTTATATTCTGAGTTCAACTAAAAATTCTACTTTCTCTTTTGTGTGAGACAAATTGCTCAGTAGAATATGTCATTGGATGTTTTAGCAAAGGTGACCTACATTTTTAGTTTTCAGTCCTTTCTTCAGCAGTCTCACCTACGTTTGTGAAACAAGAGAATTGCCCAACATAAATCAGGATACTATTTGCTTCCTATTCATAGGCTCTACAAAGTTCTCTGCAAGAACAACAAAAAGGCCTGAACTATCTCAACATAACTGTGGAAGACATGTCCAGGAAAGCCCCTGCGGAAGTCAGCCAAAGGTATCGATCAGAGATTGAGGTGATTCTTGGCCGCTGGAAGAAATTATCAACGCAGCTGGTGGAACATTGCCAGAAACTTGAGGAGCTTATGACCAAACTCCAGCGATTCCAGGTTAACCAAAGTTTTTCAGCCTCAACTACTATGTGGTGCCTTGTGGTTGTGAGACTAGCACAGAAGGCATTTATGCACCTCAAGAAAGTAACACCACAGTGAAATATCAAGAGTACATAAAATGTATTAAAATGTTCTCTTGATTTTGGGAGATCCAAGATTTTCCTTTGAATTATGATTTTGTGGTTGTTTATGTCTATGTTGTTTCAATAGCAAAACTTAAGTTTAATTTCAGTGAAATTGCTACTAATATTCCTGTACTTACCTTTGCATGCAGCTGAAGTAGCTGTCACCATATTGACTTTAATGGATTCACTTATATAATTGAAGTCATTTGTAATATGGTACTAGCTTGGCAGCAGTTGCCAGAAAACAGAAGTGTACATGACTTAGACAATTGTGTGAATTTCAGGTATTTGGAATGACAGCTTTGGAACCTTCCATTACTTTTCTCACTGTGAAGATCTTCTATTTATACTTCTTTATACTTCTTTATAAATCACTATCTATATTTCTTTATAAATCACTATCCATGCTTATACTTATTTAGAAACCACATGTGTCAGCACCATTGGAGAGGATGTCTACGACTTAGATGTTATAAGATTTAAAATAAGTCAATTTTAACACATTCCTGTTCTATTTTTATATAATTTCAATGGTCAGGTTGCAGGGGAATTCAGATCAATCAGTCAAAAATGGATAAAGTATTTTTTTAATGTTTTTCTCTCCTGACCCCCATGCAAATGAACACTTGCATATGCATGGGGGATACTGCAAACAAAATTCTGGAAGCTGAGGTCCTGCAGCCATACTTAAAGCTGTGTTCTCTCAGTGTGTTTCTTCTCAGTGTTGTCTTTCTGTATTTCTTCTGTTTACAACATCAAATATTTCTGTCCTTGGCTTTGGTTTCTGGTAGTAGAACATGATACATGATTAACTTCATGTTGTGAATTATAATACAATAGTACATGAACACTAATTGTTATTTTCATTTTAATTCACTAGAGTTGTCTGGTCAGGAATAAATTTTCTGTCCAAGTATTCTTTCAAAATTATCTGTTTTTGTAGAGGAAAATAACTTTTTAGAGAAGAAAAAGTACTCATTATTTTGTTCTCTTAATCACTTTTTAGATAAGCAAAATGGACTAAAAAAGGAGGAAACATTTTTATCAGTACCATTTATAATTTTGCTACTGAAATGCCACATTGGTCTAAATTGTAACTTTGGCTCCATAGCTACATCTCTGACTTTTGAAGCTGGCCATGGAATGAAGTTTAATGGTATGGTAGGATAACCCTGGACAGTAGCCAGATGCTCCAGCTGCTGTCTCACTTCTTTTCCTCAGTGGGACAGGGGGAGGAAATAGGATGGAAAAGCTCTTGGACTGATATAAAGACAGGTGGCTATCTTACCAGGTACGATCATGGGCAAAACTGACACAGCTTAGGGAAAATTAAAACAGATTTGAGTAGTGAGAAACAAAGAGGAAAATTAAAACAACATCTCTCCTCCTCCCTCTTTTTCACAGTCTGCACTCAATTGCTTTACTGTTGTCTCCTCTCCTGCCACGGGGCGCAGAGGGATAGGGAATGGGACCTTCACTCAGTCCATACCAGCTCCTCTCTGCTGCCTCGTCCTCCTCATGCTTTCCCTCTGCTTCAGCGTAGATCCTACCGTGGGCTGCAGTCCTCCAGGAAACATCTGATCCTGTGTGGGACTCTGCATGGGCTGCAGCTTCCTTTAGGGCACATTAACTGCTCCAGCATGGGGTCCTCCACAGGCTGCAGGTGGATATCTGCTCCACCATGGACCTCCATGGGCTGCAGGGAGACAACCTGTATCACCATGGTCTTCACCACTGGCTTCAGGGGAATTTCTGCTCCAGCAGCTGGATCACCTCTTCGCCCTCCTTCTTCACTCACCTTGGTGTCTGGAGGGTTGTTTCTCACTTTTTTTCTCTCCTCTACCTCTCTGGCATTTTTGCCCTTTCTTAACTGTATTATCACAGTGGCATCACTAGCTGACTAAGGGGTCGGCTGTGTCCTGTGGTGGATCCATTGGAGATATCTGGAACTGGCTCTCTCCAGTACAGGGCAGCACCTGGCCTCTTGTCACAGAGGCCACCCCTGCTATCAAAACTGTGGTACATAAACCCAATATAAATAGGACAAATAGAAAGTGACTTTATCAATAGTACAATGAAATATTTGCAAATGCACAAAACAGACCAATACACTTTTCTTGAGAAATTCAAACATTTGTCTGTTTTTTTTTTATTCCCTGAATTTTCTGCATAGGGGTTTAGAGGTTCTGCCACTGCTTTTAAAAGGAGAAAGTCCTGAACATCATGACCATGCTCTGTAGGACACTTTTTTAAATTTATGTGAGAAATACTTGCATACAAATCTTAGCCTTTGTATTTATTACTGAAGTCAGTGTAGTACACAGTTAATATAAAAGTCATTGTCTTTTCAATGACTTTGGTCTTCAGATCCTTTAATGACTAATATTCCAGTCAATTGTTTCAGCTGTTGCAATTTATGGAATATGTCAGCATGGGATATGATGAAATCAGTGTCGATAAATAAAGTGTATTTACAATCTGATTCAAAATGTAAGTCATACATTTGATCTTCACTGGTATCTGAAGACTAATCCCTTTTTAAGTAAATCATATCAGATCTATATTTTGCATCATTAATGAACTATATTTAAAGTATTCATGTAAAGGTATTAAAGTTTCATTATGAAATAAGATTCTGAAACATTTTTACTGACTGGTAATGGAATACACTTCAAGAGTGTTTTGGTAATTATCATTCTGAAGTACACTGATAATTTCAGTATGATTCTTTTTATTAATTCAGTTCATTTTCCATGGTAGCCTATTGTTATTAAACATATCAAGTACACTAGGAAAATGTTCCCTTTGGTTATCTATCTCATAATAGTTGTTAAGGCATTTTTGTACACATTTTAGGGCATGGTCTGTATTATAATGAAATGTCCCTTTTTGCATTCAGCATAGAATATCAATGTGTACTTCACTGGTGATGAAAACGGTTTGATGAACAAATGCATTATAATTTGCCTTTCAAATTTTTGACATTTATAATATTTATTTTAATATGTGCAACTAATTGTTTACCTAAGATGACATTTTAAGGTAATTTTAAGTGACATTTTAAAAATCTCATTCTACCTTTCAAGGTATTAGATTATCTGTACAATGTTGCCTGGGACTGGTAGGGTTCCCTCTTTGCAAGCATTTGATGTTCAGCTTTTTTTTATGACTTGCAAGAGTTAATTACAGATTATGGAAAGCAAATTACTGATTACAAATATTCTAGTGCTAGAAACGGTACCTGAGAATCACTCTCTGAAATGCCTTATCGAGTCATTATATGATTTTAGGTTCTGAAGTGAATCTGTTTCAATTACTGTTTCAGTTACAATGGGTTTTTTCATTCTTAGTAGAAAGGGAGTTTCTCTCTGTTGTGTTCTGGTAAAGAAATAGGCAATACAGCATGCAAATTCCTAAAGAAGCCTGAAATTTAAATTGAAGCACAGGAGGATTTGATAGGTGAGCCTGAATTAATTGACATGTGTGAGTACTCTGAAGCCATACAAGGGACCGATGAAAAGTCATGCAGCATCTAAACATATATAGTATCTGTAAGACATGAACTTGACAGCCAGAAAGTTGCCGGCTTGTAGACACATTAAACTGGGGCAGAAATGGTCTGAGTGCAGGCTGAAGAGTCAATGACAGTCCCAGATAAAATTGGTTTTGCTTGTTTGCCGTGTTTGTATTTTTCAGACAGTTTAATAATCTTGAAATTGCATTGCAATGAGCTTTAGTCTTAGTGCCAGGATGAATTACCCTACTGCCAGTCAGGTTCTGTGTGATGCAGTAAAATGTCTTTTTAATAAACAGAATGACACTAAAACACTGAAGAAATGGATGGCTGAAGTGGATGTTTTTCTGAAGGAAGAGTGGCCTGCCCTTGGTGATTCAGAAGCCCTGGAAAAGCAACTTGAGCAATGTACAGTGAGTATTACCTGCCTGCTTGGCAATTATTCAATTCCTCTCTATGAGCCTAGCTTATACCGCAGTCACACAAATGATTATTGTCCCTAAAAATAAAGTGATCACAGAATCACACAGAATCACAGAATCACAGGTTGGAAGCAACCTCAGGGATCATCTAGTCCAACCTTTCTAGGAAGAGTGCAGTCTAGACAAGATGGCCCAGCACCCTGTCCAGCGAATGTTGTAAGGGTGCTGTCTTCTGCAATTTTTTTTAACCTCCTGCATTTCCTAGGTTTGAAGGAAATTTATGTTAAAAAAATGAAAACTTTAACGCAGAGAGGAGGCATACAGTGACTGTATCACTTTATATTTATAGCAGGAGCAAAACATCAAAGAGGGTACTTGCAGCAAATAATAAGGTAGTAGGCTCTTAACTGTTTATTTACTTTACTGAGTTTACAAACGTTGCATGTGTATTTGTTATAAACTGCATAATCTGTGCCAGCAGATCTTTTTGTGTATCTGATATTCACACATAATTTACAAGCTTTCCTGACTGTACCAAAAGGACTTGCAGGCATTGTGAGTTATATCTGGTTTTTTTCCACTAAACTTACAAGATCCAGAATTTTGTCCCAGCAGAGTTTTAAAGCATCATGAAGTGTTGATACTTCCAGGGTTTATAAATTCTTCTGCCTGTCCCATCACAGTGTGTAAGTGCAGTGAATCTTGTAATCCATGATAGTCCCAGTATATGTTCAGTAGAATTTGCAAGTTCTCTAAATGTTCTGGCAGGATGTGTAAATATTATGAAACATACATATTGATCTTACAGAACTATGAGCTCCTCAGACTTTCTCTCTTACCCTTTATTTAAATTACAAATTATTATAAATTATATAGGACAACTCTGATCTCTACAGAGTACTAAGTTACATGTAACTCCTTTAGCATCTGCCACCTGAATTTATGAAAAGTTTGCACAAATATCAGCCATTACTGTCAAATACATAAAAAGCTACCAAATTCTTCATAATCTTTTATGTGTTTACTCTTCCAGCCTTTTCCACTGAGTCAGAAGCCCAGGTGACATCTGCAGCATTGAAGACCTTAGGAAATAAAATTGGAAGTGGCAATTTAGAACTACCTCAGGGCTTAAATAATATTGAACCACAAGTCAAATTCTAGTAACTAGGCATAACCAGAGAATATCAACATTCAGATCATTTTAAGGAAGTTATCAGATGAATTACCAACCCAAGGGTATAACAGAATCTCAGGTTGGAAGGGACCTCAGGGATCATCTAGTCCAACCTTTCTGGGAAGAGCAGTCTAAACAAGATGGCCCAGCACCCTGTCCAGACGACTCTTGAAGGTGTCCAACGTGGCCGAGTCAACCACTTCCCTGGGGAGATTATTCCAATGGTTGACAGCCCTCAATGTGAAAAATTTCCCTCTGATGTCCAATCGGAATCTCCCCAAGAGCAACTTGTGTCCATCCCCCTTGTCCTCTCCATGGGACTCCATGTAAAAAGGGAGTCTCCATCTTCTTTGTAGCTACTCCTTAAGTACAGGTACATGGTGATGAGATCCCCTCTGAGCCTCCTTTTCTCAATGCTGAACAAACCCAGTTCTCCCAGCCTATCCTCGTATGGCAGCTTCCCAATCCTTTGACCATCTTGGTGGCCCTTCTCTGGACCCCTTCAAGCCTGTCCACATCCTTTTTTAGTAGAGGGGACCAGAACTGGACACAGTACTCCAGGTGTGGCCTGACAAGTGCTGAGTAGAGCAGGATGATGACTTCTGTATCTCTGTTGGTGATGCCCTTTTTGATGGAACCCAGCACCCTGTTGGCCTTCCTGGACGCAGCAGCACACTGTTCGCTCACATTGTGCTTTCTGCCCACCAGGACCCCCAGGTCCCTTCCCACAGAGCTGCTCTCCAGCCAGGTGGATCCCAGTCTGTGCTGCACTCCTGGATTATGTTTTCCCAGGTGCATGATCTTACACTTCTCCTTGTTGAACTTCATAAGGTTCTTGCTAGCCTATTCTTCCAGCCTATCCAGGTCTCCCTGCAGAGCAGCTCTCCCTTCTGCAGTGTCTACTTCCCCACTCAGCTTGGTGTCATCAGCAAACTTGATCAGGCTACACTTGATTCCATTATCCAGATCACTTATAAAGATATTGAATAACATTGGGCCCAATATTGATCCCTGGGGGACTCCACTAGTGACAGGTTGCCACTTGGAAAAGGAGCTATTTACCACCACCCTTTGGGTGCAGCCTGTCAGCCAGTTCCCCACCCACTGCACAGACCACTTGTCTAGGCTGTAACACATCAATTTCTCCAGAAGAAGACTGTGGGGGACCATATCAAAGGCCTTCAAGAAGTCCAGGAAGACAATGTCCACTGCCCACCCCATGTCAACCAGGCAAGTCACTTTGTCATAGAAGGCCACCCGATTTGTGAAGCACTATCTGCCTTTAGTGAAGCCATGTTGGCTTTTCCCAATCACGTGCTTCATTTGACTTGTGATGGCCCCCAGGAGGATTCGTTCCATAACTTTCCCAGGGACTGAAGTAAGGCTGATGGGCCTATAGTTACCCGGATCCTCCCTCGAGCCCTTCTTGTAGATAGGGGTAACCTTTGCCTTCCTCCAGTCCTCCGGGGCATCCCCCGTCCTCCATGCCTTCTCGAAGATTATGGAGAGTGGCCTTGCAATAATGTCAGCCAGCTCTCAACACCTTCAGGTGGATGGCGTCAGGGCCCATTGATTTGTGGGGGTCAAGCTCCTGTAGTAATTCATGTACTAACTCTCCCTTCACCGATGGTGGGTCGGTGTTTGGTTCAATTGGCAATTTTGTTCCCAAAGCCTGGGACCCTACAGTGCTGGTAAAGACAGAGGTGAAGAAGGTGTTGAGGACCTCTGCTTTTCTGCGTCATTGGTGATTGACTCTTCTTTTCTGTTTAACAGTGGGCCTATGTTTTCCTTCTTTTTCTCCATATGGTTGGTATGTTAGAAGAACCCTTTCTTGTTATTTTTTATGTCTACAGCCAGTTTAAATTCAAATTGGGCTTTTGCTTTTCTAACTGCGTCTCTGAACTCTCTGGCTATGCCCTTGTAGATCTTGGTGGGTAATCCTCCACTTCTCCGTTTATGGTGTGCTTCCCTTTTGGATTTGAGTAGACTCAGGAGGTCATGGTTGAGCCATGGGGGCCTCTTGCTCTGCTTACTTCCCTTTCCTTTGTAGGGGATAAATTGGCTTTGTGCTTCCAATAGAGAGTTCTTGAAGAATCCCCAGCACTCACTATCTCCTTTTTATTCCATGGAAGCTTGCCATTGAATCCTTCCCAGTTGAGCCCTGAGTGCACTGAAGTTTGCTTTCTAAAATCCAGAATCCTTGTCTTAGAACTGACCTTCAGCACCCTCAGCAGGATCCCAAACTCCACAATATTGTGGTCACTGCAGCCAAGGCTATCACCAACTGAGATATTACAAAGCAGGCTTTCCCTGTTTGTGAATTGCAAGTCCAGCAGCGCCTCCTTCCTGGTTGGCACATCTAACATTTGCATCAGGAAACAGTCCTTGATACATTCCAGGAACTTGGTGGATGACATGCAAGCCGCCGTATTGTTTTTCCAGCAGATGTCTGGGTAGTTGAAGTCACCCATCAGGACCAGGTTCTGTTGGCCAGAAGCTTGCTTTAGTGCTCCAAATATCACTTGATCGGCTTTGTCACCGTGGTTAGGAGGTCGATAGCCGATGCCCACTGTGAGGTCCTACTTGGAGATGACCCCTTTGACTTTAACCCAGATGCATTCGATAGAGCAGTTGCAGTCACCATAGTTGACTTCAATACATTCATGGTGTTCCTTGAGGTAGAGTGCAACTCCTCCACCTCTTCTACTTTGCCTGTCTTTACAAAAGAGCTTGTAACCGTCCATTGCGATCCCCCAGTTGTTTGAGGTGTCCCACCATGTTTCAGTTGCTCCTATGATGTCATACCCTTCTGAGTGAGCACGGAGTTCCAGTTCCTCCTGTTTGTTACCTAGACTGCGTGCATTCATGTACATACACTTGAGGTGTTTACTCTTTTGTTTCACCTCTTGGGAGACAGCTAAGGAACCTTTATCACCACTCTGCTTGGACTGACTTACTCCCCCGTTGGATGGGCTGGTGTGAGCGTTTTCTCCATGGATCCCACCCCCCAAGTCCTTTAGTTTAAAGCCCACCTCACCAAGTTAGCCAGCCTACTGCTGAAGATTCCCTTACCCCTTTTAGAAAGATGGATTCCATCCCTCCCTAGCATGTTGTCGTCATTGAAGAACACCCTATTGTCATAAAAGCCAAACCCCTCACAGTGGCACCAACCACGTAGCCAGGAGTTGATACATATTACGCACCTGTTTCTGGCTGCTCCCTTCCCTTGAACTGGCACAATGGAAGAGAAGATCACTTGGGTGCCAATGTTTTTCACTTGCTCCCCCAGGGCTTGAAAGTCTTCCTTGATTTTACCCAGGTGGCGGCTCTCAGTATCGTTTATACCTACGTGAAATAGTAACAGTGGATAGTAGTCTGTTTTCCTGGTGAGTTGTGGCACCCTCTCAGTAACGTCTCAGACCTTGGCTCCTGGGAGGCAGCACACCTCTCGTGACTCCCTGTCAGGTCGGCAGATGGGTGCCTCAGTACCCTTCAACAGACAGTCACCCACCATGAGCACTCATCGTTTCTTTTTACAATGTCCACTCTGTGTCGCTGGTACAATTTCCCCTTGTGGGGGACTTTGCAGACCTTGCTCAGGGGTGTTCTCGGTCGTTAAGGCTTCATATCTGTTTCTGATTGTGATGGCGGAGGGTGCAGGCTGATGTGGAATCCTGCTCCTGTGAGTCACCAGGGTCCATGGCACCTCATTCTCGGTGGTGTCTGCCACAGGAACATGATTCTGAAGCTACCCGTCTACCTCTGCCTCAGCTCCTGTAATACTGCGCAGCCGCTTAACCGTTTCCTGCAGTTCAGCCACCTGACGTAACAGGTCATCGACCTGTGCACACCTCGTGACCTTATCGTCAGAAGAGGGGTTTGGGCAGTTTCTGAAAACCACTGCCTGTACTGGTGTGTCCTTTCTTACCAGACCTGTCTGGGTGGATGAGTCTGATATCTCGGGGCTTCTGCTGAACGAACAGTGGTTTTAGCTCTGAGGCGAGTGCCCAACATTTCACCCAAGGCCGAAGCACTTGCCTGAACTGTAGACCTACAAGCGGGCTGCGGTGTCCCTCCCGCTCGCCCTGCCTGCGCAAACTGCCGCGCCACGCCCTGTTTGCCCGTCCTGGTTGCTCGCGCTCCCTAGGGGCCGTTTAAATCTCCCGCTGTTGCTTCTGGCAACAGCCCATGCCACGTCAGCTGCACGTCAGCCTTGCTCGCGAGAGCTGCCGGCTCCTGACGGGTCCCTCTACTCACTCCTGAGCTTCTCGGGTACGAGGAACCACTTCGCCTGCCCCAGTCTAGCGCTGAGCCACGGGACTTGCCCTTGCCACCGCTGTGCTCCTCGCTGACTGATTGCTGCTGGCGGCTAAGCCGCATTTAAGTTAATAAGATGGCTTCACAAATAATTTCCCACCATTGTGATGGGATGCTTTTTCACAAATGTGAATAAAAGATCAAGGCATTGTAATAGATATAATATACAGTATATACATAACATTTGAAACTTACCTAATATGTATTGTGCAAATGAACTTTATCTGATATAGCATAATTTACCGCATTACAGCTGCTCATTCTTTTTTTATCTTCATAGTCAAGTCTGTTAATTGTGCTCATTTGACTGGAGATCTGGACCAAAGACATCTGAGGATGTCATGTAGACATGTTTTGATAGGGATAGCATATCTGAAAATTTACGTGAATGTTGCTTTCCTAATCTTCTGCTATTCCTTTAGGCTTTAGTAAATGATATCCAGACAATCCAGCCCAGTTTGAACAGTGTTAATGAGGTTGGGAAGAAAATGAAGAGTGAAGCAGAGCCAGAATTTGCTTCCAGAATAGAGACAGAACTAAAGGATCTCAATGTTCAATGGGAACACATTTGCCAACAGGTATCAAGTCTCCCACTGTGACTGGTTTATTTTGAATTAATAAACAGCTTTCTCATTGGCAGAATTTGACCTTCTATGCATATCCAGTAGATATAAACTGAATTTAGACATATTTGGTTCATATTAATTAAACCTCTATTTTAGAAATTTTATTTATCATGTTATACATGCAAAATATGTTTCTTTATGTTATAATACAAGACCTTACTATTTTTATAACAAAGTTATACACTAAAATCTTAGAAGTTAACAACAATGCAATTTATGGCTTCTGCAAAACTAGCTTTCTGAAAGTGGTATAGACACATTTGCCAAAAAATCAATTTCTGTATTTAGTGTTACATTTTCTTTTGCACCATTGTACTCAGGTGTTATTACTCTAGATAAAATAAGACACTAAAACAGTGATGAGTTCAGAATCAAATAACTTGGAATTAAGAGTATGTGCACATACGCATGTGTATAAATTACAGTCTGCAATGACAGCATGAATTTGAGAGAATGGGGCATAACAGGAAAGGACAGGTTTTTATTTTAATTAAAGACACTCCTAATAAATAATTTTACAGAATAAGGAACATAAAAATTACTATTATTTCATTTATGATATTTGAATTTTCTTTATTTATGAAAGCTCAAAGGAAATGTCTTTCATGTTTCTCTACTTGCTCATTCTATTGTCTACCTTTTCTAATGTATATTTGTATAATATTAAAACTATTGCCTTTGAAGGTGATCTAATGTTTTCTAAAACTATTATTCTTCACTTTACATGTGAGAAAATAGCCTCTGTATATTTTTCAAATAAACATAGTTATCAAAAAAGTTGATCTTTGAAATTTGTAAGACATTTAATTGACCCAGTCCTGTAGTCTTTCCCCTTCAACTAATATGGAGTTTTTAATTGCTTATTTTTGTGATATTAGTAAGTCAGATATCTTTGCAATTCTCTCACAGAAATTTCAAGTAATGCCTGAGTTAGAAGTCTGTTACAGTTTTCTTCTGACTCCTCTGAAAATCTGCCTGTACTAGTCCCATTCAATACACAGCACAAATTATTGCCTCTCAGTGGGCATTTCTAACACTTCTTCAGTAATAGGTATTAAAACACATGTGTAGTAAATATAAAAATCAGTTTGGTCTGTGGGGGTTTCTTGAAAGGATTTGGAAAAGTCAGCTTGAGTTGATATACATGCAGTTGAGAGCTAACAAATGGCATTCGCATACTCTCTTCAGGTAATGGGAGATTACCCTCTCTTCTGGTGCTGTGACTGAGGAAGAGGCAATTTTGCAGGGCCACATATGGTTCAGCTTTTATACTTGTTAAACATCACCTTTTTATTGTTACTCTGTTCTGTAAAACAACATTTATGTAGAACAACATTTATGTTTAACAGTCAGTCCTCAAGGATGAGTAACGAAACCAGTAACCATCAGAAACTAAGACCAAATATGAAGACACAATTCCTCCTGATGTTACTGAAAATAACATTTACTGAAGAAGTGTCACAGACCAGGATGTTGGAATGATCAGCTCTGCAAGCCCAAGTCTGAAAAAGGGCACCAGCGCAACTGTTTTTGTTGCAAACTTCTTTATACCATTGAAAGATGGCTCAGCCAATGGCTTAGTTAGTTACAGATGGTTTTTATAGGTTGATGCACAATTCGCATATCATAAAATGGATTGGGATGGAAGGGACCTTTAATATCATCTAGTTCTATTTCTATATATGAGCTATATTAGTTATACAACCCCATATAGTGATTGGCAAAGAATTTAACAAAAATATTTTTCCCTTTAAGATAAGGAGTTCCTTCCAGTAGAAGATTCCTTTATTACTTACCTATGGTTAGGATATAAACCTTTCTGAGAAACTCAATGATGATTTCATCGGTAGAAGAAAACAATCATATTGCTTTATTCTCTAGCAAGTTGCTTTCAAACTGGTTAGAAGGTCATCTGACTTTATAGCTCGAGAGTGTCTGGTTTCATCCTTGGATGCACTTTCAGGGTCTGCTGTGGTTGTTATTTTTGCATCTTTTAGAAGATAGTCCTTAGGTGATGTTTTTTTCAGATTTGTTTTCTGATGACCTCAACGTATGGTGTAGAGTCTTGTTCTAGGATCATTGAAAACTCATTCTGCACAGCAACAACTCGCCAAAAAAAAAGATGTATACACATGTAATACCTTCTCAGTTACCTATTATTAATATCTCTCTAATTACTTGTAAACATCTGCCTAATTACAGCAATGTTATTAGTATAGGATTTAATTTGGTTCTTTTCAGGCTAAAACATTGTCAAGTTTGTGCAGTAGCCTTCCTTTAAGTGTCATGTAATGTTTTCTTCTTTAAAGGCCTATGCTAAAAAGGCAGCATTAAAAGGTGGTTTGGATAAGACTGTGAGTCTCAGAAAGGATTTGTCAGAGATGCATGAATGGATAACACAAGCTGAGGAAGAATATCTGGAAAGAGATTTTGAGTACAAAACACCTGGGGAATTACAGAAAGCTGTTGAGGAACTGAAGGTAAAAGATGAACTAATTCCTTGAGCTGTGTTTAAAGTTCTCTTTGAAGATTTTGTTGTAAAGAAAGTCTACTTTTTCTTTTAGAGAGGTGCCTAAAATTTAAAGTAGTAGGCGGCTTGGATGGAGTCATTACTATCTGGAATAAGTTGGAATACATGTAGTCTTTCACAATACTGCATTCCTTTTTTTTCTTTTTGCTTTATTGGATACTTGATTTTGATACAGCTTCAACATTCTTGTACTTAAGAAATAATTCCTAAGAATGAGGTGTGAGCAGCAGTTAACTTGTAGAGTAAAATCAGTTTTATATCTTCTCTTTATATTAGAGAGAGAGACAAAAAAAAAAAAAAAAAGATTTAGCACTTCAGAATGCTGGTAGTATGTACTAAGTATGCATGTTTTATTATTTCTTTATCATAGCAATATAGGAACAGCATATTTTGGTCTCAGGCAGACAATGTTTCTTTCATGTGGGATGAATATGGCCTTTGGACAATAACACTAATTTGTGATACATGCTCAAATATACTCTTGCTCAGTCAGTGGATGAGGGCTTGATTTTTATTTCATAAGTGAATTGTTTGACCTGTGTATGGCCTTAACAACCTAACACTTTGTTCACAAACTCTTCATTGTCCATAGGGTTTTGCCAGTGTTTGAGAGTAGCTGACCATGCAACTGATGATCTATTTACTGACAGAAATGACTTGATGCCAGTCAGAATATATAGAATATATGGAAACATATGGAACAAGTTCCGTGCATTGTAAATGAGACAAATCTATCAAAAGTAAACATCTGCTCTTTTTTAGTAATTAAACAGCAAAACTCAAACTTACACATTATACTGCATAGTAAAACTGGCAAAATGTAGTTTTAGATACAGATGGTTTTCCTAGTAAATATTCTGTACTTTCAGCTGAAGTACAGTATGTTCAAACCGTGACACCTCGACCTGTGAAGATAACCACATCATTTATCATGCACCCCTTCACCTGCTCCTGATGATCCTTTCCCCACAGGCTTGCAGCCACCTCTCCCATCACACAACAGGCAAAATCTGGACCAGAACTCTTTGTTCATCCTGCAGCCCATTTCTTCCCACAGCTAGGGAAGGGGAAAGCCAAGAGCAACCTAGTGAACTTTCTCTGGCAACGTTAACCTGATCCCAGTTATTCCAGTTCATGGACTTCCTCAGACTCAGAGAGAATGAAGGTTGTAGGGAACAAGCTTGTGTTTTAATGTTTTGAGGCCATGGAGTTCTCAAGTTCCTGTGAAGACCAGTACACACTGGTGACACTAGGTATACCATCACTCTGTTTCCAGTAGCAATACGACTCCAGTCATAGGCACCATCCCCATTGTAAACACTGAGAGGAAACAATTTTAGGCAGGACAATCTAATATCTTATTAATGAGGTGGCATAACAAGGGAGAGTAGCAAAAGGTGGAGGAAGAAAGTTGGGAGTTGGATTGATCATTTGTTGTGGTTACATACGCTAAAACAGGGAAAAGGTGGCAGGTTGGTGGTTCCAGATCAGTTACATAGGATATGTTTATTATTATTTTTATTAGACCATCCATTTGTGGTTCTCTGTGTCCCTTGGATCTCTATATTTCCTATGTCTGCCCTTTGCTAACCTTCTCTGCCTAGGTGCTAAGAGAGAAAATGCTGTTTTGGAGGATGCTCCCTTTTCATATTTTCCTCTCTTCGTGTTAGGTTAATATTCACTGACGGTGAATAATGGTGCTGATTTTTCTCTCTCTGTAAAGTGAGAGAATGAAATCAACACTGATGCTTTGATTAAAGTGTGAATTATATACTGGAGAAAAATTATTATCTCAATTTCTCTTTAAATGCAGGTTAATGCCGGTGGCAAGAAGAGGAAAATAACTCAGAATTATTTTCCTTCTTTTCCCTCTTGCTGCTCCTGATTGTACCTTTAAACCTGGGTACATGAATTTGTGACAAAACAGTTTTTTTTTTTCATTTGTGGTTCATACGGTATTATTAAAAAGGTATTTGGATCATTTCTTGGACAAAACTGAAATGTTTTACTCTTCTGAGAGCTCCAGAAAACTCAATAGTTGTGAGAAGATGTTAAATTGTATTGAGTATCATGTATTGGCAATAAAATTTAAAAAAAATAAAGGATTTTGGATGCATTCAAGATTGTCAGAAAGTCTGGGAATTAAATGGCTCTTGGGGGGTTTTTTGTTGTTGTGGTGTTGGCTGTTTTTTTTCCTCTCAGAAAGAATTCTGTCAGAGAGAATTCTAACAGAGTTATTAGAAATAAGTTTCCTTGCTAAACCAGACTACAACTTCTTTTTTTTTTTTTTTTTTGTTAGAGAGCAAAGGAGGAAGCCATGCAGAAAGAAGTGAAAGTGAAGCTTATTACTGATTCTGTGAATAATTTTATAGCAAAGGCTCCACCTGCAGCTCATGAGGCTTTGAAAAAGGAGCTTGATGTTCTGATTACCAGCTACCAGCGACTCTGCAGCAGACTGAATGGAAAGTGCAAAACTTTGGAGGTTGGATATCTTGCCAGTCATTGTATTTATAGCCCTTCTAACTGAAAAACTAATGTAAAGAGCAAGGATGTATTATCGTATGGGACCATGAGAAGACCAAGGCTGTCCTTGCTCTATGAGCCATATACCTAAACATTTTTGAGAATCATATATGCTGGGGAGTCATATTAAGAGAGAAGCCTCGGAGATGGGTCTTAGGTGGGAGGCAGCAATGGCTGCTCAGGGTTCTTATCCCTCCTGAGACTAAGCCAAGCATCTGGCTTCTGTAGCAACCTTGTGACATTGTCTTCACCAGCTCCTCTAGGCTTCTTTTTTCCATGGCTAAGAATTTTTATTAAATGGCCCTGGAGCTGGACAGGTGGTGTTGCCTCAGCACGGGAACAGCATTTGATCTGCTGGCAAGCTGAATGTGTCTCATGTATTTTGAGTTGACTCTGTGTTTTGGACAACTACATTGCAGATTATTGCCATAGGACTATTTGCATGTTACAAAATGGTCACAGTGAATTAGGTATGGTTTTTTATTGAGAGCTAATTTACAATAACTACCTTCATAGAAGACAATTATTTAACTGGGTAAAATTTATCTCCTCTGAATTTCACTGTGGAAAATGACAGGTGTAGTCTAAGCTGGTAATCTATATTTCCCCTAATCATTGATGTTATTGTGTGGCAGTATCCTGTTATAACCTCCCCCTAGACCAGACACTTACATTTGATAGGACCAAAGTTAGGTGAGATGAATTGAACTCTGGGAAACTTGATCTACAAACAGCCTAATGCATCTCAATAAAATTAGTTTAACTTCTACTGACAACAAAGGAACAATGAAAAGATGATTTATGGAGAATTTAAATGTTTTGCTTGTTGTGTAAAGTGCCATTTTTATCTGCTTATTTAAGTATCTTCAGGCATTGTAAAAATAAAATATTAGACAATAATTTAATTCCAGGATAAGAAAAACATGATTTCATTTTACAACACTATGTTTAGTACTCTAGCACTTAAGTGGTCTATAAATTGCCCCAAATGTGGTTTAGAATTTATTTCCATAGAGATTTCAGTCAGAATTCTTGAAAGCTGTGTTTTTAGTCGTTTTATGAATCTGTGCTTTATGTAATTAATATACAGAATATATAAGCAACCTAACTACATCTTGTAATAAAGACATATGAGTCTTTAAAAATTCTGATAATTTGTATATTTGTATATTACAAAGAAATTTTACAGAAAAGCATATAAAGTGGATAATTCATGAAAAAGAAAACTCAAGCTGTGCTTTGCAGAAGAGTTCACTTTTTCATGTTATCTTCTGTGGTTCTGTTCTGTTTAATCAAAATGTTTTTGTTGTGTTTTATGTTTCTTTGGAATATCAATACTGGGGAAAAAATCAACTCTATGGCACTGTAACCGTCAGATATCAACCATGTTGTTTTGGGGATGACGCATGCAATATTTTCAATGTTTTAATAGTGAAAGTTAGCTGTGAGATTTTCAATCTCAATAAATTTTTTTTTTCTCCATCAGGAGGTGTGGGCATGTTGGCATGAATTATTGTCGTATTTGGATGCAGAAAATAAATGGTTGAATGAGATTGAACTGAAACTCAAGGCAACTGAAAATATCCAGGGAGGGGCAGAAGAGATTTCTGAGTCTCTAGATGTAAGTGCTGACATAAATAATATCAAATCACATGTATTGATAAATTTTAAATCACATTACATTCAAAACAAACTATGAATCAATATTACACATGAGCAAGATGCAGAATATTTGGAAAGTCCTATGTTCTCACTTGATTGAACAAATGAGGTTTAGAATTAGAATCCACATAAGTGAAACAGAGTAATGAAAAATGTTATGCCTGATGTCATAGACAATCTTTGGTGACAATAAAATACACGTTTTTAAAAAACATGGCCTCACTTAAGACAGTCAAAAAAATGTTGAAGATGTCAGAAAGAGCAAGTTTTCATCCTAGCACAGCAATTCTGTTTATTATTACTTAATTTTTATTCTTGGAACCTTTCAAATTGGTAGAAATTAAGTTAATACAAAATGGTACCTTGATAATGCAGTTTTGCTCTTGAACTTTATCCATTCAGACACTCAAGAAAATTTTTTATTTTTAATTACAGAAATGCTCCCACTGAGCTCATGGATCATAGTTCACGTTTTTAAAATCAAGCACCCAATTTATTGCTTTGTGAAAAATCTTTCTTTTTGTAATAAGTAGTATGGAATATTTGTTAAGACATGGGACATTGATTTTTTTTCTTTTCTCTCTACTTTCATTGTGCATGAAATGTGAATTTTCTTACTTAAAATTTTAAGGGGAATTCTCATTGCACTGCAGAATCTTATTTGCAGAAAGGATAAGAAACTACTTTTTTGACCTTGTTTCAGTCTTTGGAACGTTTAATGAGACATCCAGAAGATAATCGCAATCAGATTCGGGAAGTGGCTCAGACTTTAACTGATGGTGGAATCTTGGATGAACTGATCAATGAGAAGCTTGAGAAGTTCAATACTCGATGGGAAGAACTGCAGCAGGAGGTATATTTAATAATTGACCTGTCCTCCCATTAAACAGCTTACAGTCTAGCACCATAAAAATGAAGTTGTTTTGTTGGTATAGTTCCTAAACAGTACACAAACAAAGACTTATTTTAGAAGTGGGTGGTTTGCATTGGTGTGGTGTGCTAACTCTGGTAGGTAGCAACACACTGCGAAGCTGCTCGCGTACTCCCCACATCCCTGGTTCAATGGGGGACAGTACTGGAAACGCAAAAGCAAGAAAAGTCATGGATTGAGATAAAGACAATTTAATAAGTGAAATGAGTAACATTATCCTACAGATATACTCTTTACTAAACAATGAATAAGAGTCTTTATATCAATGAAAGGTTTTATAAAGAAAATTTAATATAGAATTCTACCTGTTTAGCAGAAGAGTCAAATCTAGTAATATGCTAGGTTATCAATCTTTTCCACAGACTCCATGAAGAAAATTTTACTAATTCTTTGACAGATCCCATTAGTGGGGCAACATACTTTTTTGCTGGTAAATCAGTTCAAAACAGTGATACTCGTCCCTGAGTATTTACTTGTAATACTTTTAATACTAGGAGTACATTTGTGTGCGTACTAATACAAATGTGTGTGTATGTGTATAAAGGCAGGACCAAACAGAATTCACTGAAGAATTTTAAGATAACCAAAAGATACATAAGGAAATAGTTCAAGTAATAGTAGTTTACTAGTAACAAAGATGGGGACAAACTCTAAATCAATGCACAACCACCTTACTACACAGTGTAACAAGGCAGTTAAATTACAGACGTATTGAGTGCAAATACATGAAAAGTGATACTCATGGAGGACTTCTGACTTCATATATGAAATTGTAACTTTTGAGCTGACTTACTGTTCAGAAGGAAGTTATCTTGGAGTTATGAAAAGAAATATCAGGAAGATGTCAGCTCAGTACTTGTTGAAAATCAGAAAGGAATTACTAGGGAAAGACATAACAAAGGTCACAGAGACCCTCTTTATGACTGGAACCAGAACGTAGTCAAAGATGAGCTACAAAGATGGTAAAAAGTTACTCAGTTTAAATTATATAAATAATGAACAAGTAAAGATTTTTGGAAAGCAGCTGTGTTAGATAACAATTTACCATGACAACGGTAATATTTTTTCTTTCTTCATGATGCTTGAAATGTATTTGCATTTGAAAACAGGGGAAGTAAAAATGCTACAGTACAATTTAAGGAAGGGTCCTCAGCTATTCTGAGCCTAAACTTGAAGGATGGAGAGGGGAAGGGACTGCTTTCCTCTACTAACTATACTAATTACCTGGTGGTAGTTCTGGTCCAGTGCAGGCATTCACGTGGTCCCATATTGCTGTTCAGTGTGATAACACAAAATGAAACATAACCTTCTGTATATATGCTCTTTTTTTTTTTCTTTAACATCTAACTTCTGTTTAAAAGCAGGTACATTCCCTGGAATTCTGCTACTTGGTATCTGTGTTTTCTCTCCTGCCTTGGAGGGGGAAACTGGGAATATACAGAGGGCTTCCAGTGTGTGAAAACAGGACTTTCAAATAATCTTGCTGGGTGATGGATGAATACTATTCAGTCTTCACAATAATAGGCGTTAAATCAAAATGCATGTCAGTTGCAGGAGTTAAATGTGGAAAGTACAACATGAAATTGCTGTGTGATATTCTGGAGACAATTTGCATGAGTATATAAGCAAAATATGTTAGAAATGTATTCACTGCTTTCCAATTTAATTTAAATATAGCCAAAAAGTGGGGGGAAGCCCTCCCCCTTCTTTGAAAGCTTGATCTGATATTTAGTAGTCAAATACTAATGATGAGATCTTTAAATGAATATAAGAGGTGTAAAGAAACTATTTCAATCACAAGTTTCTCAGTCACACCGCTTCTTTACTGTATGTTTTCTGCAACAAAATGTGTTACAAATTTTTCCACGGAAGTCTTACTTTTTTTCATAGATTCCCGACACTGAATTTTCTGTGCTCTTTGTGTAGCCCTGATGAAATCCAAACTGAATGCACTCTCCTTGCATAAATATACGTTGTAGGCACATAATATTATTCAGCTTGTGTTCAAGGTCACTTCTACTCAGACAGACTAATAGGCTATCCTAATGTGGTAAAGTTATTTATTTTTATTTGAATAATTGTGCAGGTACAGGTAATTATCAAGACAATAAGCTCATGTGGGCAAAAACTGATGTGTGAAATATTTATTCACTAATAGAGAAACCAAACCAAAACACTGCCATATGAATGATGCTGCAAGACAGTACAGCATTGCTACTGAGATAGAGATTTATTTTTTAAGGCAGAAAATGGCTTCAAGTTTGTATGTCTTATCTTCTTTAGTTAATGAAGGCTGAGTGTGTTTAGTTTGCTGTTGACCATCTGGGGCTGATCAATAAGCAATATATACCCAACCTTTACTTTTCAAGGACTGATTCACTTACAACTCTGTATATTGGATATAAAAAACAGTGTTGCCTGAAGAACTTCAAGCTAATATTGCAAGTGACTATGATCCCTGTAATGCTGAAAGTGTTTTACATCCTGTCCAGCAAACTTCAAAAATGTCAGCTAGATATTCCTCAGATTATGCTTGCAGAAAACTGTATGAAGCCTTGTTCAGATGGGCTTTACACTAGATTCAATTTTTATTCTTGGGAACTGCTTCTTAATTTCTTTTAGGACTCCCCTCAAGATTACCCTATGTTTCTTTCAAAGAGCATACATTCATCATTTCACAAAATTTTTCTGTTTTGTTCTCCTCTGAAGAGGAGAGAGAATTCCTCATGTCTCATCCCTACATGATTGCTTTGAAGACTGCTAAGAGGGCTGCTTTTACAGGCTCTGAGGCACTGTCTGTCTGCAGTGATAACCTAAAGAGATAAAGAATTCCTCCTTGGTATAGTTTGCAGGTTTGGAATACAGCTGATCAAAGACATATATAACTTTGGGGATGAAAGGTCAAATATTTGTAGCCACTTTAAAAACACAAAACACACTGAAATATTACTAGGATTTGCAGAACAATTCTTTCTAGCTTGGAGGGTAATAAAAATTCCTGGACCCAAAATTAATGCTTTCAATGTTAGAAAAGGTGTTTTTAGTTCGCCTAAACACTAATCCACTCTGATTGAAAAAAAAAAAGTGGAAATTAACACATTAACATTTTGATGCAAAACGTACAGAGATGGTGTAATATATCTCAGACACAACCACTATATTGCCAAGAATTTGGGTTAAATTTTAAACTCATTTCAACAAGTTAAGAAGGAAATGTCAAGCTGAAAGTTTTAAACTTTTTACTTTTTAAATTTACCCTGTGGTAACATTTCTCAATAATTAGAGAGTATAACTGAGCCAAAAACAAAACAAAACAAAACAACTTAACGTATTTCTGCCTTTTTTAACAGATCCCTTTCCATGAGCTGTAATTTATAATCTAATTAATGAATTTGCTTCTGCATTATAAATACATGTACCCTGTAGTAAAAGTACTATAATTTTGGAAAAGTTTTGTTCTATTTTTCTCAACAGCAAAACTACTGAGTACAGCCTCAACAACAAAACTCTACTTGGTTTTAACCATAGATCTCTAACCAGCATCTTGGTAACTGCATGTGTGACTAATGTCATTAAAAAGTTGAAAGGTATTATTTCAGGAAAAAGTGGCAATGCGACAACTATAGATTTATAACATTCATCAGAGAATGAACTACAGTCATAAGTGACTGAGCACCTCCAGCTTTCCTGATATTTGCCTCTCAGTGCAGCTGTTCTCTTAATATGGCATTTTATATCGATAATATGCAATATTACCATTTCCTGCATTTACCATTGATCTTTGTTAATTTGTTAATTTGTAATCAGATTTATGCAATATACCATAACACAAAAATTAAATTATATGCTGAATCATAAAAAATTACTAAAAATCTATGAAAACCTGTAGAGACTTTAATAAAAAAATTCAGTCCATAAGTATGTTTTCTTTTCTTTTTCATTCTGATAGTGCCTGACAGCAGAATTTCTTTTTTTTGTTTTGTTTTCATTTCCTTGACAGCTGTCAACATTTCACTGGCTCAGAAATAATTAAACAGTTGGTTATTTTCCTGAATCTCCTATTTAGCAATTAGCTGTCAGACACTTCTCTTTAGAGACCAAAGCCTTCAGCTTTATTGACTATGATCTGATAGCAGAGCTAGAGCTTTGTATAATGTCCTCAGATCCATTTATACGCTGTGATGTTAAACCATCTATTTCTTCCACAAAAAAATAGAAAAGCCATAACAATTTAGAGAAAAAAACTAAAACCCCCCAAAACAACAAAACAACCCCCTAAAACAGAACATCAGAAATTAAAATATTTTAATATTATAGATATATAAAATTTCAACTTTCACATGTCTTAAAAGTATGAATATATAGATTATCTCATACGTAGACATGAGAGTTTTAAGGACAAATTTGAAACTCAGGTTCACAGATGTAAGGGTGTAGTATGTCTGCCCCTTTTGGTAAAGCCCTCTAATGCTTACTTCCATTAGTACCTCTCTTTCGACTGAAAGAGAGGAAGAAGCCTCCTCCATATTGAGGCATTCCCCTTGATTGCATTGATAAGTATTCCGCAATGCCAGGGACCTACTTAGTGAACAGGAGTAGGTCTTTGAGTCAGACCATAGGTACTGGAGAAATATATTACATTACATGAGTGTATTGTACCTTTTATAAGATTTTTGTGAAGACTCTTTCATTGCATTTGTTGTATGAATTGAACAGGGTCAGGGCAGAGGCTTGACTTTAGGTGAGTGTGCAGGATGGCATCCATCTGTTCCCAGTAAGCAATGCAGACAACAAAAATTAAAGCAACACCCATTCATATCTAAGAAAATCATCGCAACTGTGAAGGTGGCATTTCCCAGCATTTGGCTGTGTGGTTCTGCTCCCACTGCCAAAATAATTCCTCTCTTATACCATTGCATTCACATCTTGGTCTGATAATATCTTTTCATTCATCTAAGCTGTTAGCGGTTTTTGGAAAAGATGTGCTTTCACCTCACTTGGAAGATACAAGATGTCACAGAGGTTCTCAGGTTGTGATCAAATTCTCTCTGAGGACAATGAAAAGGGAATGTTTTGTCTTTGTGTGTGTGTGCACGCATAAGGATATCACAAGCATGCATATATATTTATCTGACTTCATATTTGTTTGAATTCCAGGCATAAAAATTAAGACTCAGGGAAGGATTTGTTGTAATTCTTTCTTAACTTTATCTGCTTTAATATTTTATCAATTGGTTTGGGACTGTGTTAATTTTTCCAGGATTTTAATATACAGTTTCTGCTGGTATGAGCCCAGAGATGGCAAATTTTCAATCACCACATATTTGTCATAGAATTTTAATACTTCTTCTGAGTTTCCATGCAGTGACAGCTACTTCATTGCATGCACGCAGGCTGCTCCTGAGGCTGGCAGGAAATTTATCTATACTTAAGCAAGTGCTTAAATGCAAATAGTAGTTAACATGGGTCAGTGTTTAACAAAGGTTAAAGCTTCAAGCATTTCTTTTATACCAAGTAGTTTTTCAGAATGACTTAGCATCAAATATGTATCCAGGATATTGAATTGACCAGAAAGTGCAGGCACTTATTTTAATGACTAATAAGAATGGAACTTTCTCAGTGTCTAATTTTATACGGTTAGTTTTTCTGAACATCAGGACACTGCAGCCCTCAGTATGAATTGACTATGCATTTAGGTTAGTCCTACCAGTTATCCAAAGAGATCAGTAAAAGCAGAGAGATTTTCTTCCCTGCTTCCAGGAGGATGCTGTTACCCATGGGATGACGAAAGCTACTTACCATGTTTCTGATGTAATGTGCCTTTCGATCTACTGTATAGTGATGCAGATGGAAAGGTAGAGTGTGCCTGAACCTTAGCCAGGCTTACAAATTAGTAGTAAGGAGTACCAAGGTAAATGGAAACTGTGGTTTTTAACCAAGTTCGTTTGAACAGGCTGAGAACATTGTAATATAAAATCTCAAATCAGATGAAGGTAAAAGTCATTTAAGTAGCAAGCCTTAGTACTGTACTGGGAAGTTATATTGTTTTAATGGTTCATCAGGTGGGGTAATAATACCTTAGTGGCTCAGGTGCTTCCATTAACACTGACAGCATGAGCCTGATATACTCATTTCCGCAGAAAGTTCCTGAAACTGGCAGTGATACCAGGTTATCCGATCAGCTGTTTTGAAAAAACACAAATCAGCTTACAAAAACAAATATAGTAAATGCTGGTTAGATCCCTCTCCTTTAACAAAGTCAAACACCTAGGAAGAATGCTCGCAAAAATAATCTTTTTCATTTGTTAAATGTGAAGCTCTATAAGAACCTGAGCTCTGTGAAGAAGGTACAGATATATCAAGAATTCTCACTGAATTAGAGAGAGGTATTTTTGTTCAAGACAAAAGTTTTGTAATAGATATGAAATCAAATTAAAGTATAGCTGGCTCACCAAAGAGAAAAAGTGTGATTTGACTTGAAAAATGGCAGAAGACCAAGCAATGTTATTTAAAGAGTGCTTGCTTTCTCCCTCCTCCTTTGATTCATGTCAAAGAAAGTTAGTCACTTTATTCTATAGTCAGCAGTATGGCTGGGCTTACACTGAGAAAAACTGTATTGCATTTGAGATTGCTGGTAGTTATTATGTGCTTTGTATAAAGCAGAAACTCTGCTAGGCAGAAGCTGTAGTCTAAGTAAAATATGAGTCTGCAAGTGGACACAATGACGGATGGAAGAAAGTATCAAGTTATTTATTACCTGGTAAATACCATGTTAAACTTACAAATAATACTTAAAGCTAACTGTTTATGTCAAGTGTTTAAATATACCTGTGTTTTAAGAACAACTTGGAAGGGGAATTTATTGTTCTGATTTGTTAAACCATAAAGGGAGATCCTTTGAAATGGAAGCACCCTTCTCAAAAAAGGATTTTATAAAAGGTGATGGTAGGCAATCCCCTGTGGCTCTGACGGTGGAGTAGAAGCGAGAGTCAACTTTCTAGACTAAAAGAGACTATGGTTACAGTCATAATAGATTGGGCAAGTCCACAGACAAGACAAGGATCCATCTCTTTTTTTTTCCCAGAGTAGGCATTGCCTGTGTTCCTGACAGATATTTATACTTCATATGAGAGAGCTCCTTCTCAAGAGAGTCTTTATCCCTCTCACTTACTGAAGTGGATTGTCTCAGATGGGATTGTGATGACAGTAACCCTATTCTTAGTAAACAAAATCTCTTGAACTGTATAATAAGATCAGGAGGACTACTATGCCTCAGAATGAGAGACTTGCACTGTCAGGATGGTTATATTATGCAGCTTTGCCAACTTCCACTCAATATAGAAATCCTCAATGCATGCATTGATGTTTCAGGGTTCTGCATTTTTTAGATCTGGGGTTTTGTTTGTTTCTTTCTTACTAAAAAGAACTGAATGGGTGGCAAAAAGATGCGCAACTTGTCATACAAAAAGGTGGATGAGGACAAGTCAGGCGTACTATTTTTGATTCTTAGCCTGCATTAAAAAAATAGTGGGGAAAATGTATTATACGCGTTATTACTGTGAATACTATTAACGTTGTCATTGTTTTCAGGCTGTGAGAAGACAAAAGAGTCTTGAACAGAGTATTCAGTCTGCCCAGGAGACTGACAAAACCCTCCGCTTAATCCAAGAGTCTCTTGCTGTTATTGACAAACAGCTAGCAGCCTACATTGCAGACAGAGTTGATGCTGCACAGGTCCCTCAGGAAGCACAGGTACGTTATATATAGGTTGAACTGATGTGCTTAGTGGTTTTCTCAATCAGCCAAAGAGTCACTGGTTGTCCCTCAGCCTCATATTAATAAAGGGTATTTACGACATGATCGTTAGAAAGTGCAAGTAAATTGTAGGCAGGATTACTTTGAGAAGTTCAAGCTAATTTTCTAGTAAAGTCATATTTTTCCTACTGGTTTATAATATATACCTGACAAGAAGATGTAAAGAACTATAAATGTCATGGAAGACTATGTAGGAACTTTAAAATAACAAAGAGTAAAAAAGCAACTCTAAAATCCAGTCCCCATCCTAGAAAGAAGAAACTCATTATCCTCACCACTCTCAGATGGCACCTTTACAAAGCCGATTATGTGGCCTAGGATTTGTTACTAAATTATTGAAACATAGACAGCATTGTTAATTAGTTCATAATGTGCACATAAATGTACTTACACTTCAGTTTTTACAGCTCGTGCAAGTTTAACAGAATCATCTTTTCCCATTCTTTAGAAATGTTTTATTGAGCCTTTGAAATAAAATTGTATATCTAACTCTCATTTTTACTCTTTCATTGTTTCTGCTATAACATCTGCTTTACTGTAGCATTAAAATGGTAAGGATACAAATTAAAATCAAAGACGTCTGGTACAAAATTATTAACAGTGTACATTACTATGTACAGCAACTTTTCTGTAAATTCCACCTAAATTTAGAAGCCAATTTGCAAAAAAACTAACAAACCAAAAAGGCTACAGAGAAATTGAAAACACATAAAAATAGCTGCATGTACCTACAAACACACACACACGCGCGCACACACACACACTTATGCATATAAAAAGCAACTGAAAGGTATGTCTATCTAGATTTTAATTCAAAAGACATGGAAAATTTTATTTTTAAAGGAGATAAAACATGATTTTCAGGGCTACATATATTCAGCTCTGAATATATTTAAGATCATCTAAGCTTAGATTCCATGCAGATGTTTTTATGTGTGTGTGTCTGATTTTAAAAAGTTATATTTAGAAAACAGGACCATAATTGCATTCAATCTTATTTTAAAACTGATTCTAATTCATTTGCTTCTAACTTGTGTCCGTATAAGAATAGGATCAGATTGAGATAAATTATTATTCCAGTTTGAATCCTAAGGTGTGTTGACCTTCCTGAATTATTTTTCTCCTTCCTTGCAATGTGAATAACGTACACTATTTTTTATGAAATAGGATATAAATCAGCATTTGTTAAAGACGTATCAGTTTAATTTCTCGTGTTGCAATTATATAACCCTAACACAGAAGAAAAATTTGATAGGAAAGTGTGGTTTTTTCTGGTGTTTTTGGACAGTTGCATTTTAGCAATTTTCTGTGGTGCTTCATATATCCCATGGACGCTTCTGGTTCATATGTGTTGTCATGTACAATATTGGCAAAGATCACAGACTGTGTAAAAAAGATGTAATTCCAACAACTGAAGCAGCATAAAACTCAACCAACCTTAATTAGCACACTTTCATTGGAAAATTTCAGCTCAGTGTTTTTGCAGAACTTTTTTTGTTCTTGAGGTTTTATTGTCTGATGTCAAGTTCACCTGATTATGCTACATCCACTGTGGGAAAACCAACATAGAGGCTGCTGACTTTTTCCCTTTCATGTTTTTATTTTAAGATGCCAGTGAGACTTAATGAAAAAAAACACCTTAATTAACAACTAAACAGATTTAATGCAAATACTGAAGTTCTCTGAAATTGGGTTGTGGAGTTCTTTAAAATCCTTAGAGGGAAAAGCAATAAACAATCAATTTTATGCGGGTAAATATACTGAGTCATTCCTTTAGTGAACGGCCATTGCCAACCAATGGCTGAATAGGCACAAACTGAACAGCCACATCTCCTGCAGAGCCTCTGCTGGCACAGCTCTTTTGTAGAGCAGAAAATAGTTCATTCATATAAGATACCCTACCACAGTGTCTGCACAGCTGGAATGGGAATCTTTCAGTCAGTTATGTTGGTTTCTGGGCAGGGGTCAGTTTATCCATGCTGAGGGATTTAGCAAACTGTTCAGCAATATGTGTTGCATTTCTGAAAGAACATGTGGGAGAAGTTATAATCAGAAAACTCATGAGGGTTTGGGAGCTCTGTGTGTTTGCTTCAAAAATTCAAATCCGTTTAGAGCTTTGATAGGAGGGATAATCTTTGGTTCAGCCGATTGGAAATTAATCTGAGAAAACAAATTATATTTAGCTCCCCTGTTTAAATGAAATGATCAGTTTAGTTTATTCAGAAAGTTGACAGAAAGAAAGGGGAGTTAAGTATGTGCTGTTCAACTTCTTTGAATCATTTTTCTGAATGTGAATTCTGTGTGCTTCTTACTCCACCATGTGGCACTGAGAATTTAGTGCTAGAGAGCCACTGCCACCCAACTCGTTTTGAGTACAGCTAAAGATACGGTATTAAGACAAAACAATCTAACGGCAACTGCACAGATAAATCAGTTCAGCTTCCTCAAGGTGTAATCATGAAAAAAGAACTCGAGTGAGGGAAAGCCTAAAACAATTCCATACGGAAATAGTATTTGTTTGTATGCTTGATTTCATAATCCCAGCTGAAGTGTCTTTAATTTCTCTAAATTTACCAAGAAATTACAGGGAATGAAATCATCATCACAGGAATTTGCCAGATGCTGACCTTTTTGCAAGTATTCTTTAAGTGACGGGAATAAAATAGATCAGTACTGAAAATATTACATATATATATATGACAAAATAATTTTCAGATAATTATTTGTTGCATTGTTATTAAATAACTCCTGGTGGGAGAGAGAATCTCCACTTTGTACTGCTGTTTAGTCTAAGAGATTACATGGAGACTTTTAGATTACGCGACAGAAAATACCCGTATTTCACTCTCACCTGCATGTGACAAATCACTTGTCTGTTGGTCTCCCTGTATGTGTGTATGTATGTATGACTTATGTAAAATGCAATGTGGAGAAGAAATGAGCAACATGTTTCTGAGAAAAACAAAAGTAATATAATTCACCTTTTAAATAAACTCCTTGAATAATTACAGTTCTGTAGTGATAATCACTACATGCCTATTTTCTGAGTGCAGATGGTTATTAATCTGTTCTTAAAATATCAGTGTGCTATGTCCAAAGCCAAAGCTAATGCGATGATGTAATGGCAGAGCTGTTCAGTTGTGCAATGTGTTACCTGACAAGAATAATGCCATGCTTCATTGCCTTCAGACTAAAATTTTGGGACAAAGAATTCACAATTGTCTACTTAGTAAAATGTCTAATCTAAAAAATATTTACACTTTTCTTCGTGGGACATTGTGAGAATTATTTTGTTCAGCCATGTGTAGATCAGTGGTCAAAGAGGGAATAGCTGATTATTCAGAAGTGTAAACTTTTGTTACGTATTGAGTAATCTCCCCAAGAGCAACTTGTGTGTTCTAGGCTAAATTTAGACCTTGTTTTCCTAGAACGAGCAGTGGAAGAAACTTAAGGTAATGTAATGGCCCTTGCCTTCAGATCAACTGCTCACTGCTGAAAGATTTACTGCTCTGGCTATGTAATTTTCAGTTCTTGAGAATTAAACAGTATTCAGTTGCCCAGTACTAGTATTGCCTGATGTATTTTGTTGGAAGATGTGGAATATGGACAGAGGAACATGGATGTAGTAGAGGATAGAATAACTGCTTAGTTAATTTTGTATAGCGTTTTTTGAATAGCATGTTCTGCTTAAAAACCTCTATGAGAAGGGAACAACATACTTATATTGTGGCATCCTCCAAATTAGGGGGAAAACCTTCTATCTGAGAGCAAACCAAGATGCTGCGCTGGGAGCAGCTTCTGGGAGCTCAGTGGGACAGAAAAGGACGTTACCCCTTGCCTGTGACATGCAGCCTCCCACTGCAGGGGCACCTGCAAGAGCAGGGCATAGTGCCACAGCCAGCCCGCAGGGGTTACCTACACCTACCTACCATAGATTCTATTCTGTCTATAGCTCGGGATGCCACTGAAAGTTGCTAGGCAAGAAAGAAATCTTGTGAGGAAAGCACCAACCCTGCAAAGTCAGAGCGAGGCATAAAAAGGTCTTGCTGTTTACTATGTATAACCCAAGAGATCCAGGTGTCCTCTCTTTAAGGAACTACCTGTCTAATGTATCACCCTGTGTATCCATAAATCTTTGCTTTAGAATGGCAAGTATTTCAATGTCTTTCATAAAACTTCCCATCGAGAAAATGGGACATGTTTCTCCTTGAGGATTAGGCCAGTTTTTTGTCACAGATGAAAATAACCCTTTTTTACAGGAAATTATTTTTTAAATCAGGGTTATAGTTAGTAAACAGGAATTTAGAGAATACTTTTCTGCAATGGACTTTAAAGAGAAAGAGAAAGCAGAAGGAAAAAGGAAGAAACGTCGTTAATTCTAGCAACTTTATTTTAACCTAATCCCTTTCCTGTAGCAGTGTTTAATGACATGTAATTCATTACGTTTAGTATACTTTTTTGTGGAAGTTTATAAAGCAAACTGAGGCTACAAAACTGGCTGCTTTCATTACAGTGCATGCCCATAGTAAATATTTCACCTATTCATTGCTTATTATAAGTTTAAGTGACATCAGGGTTCCCCTGTCCCATCTTGGAACATGGCAGTATACATATCACTTGTATCTTCCTCCTTCTGGATTTATTCTGCTTTGGAGAACTTATCAATTTGCTCATCTTGGTGGTATAGTCAATACTGACTTCAAGGCAATTCTTCCCTGTGTTACGAATTTTGGGCAACTAATATACAATAAAATACAATGAGGCCTTGGAAGATAATGTGCACTATAATACACATCTCCTGTGACCCTGCCCCATTCCTGAAGTTACAGACCCAACAGAGTCTTCTTCCTTCTTAAGGAGCAGAAAATAGAGACGAGAGGTTTCCCCCAGTTCTGGGGTGGAAAATTATATCCCTAACCTGCCATGTGAAAGCAGTTCTTTCAAATGTTTTTCAGCTTGCTGATACTACATCAGCTGGAGCTGGAACTGTCAGCTTTCTTTGTTGTTTAATCTTCTCAGCATTACTCATACTAAAATCTGTGTTTGCTCATTAGACGTACATCCCATCTAAGCTTGTCTTTTCAGCCTTTACTCCACAACTTTAGTACTGTGTATATTATGGTTTTGTATTTTTATCCTTTGGTTATAATAAAATAACTTCTTTTTAATTAAATACAGACAGCTGGGGGTTTGGCTTCTTGGGTTTTTTCCAAATTACTTTGCATTGTTATGATTTTGCTGATTATTGCTGATTGGCATGTCTCTGGTTTTTGTAAATATGGTGACTGATTTTTTAATTATGGTAGTGGGTATTGATGGGAAGTGACAGATAATCAAGCCTTCTAGGTCAATTTTCTGTTGCAAATAATGTTAAGGTTTATTTCTATACCCTGTTACCATTTTTTTTTAATGCTGTTCTCAAAGCATGAGATTGCAGCTAGGTTTGTGAGTTCATGACAATTTTCAAATGAGACAAATAGTCATGCTGGTTCCTTTGGCTTTCCTTTCTCTGATTCAAGACAGGAAAGGTTTTTCCAAGAACTAACTACACTGCCAATTCTCTGCTTTTTGCTGTCAATATAGCAAGACTGTCTGCATTTCACTGTTCAAGTTTTTAAAGTTAAGACTAGTGATTGAGATAAATAATGTATTATATGTCCTTGGGACTGAAATTCTTTTGCTTTAGAAGTCATCCTTATGAGAATAGGCATAGTCAGTGCCTTTGGTCTTGTAAATACATTTAGTTTATATATAGAGATATATACATATCTATATATGTACAAATACTAATATTTTAGTTTATATATATATTTATATATATATTTATATATATATTACAACTTAATAAACTTCCTGAAAAAATGTCAGTGATGGAAAATTAGAATCCTTAGTCTGTAGGACAGAATAATTTAAGCACAGTGATATTTATTACATATACTACATTATAGTTTAATGTTCTAGAAATTAAAATAAAGTCGTTTTTGCTGCAAAGTTTTACTCTTCATCACCTACTCTAACATCAAAATGCAGAATTAGAAAGAACAAACATATTAGAGGAAACCTCTCCTGTAGAGCAATTTAAAATAAGTAAGACAACACTATCTCTGTGCAATGGCCCATAATACGTAATTGCTTAAACACCACTCTTATCTGTACTGTGCTGTTCTTACCTATTTAGATAAGAACTGTTCAATTATTTGCTTTTCAGAGTGACTCTGTGATTTAACAAAGTAAACTGGAAAATACAACCAAAAACCAGTCAATTCATGAGGTGCAGAAGCAAATAAACTATTTAATAAACCATCTCACCTTGTGTTGCATTGTCCTTTTAATCGACCATCTTTTTGTTCTCAAAACTAAAATATCATATCTAGAAAAATTCTATTATTTGCTCCAAATACTACTGTCCATTGGGTAAATAGTCAATTCAGTAAATAGAGAAAATGTGCAATTATGATAATTTCAAATTAAAAACTTCATCTAAATAGACAGCTTTCTGTCAGTTGTTTTGCTTTTACGAATGCTTTGCTTCAGAAAATATTTTATTTCTCTAAGTAATAATGGATAATTTAGACTTGTAAGTATATTTCCTCAATTAAGTTTAGTAATGACTTAATAATTTTCTGTATTTTCCTAAGTCTTTTTCTTTTAAAATTTACTTTAATACATTTCCAATATAACTTGTGAAAACTGCTTTCAATGCAGTACTGTTACATACAAGACATAACGTTATACAAGCCATTATAACCATGTAATACCCCTATGAAGTAGACAGCATACAGTCTACACAGCTTTTTACCTAATAATGTATGAAGATGTTATTAAAAATACATATATACTCATTTTTACTTATAAGCAAACTTTTAAAACCCCTTTTCTTTGTTTGCATAATTCTTTATAATCTTTTTTTGAACTACACACTTTTCACATAGTACAAGTTACTGTAGTGTAAGGTAAATGCATGTGCATATATTTAAACTAATAGCTAGTCTTTAGTGTATCTGAGAAAATATACTATAGAAAAAGAAGGTTAAATTTAAAATCACTTTTCATGCAAGAACAATGGCCTCAAATACCTTTCCAGGTGGGGACATACCTTGTCTTTACTTCATGGGGTAATCGTTCTCAGTCGTACTTGTCTAGCAATTCTGCTAATAACAGTTTCTCATCTCCCAACAATTTAAACATATGAATATGTGAATCACTCTAAATTATGTTGTATCTGAATACATTATGGGAGTTCTTTTCCATTACATTGCACTAGCCAACAGCTTAAGTTAATTGTTTTGTGCGAGGTCGATTTATAGTGAATCAAAAAGGCTGTCATTTTTCTTGCGATAATTTGATTGCACGCTGGTTTTGCAGAAAGAGAAAACCACAAATATGTGTCAGAAAATTAATTCAGTTAGTGTACTAATGAACTACATGTCATTATGCATTTACCATATCTACAGATACTGAACATAGATTCTGTTCGGTAAGATGCCACAAATTCTGTTTTAGATATAGCACTACTCTGTGACATGAAGATATTGTTATACATACAGCATACTTTGATCAGTTTTCTTTCAACTTGCCTGATGATACTGTGGAAATAATAAGAAATAAGAATAGTGAAGCAAATCACTTTTGAATTGGTATTTTTCTCTTCTATGAATAATTTTTAATTTTCTTCCCAATAGTAATACTTGCTTTCCTTCAGGTGAAATAATTTTTTTTTTTTGCGCACAATTTAATCACTATTTCCTTAGCAAAATTATGTCATTACTGTCACAGTGTCATAGTTATATATGTCTGAGCAGGAGAAGGTTTTATTATGATCAAGAGAAACTAAACAGAATAGTTTACAAGGTGGTGAACAAGTAATTCTTTGAATAATTTCCTCTAATGATCCTGTATTTAGGGTATTACTTCTGGTTTATATCTCTCAAAATCAACTGTTCCAAATAATATTAACAGCATAAGCATTTTCTTCAAACCCTGCTGATTACTGTCTTTGTTTTTCAATAGAAAATACAATCTGAATTAACAAGCCATGAGATTAGTTTGGAAGAAATGAAGAAACGAAACCGAGGTAAAGATGCTGCCAAAAGAGTGCTTTCCCAAATTGATGTGGCACAGGTATGCAAATTTTATTTCCTCCATCTTCCTTCACTCATGCAAACAAACAGCATGAGTAATGCTATTGCTATAGCGTAAAATGTTCTTAAGGTATCTCTTCTGTTTTAGCTGCCCCTTTCTAAGCAGGAAATTAGGGTAGATAAAGCATACCATCCACATCTTCTTACTGCTCATTTATCTGTTACAGCCTTCCTAGCCAGTTGGCAACAGTTCTAGGGTAAGCAGAGCTGACGTAACCAACTGGTGGCGACAATATGTAAGGGGTGTTTTGAATGTGCTGCACTTGCAAGAAACAAAACTACAGTGGGGCTTTTTGGTATACTTTCTGAGAGATTTGAAAATATTTAGAGTTAAAAGTATCTTCAAATATTTGGAAATATTTGGTAGAACTGCATTTGAAAGACAAATCCATCCTTAGCAGTGCATTGCAGCCATCAGTTTAAAATGTTAGATAATGCATTATTTAATCCAGCTTAATAGACATAGAGAGTCCTGTTTGCAACTGGAGAAGACTTAATTAACACTTAGTAACAATACACATTTTTACCCATAAATCTGTGATGGGTTCTTGACTGTTTTCCTGCTTTTTTTTTTTTTTTTTTTTTGGCATTAGTGCCAAAGTTCCACAGGCTGCAAAACAAATAGTTAAAATTCATTAGGAAAGGCAAAGAGTTCTGTTAAGGTATAATCAGTAAAAAAGGCCATCTTTTTCTTCATTTCGGTCAAATTTTTCTAGGTGCCTTAGCTTCAGTTTTATATATTATAATAGATAACATTAATGGCTCTTTAACTGTTAATTAATTTGAAATTAACAAGTTGAGGGTTTGTGTTTTTTTTTTTTTTTTCTCTTATCTACAGGGATAGCTTTTCTTTGTTGAGAATATTTATGTTTCCTTATTTTCTTCTGTCTTCCTTCACACTAACTCACCTTCTGCCGACCTCCGCGGCACCTGTGACGTTGCCCGCATTTCATCAGAGAAATCCAGGCATCAGATTACTTTTTATCTAAATGTTTGTTTAAATATAACATGCAAGGGACCACTACCCTTTCTAGGTGCCCTTTTTATTCTTAAGCCTTCTTTGTGCAGATTTTTTTTTCTTCAAAAGGGTTCTTTAGATGACCATATGCATCAGTTTGAGTTTTGACTAATTGGTGGGGTCATTCTGAGAACCCATTTTGCTTACATTAGGTAACATGAACAAAAAATAGCAAATTTGCATACATAATATAACTAACAAGTACCAAAAATGTAAAAGCTGAACCCTCGCTTCCAGATATTTATGACTATATTTGATTTTAGGGCAGTGAACTCTCTTGAATTCTTTTCCATCATTGTGCAGTACCTTTGGTGGTAAATCAATTTCAAAGATTTGTCTTTACTTACTATTTTCCTGAAGAACATTCATACTTATAAATAAATACTGCATGCATCTTTTTTTTTTGTTCTAAGTAATATTTCTAATTTGACGTAATAAATTCTAGTATTAGTTCAATTATCTAGACCAAAAGTAAACAATTATGAAAATAAATTATTACAATGAGGTTGTAAAACAACTGTTAAGTGACCAAATTTATCCTGGCTTTTTGGATTACTGTAGGTCATGTGTTAAGTCCTGATTTTTAAATTTAAGGGGAAAAGGACGGTTAGCAAAATAAAAATCTATCTCTGCCATAGAGATTTAAGACCTACTAGGCTATGAATTCTTACATGAAAGTGAAATCTCCTCTGAGGAAGGGCTATTTTTGGAAATTCAATAGTAAATTCTTTCTGGGAAGAAATTATACAGCAGACAAATGTTTATTTCTTTCATCTGTCTTTTAAGATAACATTTGTCAGACTAAAAAGATAGTTCACTCCCTTCCCTTACCAAATTACTTATTCCTATTGATATTTTAACATTATATAATGTAATAAAATATAACAGTGTTAAATATCTAAAAATATTTAATTACCTCTAGGGTTTTTTGTTATTATTTTGGGTACTTTTCTTCTAAAGAAGACATTTTCCTCAAATCAAAAAGGAATGATACTGACTTAGTTGTGGGCTTTCCTTTTCTCCCATCATTTGTTGCTGTATTCTTTATCTACGCCATCCAGGTTTGCTTACTGACCATGAAGTCTTAGTATTACCATCAGTTAAATTGTTGATGTGAAATAAATTCAGGTGACTACACATTTTAGCATTTAAGAATGCTCATGTAACTTCTCACCAAAGATCCATTTAGGCCAAACCTGTATTTTCAGTAGTAGCAGAAGACAGTGACAAGGTACAATAAGGTGAACATTATGTGATATTTCCCCAGTGATTCGCAGCTGAGAAACTTCTGGGTCAGAGGTGTTTAAAAGCTTATATCTAAATGCGTTCTGAAGTCTTGTAAATTGCTGGAATCCTCAACTTCATTTAACAGCAAGTTACACAATTTAACTCAATGCTATGTGAAGCAGTCCTTCCTTTTGTTCATTTTTTGATTTGCTTATGTAAGAGCTATACTTGCTGTCACCTTCTTAATGAATTTTGAGAAACAGTTAACAACCATTTGCTAGTCAACTTTTTCCATAGCACTAATTTTAATCCCCTTCAGTTGTCTCTTTTCCAGACTGATTAGTATGTTAAACTGTATTGAGACCTCTAGAGGTATAGCTTTGATTGTCCTGTCATTCTTCTCTACACATTTATATGTATACTTTTTTTGAGATGAGGTGAACAAAATGACACACATTATTCAGGCACCATATAGATTTATACAATTACTTTTATACTTGGGCAGGTATTTTCTTTTTTGTTCTTTATGTTCGTAATCATTCCAAATACAGACTTTGCTTGTTTGGCTGCTTTTACGTATTGAGCTTGTATTTTCTTAAAACTGTTGGAGATAAATGTAAGTATATAATATAACTGTTATAGTTATCTACTATAAATCAAGTGAGAGTGCTAATAGCTAATTTAGATCCCACTTGTTGTATATCAAACTTAGTGTTTCTTTTGTGATGTGTGTTAATTAATTTTTGGATTAATTAAATATAATTTGCTTGGATTTTTCCCTTCAGATCCTCAGTACTGTGCAATCCTACAGTGACTCTTCAGAGATGGCTTTAATTTTCTCTACCATGAATGCCATCATTCTCTCTCTTTTCTGGATAATTTTTAATGTATTGACCAACAGAAATTGTAACAGATACTGATGTGGCGTTGCGAGCTTTCCACAGGACTTGATCTTCATCAAATTGAAGTGTCACAAGAAGATTAAAAACTAATTACATATGAATTTAATGTATGCAAACACACTGAAGGAAAATAAGACTACTTGTTCCTACCCTTCATTTCATATTTTTATTCAGTTGTTCACTTATTTATCTAGGGAAAGTCCTCCTTTCTTAACCTGTTGGATATCAATTTCAGTAAAAGCATTTAATGAGGAATGTTGTGGGAAGGAACTGATGAAACCTACACCATTCTCTGTGTTACCCAGAATTGCCTTCAGCTCATGATTCCTGCCTCCTTCACAGAAATCTGACAGATGTGGGAAACATTTTTATTAATGCCAATGTATAATCTATGCTAATTCTATTCCTTATTAAAGTTTTTTTCAAGTTTGTGTAGTACAGACAACACAGTATTGGTATAAAGTGTCCAGGATTTGAAGATTAAAAAATCAAAAGTGTGTTTGCAGATGCTGAGTTCCTGTTTAATTACCTATCCATTTCTTAGTGGCATTCTTTATTTTTAAACAGTAGAAAACTTATTCTACTAGTACTTCGTTCTTTACTTCTAAAGAGGAATTATTTCTTATTCAAGTAGATAATTAAAATGCCCGTTCTTTGCTTTATTTTTAATTATTTCCCCTCCCCTGAGGTAGGGATCATGTAAGCAAGCAATATAATTAATGGACAAAGATAACAAATCGTGAAACTTGTGAAATTAAAAGCCATGCTTGTCATAGATTTTTCTGCCTTCAAATGACTTTATTTTTACTCTAGGTTATGCTTTTTTAAATTGAAATAGAAATCAATTTTATACTCCAAATCTCAGGTTTTGTGCTAGACCTACTTACTGCCCAGACACTTTTTTTGGGTTTCTTTGAGGGACTGAAATCCATTAAGCCTTCATTCACTCTCCACACCTCAACATGTTGCATATTGGAAAACACAAAAATACTCCCTTTCTTTGGTTGAGTATATGAGCTCACTGACTCTGCTGCATCCAGTGCCCTAGATAATAAAAGATTTTTTTCCTCCTGTGAAGACCAAGATTCTCTGCTGCTGGTATTTTCCCCAAAAGTTTTAAATTATTTAAAAATTAAACCGCTGATTGATAATGGATTCTAAGTATTCTGAAATGGGTGTAAGTCTTGGCTTCAGTGTTGATTTGATTTCACATTTACTACTCACACATGCTTATTTTTCAGAAAAAGCTGCAGGATGTCTCCATGAAGTTTCGCTTGTTTCAGAAGCCAGCCAACTTTGAACAGCGCCTACAGGAATGTAAAAGAATTTTAGATGAAGTGAAATTGCAGGTGCCCAAGTTGGAGTTGAAGAGTGTTGAGCAGGAAGTAGTACAGTCACAGCTGGATCATTGCATGGTGAATATTTAATGATGCTGTCTTTCTATTGGTTTCCTGCCTGTTCTGCCTTTCAAGTTTAAAGTATTTTTAATTATGATGTCAATATTTCTTTGGGAGATACTAGAAAGGATTCTGAGAAAGATTTAAGAGCAAAGTTACACCATGAATGCTGCAGGAACCTTTTTAGTTAAAGTTAGATCTTTTCAAGGAGAGGAGAATAGAGAAAAGGGTTTGTTCCTCCTTGTCCTACTTCTTTTGTTTGTAAATGAGGTTAGAAGGACATTATACACTTAAAATTATATTCAATTTCAAAGTTTCCCAGGATGTAATAACACAGTGAAATAATTCTAACAGTATTACATTAACTTTTCCCTTTTTAGATGTTGTTCTCCTGCCATGGCAAAGACCTCTCAGAAGCATGGAATGCTAATTAAATGAGTGAAAAAGAATGGAAATATGTATTTATGTGGAGAAAGCTAAAAATTAGAGAACGTTGTCCTGAATTCAGGATGAGAAACAAAGTATGAGTTACTGAAGAAATTGAAAAAAAAAAAAAATTAAAATGTCAAAACATTCTCATTTCAGTGAACTTTCAAACAATGGACATGCACTTTCACTGTGTGAGAAAGCCAGTCATGATCCTGTTCTAATTCCCCCTTCCCATCTTGCATATGAGTTTATCTCCTTGGATTCGCTCTTTTTTCCACATTATGCTGTGATCATGGAACTCTGTGATGTAACCAAAAGAGATGTCGCAGTGTGCAAGTTTATTCTAGCTAGGAAACACAAATCATAAAGGGAAACCATAGATTACAGCTTCAGTGAGATGGGATGCTGTGACTTTCTTACAATTCAAAAGCAAAGGATGACGTGAATATGTCCTGAAGAACATGAGGAAAATCTGCATGTGTCCCTTTAATATCCCTGTAATCCTGTACCCCTTTACTGTTGAAGGCAGGTAAAGATGAACACTGTGTGCCTGATGATAATGAAATGGAGATTTTAACAGCAAAAAAACCCTGGAGATTTAAACGGCAAAAACCAGGACAATCAGATCCTTGTGTTCAGCTGGGTTTGTTTTGTTTTGCTTCTTTGTTCTCTTTTGATTTGTTTTTTTGCGGGGGGTGTGTGGTTTTTTGTTTTGTTTGGGTTTTTTTCTGGAGTGATGGCATGCCTGAAGATGTTATTTTTTTTCCCTCAACCTCTTTCAGATCCAAATATAAGACTTTAAATTAAAAATTAAGCATGGAACAAGTCAATGTTATTTCTTTAGATCTTGGTTTTTTTTTTCTTAAATGCAATTACTCTTAAATTCATATTCTTATCAGAATGATAAGAAGCCATATAATTAGGAGTCCTGTACTGAATTAAAGTATTTTCACTCCACAGCTAGCTTTTGCAACCCCATCATATCATATGGAAGACTTAAAGTATTTTAAGAGCATCTTTATCTACAAAGAATCTCATGATGTTTCTATTCAAAAAAATCTAGTCATAGGATCCCATCAGACAGCCAATGTGCAACACACAACAGCTTCCTAATTCGTTGACAGGTTTTCAGTGGTGAAAAATGTATTTATCATATTAAGCACCTAGAAAGCAGTTGGATTGTCTACGTACTACCTTTAAGTAAATAAAATAATAACCATGTTGAGAATTGGCTTGGTAATTGACTTTAGATTATGGAGAAAAGCAGCTTGGGGTTTTTTTCTGGTCAGATCTGTTGGGAAAAAATAAATCTTGCCTTTACTGTCCAGATGTACTAGACACAGATTTTTACATTGTATGAGGTACTGCTGCTAAAAGAAAAGCTCAGAAAACTACAGATTTAAAAGGTACAGTGTAATTTATTTTGCAGTTCTGTCTAAGACGCAGGACTAAGTTTATTTTCTGACACATGATGGCAAAGTGCTGGAACAGAGAATTAAGCCAGACATCTCAATAATAAAGCTTCTCAATAGCTTCATGTTTGCCATTTGTCACGTACCTGTGTGGTAATGGACACTGCATATCTCTGTGGAGTCTTTTTCCACTGTGGAGTTCAGTGGAATTTCCATGCCATGGTAGAATTGATTCTTAAATTAAAAAAATATCAATTTCTGCTCTACTTACATGAATGTTAATGAGGCATTTACATGGCTGATAAATGGCTTGAGATACCAAGTCATATGTTTACATGATGATACCAAGTTTCTGTATGTGGAAAGAAAGCTTTAATTCTTGTTAATATCATTCATTTGAAATGTATCGTGTTTATACATGGCTTGCATGCCGTCGCTTACTGAACAGCTGTTTATCCCTTATTTCTTGCTTAGTCATTGAGATAGTGCAGGAAAATGCAGTGAATGATATAACATATTTTGATTTAACCTCATTACATGATTTTTTATGTAGCTTTTTAATTATTTATTTTTTGAACAGTATTACACTTAGTAAATGTAGGGGAAATCCTCTATCCAACCAGTCTCTTGATTTAGTAGCATGAAAAACTGTCAGATTTTAAAATTAATGTAGTGGTTATTTGTAGTTTAAATACATTCAGCAACCTGTATGAATTGACAGAAGACATCTGTTGTTTTAAATACGGCATTATCTAAATCAGTTTGAAACCAGCCTTTGTCATATCTTAAAACAATGAGTGATGGTGTGTACTTCCTTATCTGTAAAATGTCTACCATTGGTTTTGGTACAAGTCTTTGAAGCCAGTATTAGTAAAGACAGGCTGTTCTGAATCTGTTAATTTGAATTCTGATTTAGAAACTGATCAATTTTTCTCATAAACATTTTTTTAATACATGTACACATTTAGGGTGAATTTTCTCTCTCCGTAGGTCACACGCCATGGTACATCTCCACCCCTTTAGCTTTCAAATGGCAATAGAAGGTGTTCAGAGTCATGCATGATGGTGTTTTTATACAGCAAGCAATGCAAAGACTTCTAGTGAGCCTTTATAAAACCTTCAGCAGTCCTTTCTGTTTTACTTATTTTAATGGAGGTATTTCTCTTTCATATTTCTGTTTGATTAGAAATTATATAAAAGCCTGAGTGAGGTGAAGTCTGAAGTGGAAACAGTGATAAAAACTGGGAGGCAGATTGTTCAAAAGCAGCAGACAGAGAACCCAAAAGAACTGGATGAAAGGCTTACGGCTTTGAAGTTGCAATATAATGAATTGGGTGCAAAGGTAAGCTCTGTATTTGTAACACAAAACTGTGCCCTTTTTTTAACTGGCAAAGTGAAGAATAATCTTGGTACGGTAAGTAGACAGGGTTTTTTATTGGTTCCTTTCAAGACTCTCACATTTTCCGAACAGTGGGACAGAAAGAACGGCGGCAAAGGTGGTCATCCGTATGGTTATTCAATTGCTCTCAGAAAAAAGTAACCATCTAGAAAAATATAAAATTCCTTTATTACCATTTAGACATATACTTTCTTAGTATTTTCATTTATTTTTTTTTTCTATTAATTCATTGGGTTTTAGGGGTCAGAGGGGGTTGTTTTATTTTAATGCCTCAGTCACTTGTTTCAAAACATTTCTGGTTAGAAAAATACTTAGATTTTGTTTGTGATTTTTTCATGTTTTACTTAGAGCTACTTAATAAAAGAGAGAACTCTGCCTTTTTATTTCCTTCTCTCTCTGACTGTAACAGATAGTTAAGTATATAATTTCCATTTGTTGCTGTTCAAAAATTCTTGCTACTGCAGCTTTCCTCAGGAGGCATTTGTGTAACATTCCGCTTTGCTTCTTTTGCACTCTTGAGCTGAACTACACATGTTCAGTTATTGTCATAACCATTCCCTGGTTTAAATGTCATGTACAACCCTTACTTGCCTTTTCACTGTATCTTAATATATAAGCCACATAGAATATTGTTTAGTTATGAGTATGTGGAATAACTGTCCCATTGTTATACATTTCAGCTACCAGCAAACCCTCGTTAGGAATCTAGTAATTTGTCATCCTCCATTCCATAGGGATTATCAAATTTCTTCATGTTGGGCAAAAGTGAATCATCATCCTTTGAGCCCTGTAATGAGGAATGTATTGCCATGGAATACAAACTTTTTTTTTTTTTTTAATCTGATCTTTATACAGTTCTCAGTTTGACCACTTTGTGAATGTCAGCATATAATTAGGAGAACTACATGCATCCTTTCCCTATGTTCTTTTATATAATCTCAACTTCACCTACAGAAAAGCCAAATAGTTCTCAAAATGTCAGACTTTTACCTTATGGTGCTGATTATATGTTATTTATGTATAATTAATCATGTAAAATCGATCCCTGTTTATTTCCCAAGCAATGTAATTCCTTGTGTAAGATTTCCATCTATACATCATCTATTTCTTTATCAGTTTATATACAGTTAAATGCTGTTACACTTCCCAACAGGAAAATAGTTTTGTTTACTCAATTTTTCCTAAAAAGCAACTAAACAGACAGGAGGAAAGACAGACTACTAACCAATATTAACAAGACTGTGACTGAAGAAAAAAAATGTGTATCAGTCCCTAAAGGCTTTTCATTCTCGGTCTGCATTATCTGTGGAGTGTTGCCTACTCCTGAAGTACAAACTTCTACAAGGACCTTTGAGCTCTGAAGAGGAGTTGTGGCATTGTCCTAAAGAAGACTTCACACAAATAATTCAGTTAACAATTATACCTGTTTTATTCCTCTCACCCTCATTAAAACTTTCCATGGAACTTCTGAAAATTGTAAGATTAAGGTTAGAGTAAATTTGGTACTGTAACTGCCTGAATGAAGACTGTCAATTACAGATATAGTTGTCTTGTTTATTTCTAAAATCTATATACTTCAAATTTATGAAATAGGACAGAATGTAAATTCTTTATTTTGTCAGATTATAACTTATTAGAACCATAAATTGTTACTAGCTAGGAAAACGAGCCCATGGTAATACTGAGATTCAGTATGTGGTTTAAACACATAATGGTAATCAAGCCCCACTGGCTACAGGAAAACCAGTAAGAGTAATGTTACTTTTGACAGAGATAATACTCATTTGGGAACCTGAAATAAGAAAGTTCTCTCTCTTGCTAGAAAATAAAGGTATTGAGACACATCAGTCTTTTTAGTATCAAGAAAACTGAAGAGTCTGCTTCATTAAGGTGTGGATAGCTATCATGTGAGATTAGATAATTCATTTGGTTCCTCCATTATTTTAGGAAGGACTGTAGCATTTATTCCTACATTATGTTGAATGTACCAGCAGACAGGTGCCATTGTTACAGGAAACCTCTCTTAACTAGTGAAGGGATAAAAATGTGCCATTAGGAAGCCATTAGTGATCTGAAGTGAGCCATATTGCAAATTAATGGGTCTAAAAAATCTGCAGTGCTGTGTTTAGCTTTGTTGTCCTAGATATAATTTTTCACATATACTTTTATATAGTGTGGTAGTTAACAGTTTTAGAGAGAGTAACAAAAGCCCAGAGGTACAGAACTAAAAGAATCAGCCATTATCAGCCCTAATTGACTGCATTGACTCAAAGTCTGTCTTTTTAAGAAAAAACTTATAATAGTTCTAACTAATAGTAAGTTTCAGGACTGACATGTGTAGTCTGAGTGAAAAACACATATTTAAGTGTAGACTCACTTGTGTGATTCATATGTGCTGCTTCAGGAGGACCCCCATATTTAAAACAGTCCTTAAGCATATTTTGAAGCATGTGGAATGTTTTAATTTAAACATGTGCTGAAGTATTTTGCTCTCAAATAGGCATGAGAATTATGATAATTTCTAATCATTCTAATTTATACAATATCTGCTGTAGTTTTTCTATATGTTTTATGTATCATAACTTGAGATAGTGTGAACCTAGGAATTCTTCCCCTTAAGAAGAATGGGAAGGTGTGGGTTTGGTTTTTTTTACAATTTGTCCCTTTTGGTTTTTTAACATATACACATATGGATATAAATACCTATGAATAGTCCCAATTGCTTAGGTAGTATCAGACCTTAAATCTCTCTTTGGTCTAGGAATGAGTTTCATCTGTTCAGAACATCAAGTTTTGCCCCTCATTTTTCACCAAATATGCTTTAAAAGCATGATAAATAATTTTGAAGCTTCAGTAGCGGCTCCAGTGTAAATAGGTTTGAGATGAATTTACAAGAAAACAACACATCATTTGTATATCATGGAGCAGTGGTTACATTTATGATAAGTATTCCATGCCAGGCTTTAAAAACACCTTGCTTCCAATTCAAATATCTGTTTTTCTCATTTTATTTGTATTAATTACATCCAAGGATTCTTGTGAGTAAACTATTTAACATAATTAAAATAGATATAAAATATAGAGAAAATGGATGGAGATATGTATGATATCATTGCATGAAACAGAAGGCCTTTAGAGGGCACTGTTTCCTGTTTTTCTTTTGAAATACATCTTTACATTGGAAGTGCAAACAGAAACAGATTAATCCGTAACCTCTGGATATATGCAACGTGCATGGAAATGGTATAATATTATTGATATTATATACAGAATTTAAAGATGTATATAGCAACAGAAATATTCTTTCTATGTTTGGGTATGTATCAGTCACTTCACTTTATAGTATACCAGGTGTTTAGGATTCTTACACAGGCAATCACCCTTAGGAGAGTGCACTAAGTACCTGCAAATACTTATTTACAATGACTTAATACTTATCAGAAGAAGAGGTGAAAGTTTGTGTGGATTCCTGGATTAATGTGTGAATGGAGCTATAAAAAGCTGAGTTTTATGGTCCTTCCCAGGGATTTACCTCTTGACCTGACTGTAAGTTCTGAGGTCTCATTTAATAAATTTGACATATAAGAAAGCACATAAAGCATATTCAGTGAAGATGAAATGTTCTAAGATTTTAGTAGTAAGCCTCTACAGAGTGATAATATATGATCAGGGATGTTTTATTGCATATTCCCTGGGCAAATATGAGCTGTTTACTCAGGGATAGCAAAAGCCATGTACCTAACCTCATAACATCCTATTACATTTTAAAATCTCACACTCTCCTTGGCAGTAGAGCTAGGAATCAATTTGACCATTGCGCCATATACCTGTACTCAGTGTCAAAGCACAAAATAGTTTTCGTAGATATTGATACCAGTTTTAGACATCTGACTGGACTACTGTAGACAATTTTTTTCTGTTTAAAAATGCTTAAATAAAAATCAGTGGCTATGATTTCACTTGATTGTTAATTGATGTGCAAGATAGTTGGTAATTTCTTTTAAATACTAGTGACCTACTGAACCCTTTTTATCCACCTTCTTTGATTGACCTTTTTTAAACCTCAGCACAACATAATTTATTGTTTTGTATTTTATAATCACCAGTTGCCTAATGTCTACCTGAGATCTCTTAATTTACTCTTCTGCCTTTTCTACTAAGTATGTGGTACCTTCTCTCTCTCCCTGAATATGCTCAGAGGCTTGCAGGGAGAAATATTTTTCCCTATTCCTCCAGGTTACACTAAAATATAGTGTAAGACAGTCAAGACAACATAAATACTCAGCCCTCCTTCAAGGTACCATGTAATAACCTTAAAAGAACTTAGAAAGTAAAACAGAGACTCTCCACAGTACTTCATGTCTAAAACACTCAGCGTATGAAAAAGCTAACCTAAAAGCTGTGAGGGTAAGGTGGTGAATATGGGGATGTAAAAGATTGGAAACTAGAGGTAGAGGGTAAGACTTAGGATGGTCTGAAAGGTTGGAAAATGTGGAAGAAAGCAGAAAGGAGCTGCAGATAAATCTGTGGTGAAGATTCCCATCTCAAAGACTGGGAATCATTTCCATGGGATATGGCCTGGGACTGAAACTGGGTGAGAGGTTTCAGGGAAATGTGAACAAAGATTGATGCTCTAAGGAAAACTAGAAGTGAGAAAACAGACTGCAGATAAAGAGGAAGGATTGGAAAGGGGACTATGAGGGAAGATGGAAGACTGTGGAAAAGAAGCTTGGGATTACAGTCTACAAACTGCAATTTCTTCAAAAAGTCTGTAATGTAGCCTATTGATAGTAAATGCATGTGAAGCTCTGTAAAAAAATGTGTGTTTCAACTTTCTTTTGTTCATTTATTTAGAACAGAGATGCCTAATGTTTAGTCAGTACCAGACAGAATCACGTGAGGACACTCGAGGAAACCTTGGGTTTCCCCCTTTGTATGAAAGAAAGTAAAATCATTATATAACAAAAATACAAGTGTTACTGTTTCAGAATGGCTCTGAGTCTGACTCCCTGCTGGGATAAACGTGATCATACTAAAGTAGCAGTCGCATTTTTGATATGGAGGTGGGAGGGTGGCAAGAGCGCTAAGTAAAGAATGCATCAAAGAATGTAATGCGAACCATACAAGTTGTTCTGCATTGACCCAAATAAATGTTATTAAACCATGGAAAGGCTTTATTAGTACGACACATTTCTGCTGATTTTTAATTTATTTTTCAGTTTGCTCTGAAAAAAAAAGAAAAAAATAAAAATTCCTATGCAAACCCCCTACATTTAGAGAGTATTAAAAAGGCAACAAAATAATATGCTGAGAAATTAAAAACTTAAAGTTAACTCTGCTGCCTTAGTTTGACATTGTTCAGTGTCTTCTGTGTTTCAAGATGTTGGTGTTTCTTTGGCAGATAATTTTTTTCTTCTATGTAATGTAGCTGTGTAGAGAAAACCTTGAGGACTCTATATCACTATAGGGCCATCAATATCAAAATATACTGTTTGAGGGTTTTGACATCTATTTTTTTTCTTAAGAAAAGCCTGTTTATTCAGTTGTTCCAAATTAGTTTGCTATGCATGACTTCAAAACAGAGGAGCCAGTTTGCAGACGTCTGCTGCTAGTTCAAACTCAATGCATCTTTATGCACTTTTTTCTTTATAGGTGTTTATACCCTACCAGTAGAATTACAGATTTTAAGAAAAGTAAGGCAAGACATAAATCTAATGAAGGTGCAACTTGACTTGTAAAATTGCAAGCTAGCTTTTATATAAAAGTGACATATAGAAAACTGTATGTGAAAACCATTAAACTTGTTTGACTGAAGAGTTAAGAAACACATGTTTTCTTTCTGCAGGTGACAGAAAAAAAGCAAGAGTTAGAGAAATGCTTGAAATTGTCCCGGAAGCTACGAAAAGAAATTAATGCTATGTCGGAATGGCTTGCAGCGACAGATGCAGAATTGACAAAGAGATCAGCTGTTCAGGGGATGCCTAGCAATTTGGATGCTGAAATTGCCTGGGGCAAGGTAACAAAATGTAGCACACACTATACCTTTATATAGCTCAGTTTACGTATACTACAGAAAGATAGATTTCCTTCTTGCTGAAGAAAGAGAATAAAAGTTCTGGTGTTTTATTTAGTGGAACTTTCTAACTGTTATGGCCTTATCTCACCCAAATATTAATGCTCAAGAGTTTAAACCATTTTCCCTCTGCATATATCAATAGCACAATTCACCTTCATACTGCAGGAATCTCCAATGAGATGAATTTAAAGTTACCATTTCGTTTTTCAGAGTACTATAAACTATCCACCCAGTATCCATGTAAATAGAGATCTCTTTATCTCTGAGCCCATTCTACTCATTATTAGAAAAGTATTAAACAGTGAAACAGCTACAGTGGATGGAAGATTAAGGATGTCAGAACACTATACATTCCACATGTTCAGACAGCAGCCAGGAGGTGGGATATTTGTCTTCTGACCCTTTTTGGTTTGCAGCTCATTCGTTTTCAGTCTGGGGGCTTCTTACTTCCATGAGACTTCATCTTGAACTCTTATTTTAGGTTGAAACTTGAGGCCTAAAATGAAACTTTCCTCAAAATTACTACATGTGCTACAGTGTAGTTAAACATCTTACAGAATCACTGGGAATGCAAGAGTTCTACATCAAGCTGTGTATCTCTGTGTCATATCAAGACACAGCACAGTATCATTCAACACTAGCTAATCTAGTTTATATTCTGCATATGTAATAAAAATCCAGTCAGAACATAAGAAAACCAAACCGTCATTGTACACATATACCAAAATCTGTTCTTTAGAGGAAACTATGTTCATCATTACCAAAAGCTTCAAAATTTCAAATATTTATGCAAAGCCAGCAGCATTTTGGGTGTGTTCCTATATAATTTCAAACTAAACCAACAGCCCCCTCTCCCCAAACAATATAGTTTATTTGTGTAAAAATTTATCACTTCTCCTTCGTTTAATATGAAGAACACTCTACCAGTTGGAAATAGTCATGAATAATACACAGGCAACCTTACTACTCTTTTCTAAAGGCTGTGCAGATTAAAGGCACTGGAGTAAAATTTGGTTTGTGATTCGGTTTTTTGTTTTGATTTTTTTTTAACTGCCCCTTTCAAGCTTCTGAGCTTAATTAAATGTCTTTAGCCTTCAAATAGACTGATGATTTACAAATAAATAACAAGAAGAAAGTCTATGTCTTTTGTGATTAGTCTCTAAGAACTGCATTATTTTGAAAGTAGTATCCAAAAATATATAAAGATCAACTTTTGTTATTTTTATCTTAGAATTACTGCTTTGACTATTGGTGCTTTGACTTCCAGATCAAAACCTTGACCCCTAAAAAGTCCATTGCTTCTTGATGTTTCTCATTTTCACTTTCTGCCTTCCCTAAAGTCTGTTCAGTTTGTCTTGTTACTTTTGATTGATATTGTGATCTCAACACCCATAATAAAGGACAAGTGTTAGATTTTTAAGAGATGGATTAGACAATCGTATGGTTTCAGTGCCCCCAAACTAACCTGCCAGTTACTCAGTCCGTTTACCCAGTCATGAAAATAAGAATAATATTTATGGTATCAAACTACACAGTACTGGTCTACTGAAACAGAAATGTACGCTGTATGTTCCTGCATGTGTGTTCAGGAACGTTAATCCAGATGTATATAGCTTCCAAGCAGTTTAAATAGAAAGATTTGTCCTTAATATATTTTAATTGTTAGATGTGAACCTTAATGCCTCAGAAGTTGCATAATTAGAACTAAAGTCTGATGATCCGTGCGGTTACACAGTGGGAAGTCCTTTTTAAGTCTCATGCTTGCAAAAAGTACAACATATTTTTATCTTATGACAATCAAAAAGGTAACAAGAACTAATTAAAATAGCAAATATTAACAAGAAAAATATATCAAACGGGGAACCACTCCAACTATTAAAGAATTTCATTAAGTATTGTGAGTTTTCACAATTAAATGATACATAAACAGGTCACAGAAAAAACTGGTAAAAAGCATATTTTGCCTTCAAATCCTGACCAAAGCCTTCACTGCAGTCCAACCTCATATAATACCTCAGCAATTCTCCTTCAGTCAGCTCATCACTAAAATAAAAATAAACAATTTTGGATGAGAGCAGCTGCCTCTTGTTGAAGTATGTACATACCAAGCGAGTGGCTTTCAGAATTCCTTTATTAAGATTCTCTTTAGGAAATATAAGTCAATATTTACATAAATATAAGCAGACTTTTAATTTTGAGCAATCCAACAGATAGTATGGGTGTCAGATCCTAGCTTTCCAAATGTAAGTATTTGCAGAAATTATGCAATGTGAGTATACTTTTTCCTTAAGAACCTGCTCCCACTAAGGGGCAGGAATTGCTGCATGTTATCCCGGACACTTTAAAATTCTTGTGAGGACTTCATAAATATGTACGATGCTGATACTCCTATGTGGATTTCAATGAGGCATCATACAAAATCATGCGTCAATAATTCAGTCCCCAGAACCAGGGCCTCAAAGTATCTGATTCATGTCACAGCTTTGGGCTTCGGACTTCCTGGGTAAGTAGGCTGCCGAAGACAGTAACCGATCTAATGAAATGCACTGGGGGATGAATTAGGCCCAGTGGATTGCCATTGTGAGGAAAGTCTGCAGAAAAACTAAGATGGAAAATGGAGGGGGAGAGAGTAGAACTCAATAGTGCGAATGAACTGAAAATTGGATGTGTGCTGCTGTCGATATAACTAAGCAGAGAGCTCAAAATCTTTTTTTCTTTACAGCACAAGGAAGCAGTTATACTTATTGCTGCACTTACTACTAATTAATTTTCAGTACCCAAGACTTCTTAAAAGTGAAAGAAACTCAGAGGCTTTCAGGATAATTATAGAGGCTGGAAAAAAAAATCATACATGCGAATACTGTCTTCAAGGTATAAACACCTAATATAAAAAGGAATGTCCATCTGGAGTAGGAGATGACATTAATGAAACAGCATTAATCTGGACATGAAGGGAAGTGTGTTATTTGTTCACATCTAGAATTTTTCTAAGGATGGAACGAAAACTTGGCTGAGTTACATGAAATTAGATGGGCAATATACTGAAGACTATAAATCCTGCCTTTTTACTCAGTAGAGACAAGATAAATCTTTCCATTTGAATTCTGTTCTGTTATAACAGATAAGAAAAATGACATGTGGGTGGAAAGATAGTCATTAAACATTGTATATTAGAAATCCGTTTATAATTAGAAGTCTGATTTAATGAACATATTTATCACCAAAAACATTAACCATTGTGGGGTTTATGTGTCTTTTAATCAGGAACTGGCTTGTGAAGAATTAGATTGCCAGGAAAACTTCTTCTCAAAAAGGAAATGGCAGATGGTATTGCCAGGAAAAGTCCTGTATCACTCCCTACTATCAGCAGTATGAGTCTGCCAGCACTTTAATATATATGTTAACACAGTGTATAATACCAGTGAGTATAAGGTTGACTATAAGTACTTAGAATTACATTAGCTAACACATTTAGCAACATATTTCCTGTCAGTAAAATCAGTAAAAGAAAACGATCTGAAAATTGTGTCAACTGATTCACAGTCAGTGGCCAGAATGTAATAAAAAAGAAAGATGTGCTATGAATAAACAAATAAATATGTATAATCAGCCACTGGGAATGCCATAGTGATTACTTCTGTAATCCCACCCATGAGAACTGAGCCACCTAACTCATGTCTTTTAGAGAGGTTCAAATTGCAAAGATTACTTCTGAGAAGTCCACAGTGTGGAGGCACATAGAACTTTTCTTCTATCCTTTGTCAATGTTGAATTTTCTTAAGCTACCTATGTTAATGACCAGCACAATTAAAATATCCTCTGTATCTAGTCACAGCTCTGGTTTGTTTTAAAAAACATCAGTAGTTAATTAGGTACACGATAGTTTTAACATTATAAAGTATAGCTCAGAAACCCTCTGCGCCACATCCTCAGAAAAAACCATTCCTACGTAGCTTCTGTTTTCAAACGTCCTTCATTCCTAGTTTGTGTTTGCTAATGTGAAGGAGGTTATGATTTTCAATCTCTTATGAAACATCAAGTAAAAAAAATAATCAACAAAACCCAGTAGTACTTGTTTGTAAACTGAAAGATAAAGAGCGTGCCACAGTACAGTGGGTTCAGAGAGCAAGCTGTGAATCCCACTCAAAGCATACCTGGCTGCCCAGGGAATGGCATATATTGAAATATATTCTCCTCTATTCCCCAAGAAGATACAGGGAAAGGTAATGACTGAAGGCCAATTGGAAGTTGCTCTTAAAAAATCAGCAGATTTTGAAAACCACTTCATGAGTTTTAATGAAATGATCCTGGCATCATGACACTTTTACTCTCTTTTATATAGTGTTGTTAAATTAACAGCAGTCCTTTTGTCTTGTTAGAACAGAAAATTTGCCAGTGCTATCTGCTATATTGCAATGGAAGAAGTACCTGTGGATTGTCACTGCCCAGTAATACTGAAAAGAGTATTCCGAGTAATACAATGAAGTGTTGAATTATCAAAGTTGTGAAAGAACCGAAAAGAAGTTGTTAGTTTACCTAGTACACATTGTATCATACAGAGGAGGTCCTAGCTGATAATGCAGTGTGGAATCCTGCTGTCTTTACAGAGCTTGCTAGGTTTTGAACTGTATTTAGTGGGCCCAGTATTTTATATATAAGAACTTGAAGTATTGCAGAGGATGGCTTTTTCCCTTTGAAGCCTCAATGTTTTAAGAAGGTGAAAGAAAGTGCGATTGGTTACTTATCTCATTGGTTATTTATGGCCCTTAATTGCTAATACACAGGAGAGTTAATATTCTTGTTGCCCAGAGGTGCATCTAGTCTTTGCTTTATGTCATTTCTTTACCTTGAAAGGAACAACTCCTGGGATCAGGCAAAGTGCTGTTGCACTTTTTGGTATACATTGGCAATTACACGCCTGTCTTTTGGTTAGCAGTTTTATATAATAGCTACTTAATTATCTGATCCATCTGTTTGCATTTCCAGTTGGACTTAATATTTGTATGTATAGCCAAAGGTTTGTCTGCGTTTTCTTACTCGTAAGATACAAAGGAAACCACAACCCGTAGTAAACGTGCTTCAGAGATTCTTTTCCAAATGGAAACAAATTGTTCAGAAAAGGTAATAAAACTGCTCAAAACTTTCCATCCTGAGTTGGAGGTAAATTGTATTCTTTGTCTTATTCTTTTTTATGATGACATTTTGTACCTGCTGTGAAACGGAAAAAATTGTATTAGAAGAGGGCATGTTTTTCCTTTAATCTGACTAGAACCTTTTGAACTTTGAAACTCTAAATTTCAAATTCTTCAATTCCATAGATTATACTTAATAATTTGCATTAATTGTGTCTTCATTCAATTACAAATCCTCTGTATTTCAGAAAATTAGTAGAATGTGGAAAATTTCTCATAATTACATGAAATTCAAGTGTAAAACCTTTTCTGTGAAATAACAGTATAAAATTAGATCATTAATTCTGTTAACCACTGGAAGTGAGCAGCTGCTTTAAGCATAATATATGCCAAGAAAGTTGCAGGTACTATTAAGATAGTATTGTGCCAAAAAGTAACTGTCCTTATTGCAAACTACAAAATATTACTTTCCCTAACAATATGTTATCAACAAAAATCATACTGATGTGTGACTGTCAGAGGTGTGATGTTGTGGAAGTGACAAAGATGTAGTTCTACTGCAGTAACGGTGTTGATCCTGAGACGGAAGTATTGTGACTGTGGTTTGATTAAAGTGGTTCTTCTTTTACTGTATTCAAGTCATCTGTGAGAAATCAATGTGTCTGGAAACTAGTGATTCTTACTTTTCTCCTAACTTCTGTTTCTGTTCAGTTTGGACCACCACTTCATTTCTAGCTGGAGCTTTATTTTATAAATAGGGATCGTACATGCCTGGATCAGTGCTATCAGTTGCCAAAGAGCTCATAGAACTGGTTATATGTGATATTAGGTGTAAGGAATTTTTGCCTCTCCTTTACTATTCAGAAAGATTATTATACCCTGCATGGCGTCATCTCAGTATTTAGTATTAAATTCCTGGTTTTTTACATGTTGTCTAAATATGTTGGAGTTTGCTCCTTTTGTTAGACTTCTTGCATGTTGCAACAAATATTACAAAATTAATAATGAGTAAAATAAGTGACCTTACACATCAAATAGAACTATTTATATAAACTAAGATAATAGTGGGAGGAGATGCTGGAAATCTGACCTTGTAGCACTGCGTATGTATTTTAACCATTCAAGCCTAGAGGCGCAATGTTATTTTAGTTCACAGAGTGAAATCCCAACTGAATGGAATGAAAAGATTAATTTCTACAGTTAGGAAACAATAAATTTAACAGGAGAGAACATGGTTTCTGCTGAAAAACATTGCCTTGAAAAATATTAAAAGAATATTAAAATATTTATTGAGAGTTTTTCAGTGGAGTTCTCTATGTCTTCAGGTGTCATCATGATGCTTTATTATTGTCCCATTTATTATGTAAGCTTTATGTGCTATTTGATAACTCTGCTATTTTATTATGTGCAAAGTAACTTCAACCATCTCAGTATGAATGTTGTAAAATATGGATTCTTGTTTAATAATTAATTCTTAAACATAACACTAGAATTGAACACTGGAATGAGAGATAATTCACACTTTTTAAAATTAAGCTATTAGCAAAGATTTTTATGAGAATATGAAGAACATTCAGAATTTTATCAAGACTAAAGAGGAACAATTTACTTTTTACTTACTGCTCTTCACAGATCCTATAGGAAACAAGAGTAAGAACTTACCAGCTGTTTTAATATTTGATATTCTTAGTGTGGAAAAATTTTAATTTCCTGAACTTTTATTTTTTATTCTTCTCCTGTAGGCAACACGGAAAGAGATAGAGAAACGCCAAGGCCATCTTAAGAGCATCAGTGATTTAGGAGAGAATTTGAAGACAGTGCTGAAAGGAAAGGAGAGTCTAGTGGAGGATAAACTCAGCCTCCTGAATAGTAATTGGATAGCAGTAACTTCACGTGCTGAGGAATGGTTCAATCTGTTACTGGTAAGGAAAATGTATTTGTTCACATAGAGGAAATGTTGGTTCCCAGTCATAGGTACTCAGCCTTATAGGAGTGCTTTTTTCGGTGCCGTGGACTACACTTATTGAACACATAGGTACACAATCAGATTGTTGTTTAGTACATTGCATATATTTTAAGAATGTGATTGTTTACAGAGTGATGGATTCATCAAGTCTTGACTGTTAACACTTCCCGTTCCTGTCTCCCTCATTAGTTCCTGGAGTATTTATTTTTTTCCTTATGAATGAAATGCCTATGAATGAAGGACCTAGACTACTTGAATATGAATAAAGAGAAAGAAATAGTCAAATAAGTTGAATAAGTCTTGGTATTGATATCAACAGCCTCATCTACTTTTCTCTACATTAGCATTTCTGTTTGGAAGACTAGCGCAGGTGGGAAGTAAGTCCCTGCTTGCAGGTTGGTTTGGTCCACAGGGTAGCTTTGGGGTGTGAATGAGTTTCGTTTTGGAGGCAAATAAATCAGAATCTCAGGGTGTACACCTAATGTGCTCAAGGACTACGATTTGGTCTTTCAGAACTGCATGATGTGCATGTTTCATGGTGCCTGTTTTGGTGGGGATACTTAGTTAATGGCACCAGATTAAGCTTGGTCCAAAGTAAAATCCCTAAACCACTTAATTCAGCTTCAGAAGCCCCAGTCCCAGCTACTTCACACTGCTGATAGTCACATAACTATACTCTCCCTTAAAATTAGTTCTGCCATAAAAAGATGACAGCTGGAACCCTTAAACACAAAGAATCTTAACCATTCAACTGCCAGAATGCTTTTGGAAATCTGGTATGCTCTTTCTGGTGCAGAGAGAATGGGAATGCAGTTTCAACCCAGAGAAGCTGAAGGGGTTCTAAGAGACTGTTAACCTTTATCATGACTTTTCAGAGCTCAATGTGTTAAAGGTCAGCTAGAGTCTGTGTGGCTACGTTATGAATGCTTCTGCGATGGATATACAGCATCCCTACAGAGCTTCTTCGACTGTATGCAGTATACAAGTGCAAGCACCTGGTTGTGCCTGTTTTATCTGGAAAACTTAAGCATTTCATTCAATATGATGTAGATGCTCAGCTTCAATGTGGAACTGATAATAAGAAACCTACAGTGGAGTTTAGAGAGTGGTATAGTTACGTATTCCTCTGTCTGCTTTAGATTCTACAGTTACTACATAAAATAAACAAGTTTAATTTCATAATGTGTGCATGTTTGCCACAGTTAACAAACTGGTAAACACAGGCCAAATATAGATATTTTAGTAGTGTACTGGTGGTAACTACTGCAATATGTCATCGAGCTGATCCTTTTGCCTATAAAAATACTACTTACTTAGTATTATATCAAAGTACACATAGTTCACCTGGAGTTCTGAGGTGGATATGTGTAGACCTCAGCAAAAAAGATGAGGTTTTTAAATTAAGGAGGAAAAAAATAAAGATTTATAAGAATCGCAACGAGAACAGCTTTTTTAAAAAGTCTCCAAACTGAGAAGTTAGGTGAACTGCAAATAAAAATTTTATATACTAAGCTTGCATTCTTGCTTGTGACTTTGCAAGTGCATCCTTGTCTCCACCTTAGTTTCAACCAACTTAGTGGCTTTCCAAAATGAGTTCTGTACGTGGTTCTTTGGAAACTCTGCTTTCCAACTCCAGTTGGCCTGGCTGTCACCTTCCTGTTCCTCTCTGCAGCCTATGTGAGTTGCAGATGCCTGTGTCTTTCTTTGACTGTATTACCCTCCTGCCTGTCACTTTGGAACCTTCTTTCTTCCCTAGATTGTATTTTTAAAGAAATATAATATATAAAGTGAGAACAAACAAACAACAGATTCTCTCCTTCACAAAACAAGCAGTTACTGTATAAAATAAACAAGTTTAATTTGATAATGTATGCATTTTGCCACAGTTGGCATAATTACGGCTGTTATTTTAGTTCTGATTACTTTTTTTGTATGCAGTATTTACCTTTTCCACATACAGGAATATCAAAAGCACATGGAGGCTTTTGATCAGAATGTAGCTAATGTCACAACTTGGATGTATCGTGCTGAAATACTGTTGGATGAATCTGATAAACAAAAGCTGCAGCAAAAAGAGGAAATTCTTAAGGTAAAAAAAATGTAGTTTTCTGGAAAACATTAATTTTATTCTAAAAAGGAATGTGGCAAAACGAGCGTATTTTGAAAACTATCACAAATTTATTAACATTCTTTTTTCTGTGATAAAACTACCCCCTACAGCTTGTAGATTACTTAATAAATTTGCACTGCATTGCAAAAGATAAATCCCTGCAGAAATAAGACCAGATATGTTATTGTAAGTCTTGGGGGCTTCCTGGTGAGTAGAACAGCAGGTAATTAAACCTGCATTTGCTGGAAAATACATTTTAACACATCTGGTTGAACAAAATCCTTTTTTTTTCCCTTGTTCTTCATTTTTAGTTGCTTTTCTGTTTTCCTGTGGTACTTTTCTGATATCTATGGTATCTGCGTTTGGTATCTCTGTCATATGATTGTTTTAACTCTAAACACTGCGTTGATGCCAGACAACACCACAGACAAGAATATTATATGGTGAACTAGCTGTATAATTAATGAGTTACTGTATTGATCAGAAGGCTTTATTCAACCCATTGCATCATTTGACCAACTGATGAAAAATTAACTTGCAAGATAGATGTGAATTTTAAAGCATCTCATTTAAAATACCTTCTTTCTTGAGATTAAACAACCTCAAATTATTTTCTATAGGGATTTTTATTTTCTGAAATCACTGTGAAGTTTTACTTTGTATTGGAGACCATGCTCAGTTCATACTGTCTGAGGAACAGTTTGCAAATCAAAATCAGAACTGTATTGCTGGCACCAACATAATGGTACCGTTTACTAACGCAAAACTACAAATTTCAAGGCAGAGCATAAATCAATGCCTCATTGATCTCAGCAGGATTACAGGACAGACTTTTGTAACTGAATGAACAATTTTGCTACCATCAGGTACAAAGTACAATTATCTTCGCCATCAATACAGTTACATATATTTGTGTTGCACAAAGGCCTTTCATACTGACAGTGAAATAGAATTCTTAATGCCCAGTTATGCTTACAATTCCTGAATGCCTGGCTATCTTTTTTGGCCTCTGCCCATACTGGATCTACTGTTAAGATTACTATTGCAGAGGAAGAAGGTATTTGACTCCAGTTTTTTGTAATTTGTGATAGATTTATAGAAAAAATTCCCACTAGTTTTCATCTGGTCATTTTTCTCTGCCCCAACTACAGGCATGAACCGAAATGAAAGCAACGACTATACACCAAGCTCCATAATGCATGACTCAGCAGCTCTTCTTAGCTTTAGGAACATAAAATAATTTAGCATACCCTGAAATATGCTGAGGATTGTATTATTGCAGATAAGAACCTGCCTAGAAATAATGTTCACCATTAATTTCCTCTAGGACATATTGAAACAGACATGTAGATACATTCCTGACATAAATTTGAGGGATATGAGTGGGAATGTTAACTAATGTATTTCTACTGAATTTACACACTCATGCATAATTATCTGAATTTGCTTTGTGGTTTTGCTCCCTATTCCTTTGCACACTCTCTCTCTCTCTCTTTCTCTCTCTTTGCATTTATTACTAACTTCAAGCCCTGTCTCTTGCTCACGGACTGTAGCGCTTAAAGGCTGAGCTGAGTGATATGCATCCAAAGGTGGACTCTGTGCGTGACCAGGCAGTAGACCTGATGACAAACCATGGAGATCACTGCAGGAAAATAATAGAGCCTAAACTGTCAGAGCTCAACCAGCGATTTGCAACTATATCACAAAGAATTAAGAGTGGAAAGGTAGGAAGACTTGCTTCCTTACAAAGATGCATACAAAATGGTATTTATGTAAGGTGCACAATTACAACTACATAACGGGCTGCAGTTTCTCCAAAAACTAAGCTTTTAAAGGAAAAAACTGTGCATCCTAAGAATATATTTTTTTAAACTGTTAAGGTTTGGGGTTTTTGGCATTAAGGTTTTTTTTCACTGTTTCACAATTAGAAGTATTTATTGACTTGATAGGAGTGTTACACTGATTACTTCATTAACTTACAAAGACTGAGCAACATCCTGGAATCAGTAAGATTATTAATCTTCTCAAAGTATGAATAGTCCTTTTATATATATAGACTGGGTTTTGGAGGATATTTTTTCATTAAATGCAACCAGTCTTTTCCTATGAGTCTGTGACTCAGCAAGGTTGAAGAGATAGACAAACAAACAGACAGATAGATAGATAGATAGATATGCACAGATTGTACCAATTATACTTCAGCTACTCACCTGTACAACTAGTTTGACTACTGAATCTGAATTCAGTATGGATTAGGTAATTTTTAGTTGCGACTTCTGAATTGGTATGAGGGAGGGCATAAGCCACCTACTTTCTCCATTTGATACCTTTATTGCAAAGAGCTGTTTGGCAGATTAAAGCAGGCAGACATACAGGTTGGTATATAGGATATATGGGAATGCATGGATCCCAATCTTAACTCTTCTTGCTGGCTACTGTAATAGCACTGGAAATGAATGCACAGAGGATCAGTGGCAAAGCAGGAAATAAACTTTACAAAAAGCATGAGCAAAGAGACATGGCTTTCATTAGTTGTTTGGGGTTTACGCAGGGCTCGATACCCTGTGTAACCAGTACTTTGTGGATTTTTGAGTTTATTTAGGTTCTATTTCTGGAACAGAGAAAAATTTTTCCTATGAATAAAGATCCTCTTTTCTTTTTTTTTTCCTATTGGCCACCAGTAGTACTCAGCCATTATTGTGTGCTTCTCACTTCTTACAGAAGTACAAACTGTAGTTTGTTCTTCTTGGCACAAAGCCCAAACTGTGTTTTGTGACATTTTTATTCTCAACATCTGCTATCTGCAGTCTGGATTTCCTTCTCAGTTTTACCTTGCACTTCCACAACACTGTAAGCATACAGGGCTGATGCAGCATTTGATAGGGTTGTGTGAAATTACTGCTTCTCTTAAGGAATAGTGGGACTGCCTGTAGATGGCTTAACATGGGATAACCATTTGCATTGCCTGGTGTGGGTTCACTCAAAGAAGGGGTAAAAAGTGCTTATCAAGATGAACTGTTTTCAGAGCACAGCCTGCAAACACCTGGCAACCTGCTTTCTCAGGTGTTCTCCCATTTATGGTTGTATAGGCAACATGAGCTGGAATGGTAGCGCCTCGCTAAGCTTTATACACTGTGTACCTAGCAAGAAGAGAGGAATAACTACAGCATATAATTTTAATGGTAGATTAAAATTTAGGGGACCTTTTCTAGGACCTTGGGGCATGGACACCTAGGGTATGATTCACAAAGGATATCTGTAGTTACAGGTATTGAATAAAATACAGAGGCAAAAGCTTGTCTGAATTCTTGGTGGTTCTGCTGACATGCTGTATGCATTTAGATAAAGGACTAAATTGCTGCGTGCCTCATTTTTGTCCACTTGTATAATGTAGGTAACTGCACTTCCCTTAGTCATGATATCAGCTTCATGGGCTGAAAAATTATTGTTCTTATAGAGTGATATTATGTTTCCTAAGTGTTGGGGTTTCATTTCATGCTTAGTAAAATTATTCACTCAATGAATAACAGCTTAAAAAATCAGTTCAAGGGTATAGTAAGTTCTCATAATCTATTTTCAGTCAATTCTCATCTGTTTTCAAGTTAGCTATATTTTTTCAAATACTAGCAATTATCAGTACAACAGGTAAGTAAATAAGAAATGACCTGTGAAGTCAGTAAACGGTAGTATGTAATTGGTGTGTCCTTAATTAACAAAATTTTCATAGTGTACTGAAATGAGATTTAATATTTTCAAGTGGCCTTTGAACCTCATTCACTTCCTGGAATTTCATTTAGTATTATTCATTCCATTTTCCTTTTTGTTATTGTTTTTAGCATTTGTCAGAGATTAGTAATTTTATGTTTCAGCTTTATTAGTTGATTTGTCTTTTAGTGAGATTTAAGTACTTTTGAAGACATCCTTCAGAGCATTTGAGAATAAATTACTGTGTAGTTTGCTATTATTTCTACCTCGGTTGAAGTGCTTGCTAGTGTAATTCTGAGATTCTTGATGAAAATTTGTGAACACAGTATTATTCTCTATAAATATCATACATTATTATACTTCTATTTAATGTTTTTAAGTGCGCAAAATCTTTGTCATTACAATAATCAGATACAATTAAGGCATTTTTAATCTAATTCTCCCAGGTCATCTGGAGAACAGCTGAGAATAGATGATGTCCAGTCTCCTGTTTTAGCTGATTAACTTTGGTTGTTATCATCTTCATTACAAACGTTTGCTTTATAATAAATAACAATTGTACTGGAAGGAAGAGTAAAAGAGAACTGATCAGAATGTAATGTGCTTGTGTCTTTAGCAAGAAGGCAGTTGTATGTCCAAGAGTACCTAGAATGTCACAAAGCATTATATCTTTAAATCTAAATTTTATGCAAGAATTATGAAGAATTTGTTGCTTGTTCTTGCATTTAAGGCTTTGAAAGAAGAAAGCTTATTCTGTTGACCCTTTGCAGTGCATTTAATCAATATATGGCCTATTGAACATTAAACTATCCACAGGCACTCGAGTATCAGGTAGATAAAGGGCAATGTATTATTGTTAATAAGTGGTGCTTGGTTTAGAGTTTAAAACTGAACACTAAGCTAAAGCACTATAATTATAATGTGTTTCATTTTGGAGGAATTGTGTCTGTTTTATTTGGTTGAGTGATTTTTGTTCCTGCATTTTTGCTGAGGCTTTTTTGAAACACAATCTCTTTTAGTGAGGTTTTGTTGTTTTGTTTTTGTTTTTTTTTTTTAAATATGTTACAAAATATTGTTAGGGGAATATCTTATACGAACATTATCTATCGTTTGTTTTCCTGGATTTTTTGCCGTTCTTTGTGAAAGAGCAATGATTTTAAAAACCTGAAACAAATAATGAAATTTTTATCAATTGGTAGTAGTAGGTGGGTTTTCATTTGAAAGGATGGCTTTTTGCTCTGTAATTTCTGACAAATCAGATATAGTCAAGTAGTGTCAACATTTAAGTTTTTAGACAAATTGTTATGTTACACTGTTTATCTAAACCTGTTATTTCACAAAAATATGAGAATAACAATTTTTTTCATTTTCACTCACCATAGAATTCTTACGTTTTCTTATATGGAAATTCTACAGTATCATTAAATACCTATCTTGTATCTTTGGATACTGTGAGTCGTATGGTGCAGGTGTTTTTCCACATGATGGAATATCTACCATTGTTTTAGCAATAGGGGTTAGAAAAAGTGACCCTTTTCATTTATGTTTCTAATAAAACTATTAAGTATGTGATTTAAATAAATAATCTTTGTATTTCTCCCATTTTAGCCCTTCGTTCCTTTGAAGGAGTTGGAGCAATTTGACTTCGATATACAAAAATTGCTTGAACCACTGGAGGTTGAAATTCAGCAAGGGGTGAATCTGAAAGAGGAGGACTTCAATAAAGATATGGTAATTTGGTTGAAACAGAAGTCTGAGTGAAGTAGGCAGGTAGATGAAAAAAACTGAATGAGAATCAGAAACTTCTATATTTGCATTAAGATCTTTAGATATGACTTGGAAAAAATTTTACTGTGTTAATGTATTATAAAACCAAAAGTCTCTAGTTAGCATTAACTAAATGTTTTAGTGATAAGTTAGTTGGTAGTTTATAAGAAAACCTTTTTTTGACCCTTGTGAAAACATTAAGCAAAACAAGAATATTATCTACGGGTCCTATAATAGTACCAGCAATATTACCCAATAAGGAATGAATATTAAAATCTCTGTAGCAGTGTAAAGACCAAGAAAACTCAGAATGATGTATCTAAATGGGAAATATAGTAAAAAAAGGCATTTACTAAAAACAGATGATAGGCAATGATCATTGAAAGAATTGCCACTTGCCAACTAGTTCTTAACAGATCTGATTTGACCTTTTATTGAAAATAGCTTTGTGGCTGTGATAAGCTTTATTACTATTGTTTGCTCATTGCAAATAGTAAAGACATTATTGCATGTTAGGAGGAAAAAAGCCATGAGTAAAATACTGGTGTGCTTTGCTATTGTTGCCCCTGTGGTGTGTTTTCTCCAGAGTAATTTTCAGAGGGATGACATTTCTTGGCTGGGCAATAACAGAGATTCATCTTTAGGACCCTTTCTTTGTTAATCTTCAGCAAGATCAAAGATATATTTCTTTGCAAGCAATATTCTTTTCCTTTTAAGGAATTAATTAAAGATAACAATTCTATATCAAAGCTGAAAGGAATCTTTACAGGACCTTTTTTTTTTTAAATGCAAGGAAATTAAAGTTTAAGACAGTATGTACTGCAGTGGTAAATTTTAAGTGAATCAAGTTTGACAGGGTAGTTGCCACTACCTGAACATATTTTGTTCCCTTTCTTTACATAAAAAGTTTAGTGTGGTTCAAGAAAGAGACTCCCAGAAGCTGTGGCATAGATGCAGCTTCTGTGGAAAAAGTATTTAGTGGTATCACTTTCCCTGCCAGAATAGTGGTTTTGCATTGTGATGATACATGAAACGGTCAGGAATTACATGGCCTCTTAGCATACTGGCAATTTCAGCGACTACTGACAGATTTAGAGTATTTTAGATATTTCTATTCTTTTTGTTGTAAAGTAAAATATATTTTACCTTTCTGCCTGTAATGTTTTCATCCTGTTTTCCTAGATGCTGTGTAAAATCTAGTATCAAACATCTGTAGGCTTTCAAGTGCTCTTTTACCTGTACCCCTCAAGTGTCTACGTGTGTTGTAGGAAGCAAGTTAAAGTTATCTGGTCTTCCGTATAGAACTGCAAGTACTTGTTAGATTATTACCTTAGCAAAGGAAGTGTAGTTTTTATATGTCTGTATCTCCTAGTACTTTAGTAATAACCAGATTACAATGCCCATTATACTCATTACTTTTTTTTTTTTAATCAGAGTGAAGATGATGAGAGCAGAGTGAAAGAATTGCTGCAAAGGGGCAACACGCTTCAAAAGAGAATCACAGATGAGAGAAAACGGGAGGAAATAAAGACAAAACAGCAGCTATTGCAGACTAAACATAATGCTCTCAAGGTATAGGAGCTACAATTATAAGCACATGCTACTAAAATCATTTTTTCTTCATTTCAGGGCATTGTTCTGTTAAATTAAATAAATCCTCATTACTATTTAGAGATGAGTAATTTAAAAGTATTGGGATATAAGTATATATTTTCTTATATACTTCTCTTGATGCCTTGGAAAAGACATTTTAAATCTCCAGTTTAACAAGTACTGTTTTTGTCCTAAGTGTTACAACCATGTGATTGCCAGTTGGACTACAATGACTTCTCTAATAATAATTCATTTCTTTAATGTATTATGCATGTTTTATGTCTCTCCAACAGCAGTCAAGACCTTACTTAGGATCAGTTCCCTCAAACTTATATGTGTATATATCGAGGTAGCAGCTAAGAGACTGAGAACCAAAGTCACATGTCAAAAATCTGTGTTACCACACTCCTGGAGGTATAACTGTATAACACTGTTCCTAGAAACATCCACACTGAGACCTATTTGGACAAGCTAATAATCATAATTGGCAGTGTTGTCTTTCCAGGGAAAATTAAAAGTAAGGAAAGAAAGAATCTTAGAGTTAGAAAGTCACCTTGGTCACTTACTTGGAGCTGTAGGTTCTGGCTATTATAGAAGAATTTTTCATCTTATTGGCAAGAATAATTTTTCTTTCTTTTGAAAATTTTCATTAAATTGTTCTTGGCCTGGGAAACATGGCATGGTAACGTTTTATTGTTACCTATTTTCAAGCAGCACCATTCCTTGCCTGTGGTTTTCATTCTAACTTTTACAGTTCTGCAGACCTGTGTAAATTCAAGAAAAGAATAGCTGGAATATACCATTATTTCGTCCACATTTAAAAGAAACTTGAAATCTATTCGGTGTGTCTTTGACTGTTCCAAGTTAAATGGAAGTAATTAATAATTTTTATGGAGGAGTAACAAGAAAAGTGTTTCTGGAACTATGCTATTGACCAGATCCTTACTGGCTGTTTTTATGGCATAAAGTGATTGATTTTCCTTTGGGTGACTCAGTTAAGGCATTCAACCTTGTCAAATAAAATTCAAGAATGGTTGAGGTAGATTCATCCGAGTATTTTTATATAGAATGTAACAGTAATTTTTTAATTGACTTCTAATTAAGAAGTTCTAATAGTGAAAATATTTTTTTAATTCTGTATAAGCAAAGTTAAGCAGTTAAAGCCAATGCAAATGGAGTATATTTAATAATGTTTGTATGAAATAAAATAACATTTTTTAATCTGTTAAAGAGAAGTTTTAATATTTTTATAAAGCAAATCCACAAGCACAAGACATTTGTTATGTAAATGGTATTTAATTTTGGAAAAGGAAACCTTTCTTTGCATGCAGTTCTACATTGAGATTATTTTTTTTTGTGTAGGGTCATAGTTTGCATGCAGTTTAGAATTTCACAGGACACCACAAAATGCGGGAAGCCCACTTATGGCTAGATACTAAGTGGGCTATGTTTCAATCTGTCCAGTAAGTGTTCTGAGCAGAAGCATTTCATATAAAGTATTGCAACTTATGTAAGAGTCTTTACTTCTCTGAATATTGGTGACCGTTTCAGTGGTTTATTCAACACGCGAACAACCCTATATTAGGTAACCTCCTTTAAGAGGAAAAAGAATCTGCTAAATTTATGAAAATATGTGTGTTCAGATACTTACCTACTGGATGTAAATATCAACCTTTAATTAAAACAAATAGCGGCCTTGTGCACTTTTTTCTTTTCAGTGTGCACACATACCAGTTCATATTTTATAAGCCTTTAATTCATATTCTAATAATGTCTGCACTGTGAACAGGACTTGAGATCTCAAAGAAGAAAAAAGGCTTTAGAGATTTCTCATCAATGGTATCAGTACAAGAGGCAGGCTGATGACCTAATGACATGGCTGGATGACATTGAGAAAAAGTTAGCCAGTCTACCAGACCACAAAGATGAGCAGAAGCTAAAGGTAATGTTGTTTTGGGATGGCAATGGTAGAACTTTTTGAGTGATAGTTTATCAATTTAACAGACAGCAAATGCAACAAATTTTCAAATAGGTAGATAAAATTATCAGTTCAGTTCTTTATTTCTATTGATAGTAAACCGTAATTATCTGTGTTGAAACTGACATTGTTTTGTTGTACTGTACCTTGTATTTGTTTGTTATACAGAATGTTACATAAATAATTTGAAACAGACGAAATAAATTTTTTTGTTGATAATATGGAAAGTGTGCAATGTATTAAGAAGCATAAAATGTTTCCTAGTAAAAATTGTAATTGATTTTATGTATCTTTGTTCCAGATAAACAAATGACTTACCGATATATGGATGACCTCTATCTCATGTTAGCACATTCATTTTCATCCGAACATATTCATATGTCACTGTCAAACTCTATAGATTTATTTACATACTGTCAAAGATTTTCCTAGTTTATTTTGCATCGTCTTTCTTTGCTTCATTCTCTGTTGAGTTTTCCACAGAGTAAAATAGGAGTTGTGATATATGATAGAGTCAAATAATGTATTTGTAAGCAGTCCAAACACTTTGTCCTGAATATGCTGACCCTTATTGAGAAAATAATTTCTCCAATTGCCCATCACAGTGTACTAGCAAGAATCTGGAACTGGAAACTGTTGGCCTTTCCTAGCTAGTTTTCAGTGTCTACTAGATGTCAGTATCTCTACAGCTGATCTCCACGAAGGTTCTTCAATTTCAGTTATTTTTATTTTGTTTAAATGTGAAATAAGACATGAAATAGCTGTAAATTTTAATTGTAACAATAAAAAGAAATGGAATTTCTGACAGAAGTATTTTGATACTTTTAAGTTGATTGATCTAGTTAGCTAACTGTCCTGGGCCCTGTATTGGTTTTGCTCACTAGGAGATTGATGGAGAATTGGAGAAGAAGAAGGAAGATCTGAATGCGGTGCACAGGCAGGCTGAACGCTTGTCTAAGGATGGGGCTGCAAAAGCAGTGGAGCCAACCCTGATACAGCTCAGCAAGCGCTGGCGAGATTTTGAGAGCAAATTTGCTCAGTTTCGAAGACTCAACTATGCACAAATTGTGAGTTGTTACTGGCAAACCCATATGTTTGCAACTGCTACTACTAACAGCATCCTACTAACAATGAGAGCTTCAGGGTCAGTGTCAACTCTTCAGATATTAATAAGAAAAACCCTATTGTCTGCAAGTGGGGGAATCTTTATATTCTAATACAATAGTTCTCTGGTTTGGTCTTAAAATTGCCCTTAGGTCAAAGCAGCCAATTATAAAAAAACTCAGCAATGAAAAATTTGTGTTTATTTCTGTTGCCTCATTGTTTTTCCATAACATTTTCCAGTTTTAAAAGTCACTTTGCCATGCATGTAGTTTGTTCAGTGAACGTGTAAATCAGAAAAATTGTCTTTTTCAAACTACCCATCCCATGCCAATTTTAATTGTTTTTTTATTTGTCCATAACATGTTATACCCACTTTAGCAAGAGATTAAAAACATCTTGTGAGACTATATATACATGGTCTTTTCTTCTAATGCTTGAATTCTCAAAGAAGTTTTTGCAAGGAAGTGTACTTTTAAATTTGACAGCATGAAAACATAATTTTATGAACCAACTTTGTGTCATCTGATTTTGAGTTGTTTAGTTATTTGTAAAATATAACTTTTTTTACTGGTTTATACATGCTGCAATAAGTGGATAAATAAAACAGAAAAAAACTGTCACTATTCCAGGTTTATGACCAAAATAGGTATGGGTATTACCCATTTGGAGGGTTGCCAGAGATTGCTTTTGCATTTACAATGCAGTTTTTCCTTGCCATGCCTACTACTCTGCTCATTGTCATCTGGGATATTGATTTTGTATGAAGAAATAGAAGATTTTCTCTCAAGAAAGTTGTTGCATTATGTGCTTTTTTGTAATCTTAAAACTGCTAGTGGTAAAGGGGTGTTCCAGAAAAATATAATTGTATTTATTTATATTTTAGATGCACTTAGATTGCAGAGGGGATACTGACAGGATAATTAAAATTTAAATGCAAGAACTATTATTTCTAATCAATGTATGGTTGACTATGTTTTAAAAAAAAAAGAGTTCCAAAAGTCAGCAATAATGTTTAACCTTTTGGTCAATACAGTCCTCTATTTAATGTACTGTGCATTGTGTACTTTTAAGTTTTCTACTATTAAGTTACATAATGTATATATAAAAATAATAATAGGGATAGCTATACAGTTAACGTAAACAATCAAAGAAACATTAACTTTGGTTTGTAGGTTATTAAATCTTGTTACATTTGATTGCTCTTTTCAGAATACTATGGTTTATATTAAACTTGATGGATATAATCAGTTGCAAATCTTTTATATTGGCATGGAGCTAAAGCAGGCTTTACTTTATCTTGTAAATGAGTCTTTTCTTATAATGAATGTATATATTCCTTTGTTAAGTAAGAAATAAGGATGTGCATGCAATTTATATAAAGACATTCTGCTGCCAATGTGTTTTTTATATCACCCACCACCTACCATGACAGAGGATGAGTATATCCATTACGAAATTTTACTAGCAAATCAATAAAACTATATGTTAGCGTATTTTTCTTTAAAATATGTAAGGTAGATACAGCAGCACATATGCTTTTGAATTAGTCAACGGAATACAGTTATTGACATTTTAAAGCCATGTAACAATTACATGTATTTTTATTGTTAAAATTTATTATTTATATAATACATTTATATTCTTGTAGTGGTTACATTTTTAAATATTCTCAAATATTTCATGCAGAAAGGGTACTTGTTAGTATTTCTCTGGGGAATGAGAATATTAGTCAACGAAATTTACATGTGTACAGGATAATTAATGTATCCTTCTCATTTCTCATGAAAAATACCTTTTTCTTTTGACAATGACCAAGGTGATATTAATATGAAATATTCTAGAAGTTTTACAGAAGATACTGAAACCGGTGTGAGGCAGTATGTTTTCCTGACTCAAATCAGAGTGAGAAGTACAACTGCCTTGTTACAGTCTGAGGTTTGGCTTTGCTGAATCAGTGAATTCCTCCAGTCTTCTTTTTTTCTAATACAGCCTAAATACCTACCTCACAGGGATGTTGTGAGGATTAACTGTTTGTGCAAGACTTTACAATAGAAAAGATCAATGAAAATTCAAACTATTCACTTGAACACATGCATATACCAGCAAAAACAACTTTCAGAGATTTTCTATGTTAACCACCAACTGAATAAAGCCATATGATAAAAAAACAAAAAGAATTTTATTTTTAAAGCAAAAGAAATAGAAAACTGCTACATTTTTATTTATAACTGATGATGTATTCAATAGCAGGCTTATTTAACATTTGAAATTTGTTTTTATAAATAAACGAGGATTTAGTTGTACTGTATATCTTGCCAATCATTATGATTCATTAAATAAACAACTCGACAGCACTGAAGAAGACCTTCAGTTATGTGGCTTAATGACAGACTTGTGTTTATTACCTTTGTTGGAGCTAATATCTTTCTGATATCAAAAAGGTAAATTAGAATAATCATGCTTCCCTGAATTTTACTTTTCCCCCATATCTTTTGGGAAGACCTGTCAGAAGGATGTAGGATCTGTGAACATATAAGAATTGATTCTTTCTAGTGTGGCAGATTCTCATAAAAGTCTGATTGTCTCACAAAAAACACAGCAGTAAATATCCAGCAACTAGCTGACAAATATATATGGGTGTGTAGATATATCCAGATATGTAAAACAGAATTTTCTGTTGCCACTTTTAATAATAAGGTATGATGTAGTTATATTACCTCAAACACTGTGTGTTCTGTTTAATGCCAATTTTGAGGCATTAGTCAGTCTGGTATAGTGGTCATCTCTTTATGTGAAAATTGTCAGAGTGTGATGTGTGACATTCTATAGGGAAAAAGGTGGGTTTATTGTAATAACAGATTAAACATGGTACACAAATACATAAATACAACTGCACAAAACCTAAAATGACACTGAGTGGGAAATAGGTTTTGGAGTTCATGTTGTCTTACAAGTTTCTGCTCCCACCCAGCGTCTTTATTCCTATGTGGCAAAATAAACAGTGGGCAGCAAATTCAGTTTTTCGGTGGGGCAGATTTCAGCTCCCTGTGTTAAGAGAAGTTTAGTATTCTACTTAATTTCTGCTAAAAATTTCCATTTGAAATCAGTTGGTAGTAACTTCATTTGTGCAACCTGAATAACTTATTAAAGAGTAGAAGATTTTACCATCATGTTTTAAAATTATGATTGAAATTCATGGAAGCTTAAGATACTCTTCAAAAACAAAGCACTGAAGTTTAATCCTAAAGCAGTATGCAATTACAGGTTTGAGTTTTTTTAACAAAAAGTTTCAATAAAAGATGTAGCATTAGAGAGGTCAAGGGACATTTATTTCTAGATTATGTCTGCAGAGTCTAAAATCGTTAAGCCTTGGCAGTCGCACAGTATTTTCAGGAAAGCTATCAGTCCCCTTTGCTACAGTCTATACCTAAATCTTCCAGTTACTATTTTTCTGCAACAGTTTATGCCACCGTTCAAATGTAAAGAAAATAGTTACCTGTTGCAGAGAAATGCTAGATTCAGATAATTTAATTCCAATCAGGATCAAAATCAGTTATTGATATATTGATTACATTTATTTAAATTAGCTTTAATTAATGCCTGTTTTATAGACCTTTTTTTAATGCTTTCATTTCAGCAGTCTATGAGCATGTTTATGTCATGGTTCAGTTTAGATTTTATTGAGCTGACTGAAATTACTCTGTGTGTAGAAAGTACTGAAGGCCTTTATCATGAGAAAACATTTTCTACATGAACGCAGGTGCACAACCTACACTATAAATTCTTATTTCATATGTCCTATTACCATATTTATCAAGCTATCCAATATTCTTTCTGCCATCACATATGCTGAACTATGCTGTAAATAGTAAGCCAGAGTATTTTTATGACAGGAAGAACATTGTTCTTCAACCTATTAACAGCTGTCAAATTATGTACCTCTTGATGTATATTTAAGCAAAAAAATAGGCTCACCTAAGTCATTTCAGTAATTTCATTGGTGACATACACAAACATTCTATTGAAATTTATGGTCATTTTACTACTGAAATATTTGGGCCTGGATTTTGGCCATACTGGGAAAAACAATAAAGTTTGTCAAATGATAAATGTCAGGAGAGACTGTCTTTTTCATACCACCTAGACTATGCATTGAACAGGAATGAATAAGGAAAATAGCTATACAGAACATGTATTTATTTCTATAAGGTAAGTGATTTAGTCTGATATCTAGTTATGTGCAATACGGATAAAATACCAGTACTCTTAGTACTTACTATGAAAATAAATACCATTAGCTTAATTTTTCCTATTAAAAGTCATTGTTCTGTTTAAGATTCTATAAAGCATTTAGAAATCTAAAATACCTGCCCCCTAACTGGATGATCACTTGAGGTGAGAGCGTATATAACCAACTTCTGGAACCACATTAAGGACTGATCAAGTTTACATCTGAAATTCAAGAGTGCGTTTAAGTTCAATCTTTTAAGGGCATCTTGCAGTTTTCAGTTATTATTTCCCTGTGGAGCTCTATTTAGTTCATTTAATGAAATGTAAACTTTTTTTTAATCTGTTAAAATATGTTTATATATAAAGATACTTTCTAAAATAAAAAACATTAATTGAAATATATCTGTCACAGTTAGATAAACACAGGACTTGGTGTCCTAATTATCTGTCTGTATCTAAATAACATGGGTACTTCAGGGCTAATGTGCTACCATTGTTTTTGATCTTTGTTTTCCACAGTTTTCGCAACCAGCAGCATTGGAATGAAGTGGGTTTTTCTCTTATCCTTGCTTAAATATTTCTTTGAGTAAATAACCAAGTAATGGTTCGAAGAAGAAGGAGAAGACTAATTCTTCATTAGTCCTATGATGAGTGGGAGGGAGGACAAATGAAAGAAAAGGCATTAGAAAAACAAAATAGGAAAATACCAATTGGACAAAAGAAAAGAACTATACAGTGATTGATTAGTATCTCTTTCGCCTGTGTGCTTTGGGTCTCTTAAGGACAGGACAGAGGTGATCCTGTGACACCATTTAACTTTTCTGACATTTACAGTGGCAGCTTTTGAAACAAATAGCTTTACACAGCACAGCTAAAGGCTGGGCTTTTTTGACTGTGGTCTGCAAAAGGGCTGAGGATGAATAAGAATCTTTGGGAAGAGAATCACAGCTGAATATTTGCACCCATTTTTTAGCACCCATCAACCTGGAAATTACTATTAGGAAATTTATTCCAAATAATTTAATTGTATTCCAAATACTTTAGTTTTATTTCTAATTTAAGATAATAAAGCTATGGGAAGTACACTGAAGATGAATATTGTCTTTGGTGTAGCTGAAGAGCAGCTAGTTTCATAGATGCATTTTAAAATGCACTTTACCTTCTCTGTGTCTAGAATTAATGCATACAGTGTTGTGGTAATTTAAGTGAAGACCGTCTATAGCCTTCTTCTGTAAAAGTGGACCAGTTTACTACGGTATTTTGCATTCTTCCCCCTGGAGCGTATTTATCTTCTCCCGTATTTCCTTAGTAATTCTGTACAGTATTCACTATCATCACTGCAAATCTGCAGTATTTTAATTGGGTGAAGTTAAAAAATCCTGTCTTGTAGGTGACAGAAGTTTACAGAAAAGGTTTTTCTCTGCCATTTTTCATTATCCGTTATAACTTAGTGCAGTGATCTGAATTACATTCTCTAGTTTAAAAGTGAAACTCAGGGTCTTTACCTCATCACCTAGGAATGAAAACTCTTGCTGCAACTTGGATGAGGCCGATTTAGGATGCTGTGTTTAAATTATATGAAGCAGTTATAAGAATGTAGTCTTAGCCACACCACAGGCTTTTCTTAGTGTTCACTGTACGGTTGAGATGGAAACAAGACTTAACTTATTTAACATTAATAAGCTCCTTGGTGATCAGTCAGTAGAGTTACACATATGATTATTCAAGACAGCCCTAAATCTTCATGCATAAATGCTGTCTGAGATTACAGTACTTTTGCAGTCTTAATAAATCAGCCATTAGGTAAATTGGCATTGACCAAAGTCTGATCCTAAGAAGGCTGCCTTCCAGCATACTATGTATAAGTTTGTTCTGCCACTACATACGCTGTTTCTTCTCTGTAGCTTACTGCTGTCCAAGAAACACAATTTTCAAATTCTATTTTGAGTAAAAAATAATCCCTTCCATTCTTTCGGGTACTTCCTGCTGCGCAGGTGAATTTGAGTACGTATGTAAAGTTGGTTTAACAGAATCAATAGACACTGTCACAACTGGACATCACAGTTACAAGGACATAGGACTGTATAGAAGACTTTAATCTTCTAAAGCATCAACTAGATACTTTCTTAAGTATGACAGTCCCTTTGTAATATCTGCATGTATTTTTTCAGCTGTGAAAAATATTACAAGATTAATACAAGAAATGGTTAATGACTCTATGGATTTATGTATTCTGTAGTTAGCATATAAAAACTTTCAAATCCATTTTGTCTACTGGAAGGTAACACATATAAATCAATTACAAAAGTGTTTTCCAGGTAAACCCTTATAAAATTCTAAATAACATTTTTAAATATGTGTTGAAAAGCAGCTTAGGATATAGATTTTGCAATGTGTTCTGATTTTTGTCAGTCCCAAATGTAACATGGGAACCTAAATATTTGCTTTTTTACTGATTTCTAATACTGAGAATGGGTATCTCTTTTGACTCACTGGTAGTTAAAGGCTTACCTTCCCCCTCCAAAATGCCAGTGACTGTAGAAGGCCTGAGCAGTGTTTGTTGAATAGTTATGAGGTATAGTCTTTATGTTTTTAATAAATCCCCTTAATAATTTTACAAATATCTGTTCAAAGTCACATGACAAAGACAGATAAATTTCCTTTTACTTGTCCATTTTTGGACTACTGCAGTTATGAAGGTTGAGATATGCCATCTTTTTCAGAATTAATTAACATATATACATAATTTATTTAAAACAAGAGACATTTTCTAAATGCCAGTAGTTCCAATTAGCCAATTATGCCGTAATGCTACCAAATTTTGGTTTTTTTCAGGACATGGTAACACGGCAGCTATGGCATAAGATACACAGTGTTCTTTTTTTATTATTATTTTCTGAAAAAGCTGGTTGATATCACACACAGTACAGCATATGAGAGTCTTATGTCCCAGTCTCATCATAGCTTAAATGAATTTTTTTTGATCTTTTCTTAACAAATAGATACCAATGGGAATTGTCAGGTTTAAAGGTAATAGCAGAACAGCTAGAATTTCCAATTTGTAAATTTATAAATTAAATAAAGACTAGTCGTGTTATTCTCTTATTTGTGTGAATGTCCATACCTGGAGACAATTATCTAAGCCAGAATAAAACAAAAGCACTGTTAAGCAACCAAAAAAGGAAAAGAGATTGCCAAAGCTGTTCCTTTTACCACTTGACCCAGCGTGTTTAAAATCTTGGAGGGCTCTGAATGTATGAAGATGTGCAGAGCACAGAGGATGGGCTGCAGCACCAAAATGCTTTGTAACAGTTTTTAAACTATGTATTCACCTCTTGTGGGTAAAAAAATGAAAAAAGAGAGGAAGGAAGGAAAGGAGGGAGGGAGGGAGGGAGGGAGGGCGGGAGGGAGGGAGACCAAAGTTACAACTATGCAACTATGAATAGAACCAGTATGATGAATTACTCCGGGTTTAATGTTCAAAACTAATTGTCATAGCTTTTCTCTGTATATTTCTTTTTTTCTTATCTAAATGTGAAAATATCACAATTGAAGGGAAAAAGAAGAAAAACTAGGGGTGGAATAAGTATTCATCCAAGTTTTAAGCCGTGCAGCCACAGGTATCTATCCAATCGACCGTACAGACTTCATTAGAGTGTTGCATGGCTATCCGAGGTTTTGGGAGATGTCCCATAACTTAAGCCTGCAAGTACAGGGAACAGACCTTTTCCTATGGAGAAAACCTTTGCAATTCAATTGAGTCGTGGAGGTCAAAAATAAGACAGTGGAATTAAGTTCACACTGGTCTATGCTTGTCGGTTGATGATTTTCAAAATCGAATCCTGCAGTTTTTTATTGCTATTCCTAGCATGTAAAATTTACTGAAATGTTTTCTAACTAATGTTATTATTATGAATATTTCAACTAGGGTTTTTTTTTCCATTTTATATATAGATAAAATAGATTCTTCTTATCATAGAATAAAAACAGTTAATGCAGCATTTCTCAACCAGTAAGGTATATCTTAGCAGTGAAGTACATAAAGCAATCTCTGTCCAAGAACAGTGCTGAAAAGAATCACCTGTATTTTTAAAGTTTCAATTTTTTATAGGTCACCAATAAAGTCAGATACAATAATTAAAACATGTTTTAAGTATTGTGACATGCAGGCTTTTGTGGACTGCACTCAGACATAAGTAGAAAAATCACATACATGAGAAAATATTTACATTCATACTTGAAAATATGACTTTAAAAATATTATTTAAATAGATTTAAATGCTACCAAGTGTCCTTTAAGTCCTTGCCTTCATGGAATTACATAAGCATTTTATAAATTTTTAATCCTGTAGTGAGGATTTAGGTCCTTGTACTTGAAAGAGATGCTTCTTTTTGTACTGATAACATTTTTTGTGATTGACTAAGGCCATCCAATCTCACAATGAAAGTTTCATGTTATTGGTATAATTTTGATCTAGCTTCTATGTATATACCCACTTACAGGTAAGATGCGCTAGCAATACTATAGACACAGAATTTATTTTTAGCTGACGTCATCACTCTCACACTTGGCATAGGAAGGGTTGAATAAAAACTTCATTGCATGTAACTATGTACTTGAAAGCGGTTTTATTGATCTCTGGCAGCATTTGATCATACTTTTATGGTTTTATTTCTTTATTTGACGTATTAATGCTAACCTTGGGCTAGCAAATATCATGTAGTTTACAGTTTGCTCTAGAAAGCAATAAACTGTCCCAAAGTTTATCGACCTCTTTGAGGCATGTCTGCCTTTGTCCAGAAGGTGTCTGCTTGCTGCTGCTTTTTTTTATCAGCACACCTACATTTATTCCTCCATAATGACTGACTTTTTACACTCTCATATATCTTACAGCTTGTAAAGCATTAGTACACTTCAGGAGGAAGCACCTGTCACTCTGTTTTTCCTGAATTTCTCATCAGGATGCTGCTAGAAGCAGTGTCATGGTATAGTAGTGCCAATAGGTGTGTTTTGCCACTTTACTCCTCCCACATATTTTGTTTGTGTGACATTGTTAGCTCAAAAGCACAGTGCATTAAGGCCGCTATGAGTTTGGAGGCCTCCAGTGGGAAAGGGACCAAAAATGGAAGAGTCGTCAAGGCCTAACAAAAAGGTTGGAGGCTTTCTGGGTATAAACTCTTGAACAATAAAAGTGGTGTTGCGATTGTTCCCTCTGCAGAGAGAGGAAAGAAAAAGGAAAGGAAATGTGTATGCTAAGATGGGTGAAATGATTTAACACTGAGTTTTGCCGTGTTAAAAGGAAATTAACAGCATTCTTGAAGGCCGGTTAGCTCTGACGCCATCAGGTAATACTGTTCCAGATGTAGGCAAAAACCTCCACAGATACTTTGGGGGGGGGGATGTTTGATTTTTGTAAGCAAAACCTGCATTATTCCTGCTGTCCTTTTTTTGTTGGGTTTTTTTTTTTGGTTGGTTGGTTTTGTTTGCTGCCTTGTTTGCTTATTGGTCTTCTCTGTAAGGGCCAGTGCCAGTTCATGGATGTATTTCTTGTCTTTGTGGTGCACCTGCTAGGACTTAACTATCAATAAAACCAGTTTGTCATGTGTAGATAGTCATGTCTATGTAAAGATCCAACCCCTTATATTAAAAATATGTAATGATGGGGACGAAAATTCAATTTACTATTCTAGTGCTGATAATGCTGGGTGAAAAGGAGTGTATGAAATGTTAAGATTTATCCAAAAGAAGGTGTTTTTTCAGATGCTAGAAATAATTTGTACATCAGCATATCGCTAATAAAGTAAAAACACAAAATAAATTAATATCAATAAAAATGTAGTTTGCAGAAATAACAATATAGGAATTGGCCATTTACACCAGCATTTCCCCATCATTCTAAATAGTTTCTTTTTACTAAGTATTATTTGCAATATTATTTGGTTCTGAATATTTTCAAGTAACTATCTAATATATTCTGCCACTTTGTCAGATTCAGCTTATTCAAAACCATTCTTGAGTGATTATCTAAAATGAGTTTCCATTTTCGTATTTATTTTTAATCCTTACAAAACGTTAACCTTCCCTGCTTCTGATGAACCATTTCAGCATTAACAATTACATATATCTTTATTGAATGAATATTATTTTTAATAGTAGTGTTTCCCATTTGCTACAATCTCCTTTTTGTTAAAAAAAAAAAAAAATTCTCATTACAGTGTTAGTATATAATTCATTTTCAGCTGTGCATTTCATGTAAAGATGCTTGTCCAGAATAGAGGGAAGGACTCTACCCATTGTATCTTCTACAATATAGCAATTCCAGTGAACACAGGGACAAGCCAAAAATTTTTCCCTGTCTTTGCTGATTAAAATTGTCAATTCTGACATGCCTATCGTTATGTTATGTTATGTTATGTTATGCTTATCGTTAGTAAAGATGCCAACTTCTGCCTTGGGTTATGTTATGCTACTGTCAATGAGGGAAAGATAGAAGGAAAGAAACACCTGTGACCTATTGAACAACCCACTAAAGGCAAAGAAATTTAATCCTTGATTTTTAAAGTTGTACCAAATTTCCAACTCTTTTATTTAAATAGTATTCAGAAAATAATTAATTTGGATTGTTACCCTTTTTTTTAGCATAAGGTATTAAATAATGTTGTCAAATACAAAGGCAGGCTCTGGTAGGCCTCTACTTTCAAATATCAGTCCATTTATTTACTTATCTGTTTGTAGTACTTTACAGTTCAACTAGTAATGTAAACATTCATGGTTTGCTTGAACAAGAAATCTTCTGAGTCAGGTTTCCTGTCAGACTATATGAGTAATTGTCCAGCTGCGAGAAATATGAATGTAAAGTTTTCTGTAAAGGGCAGTAGGAATATATGATTGCATACATCTCATTCACATTGATGCTAATTGAATGTTACACATATTTTGAGGGATTACAAACCAGGTATGTCATACAAGGTTCAGTACTGTCTTCAGGTTTTAATTAATTTTGCCTTGAAGAGTGCTTTTGTGCAAGTTCTTTGTAGCAGTGTTTCAAAGCTACTCAATTTTGGCGCTACTATAAATAATTAAGCATGCTATGCTGTGAGCATAGTGCTCACACATCGGATTTCCACTTGGCCACTTCATCACACATAACTAGTGCTCATACATCCGATTTCTGCTTGACTTTTTCTTGTTTCAGGTATTGTTCAGAGCAAGAAGGCACAGACTTTATTTTATGTATACATGTATACTTGGTTTTATGTGTACATTTATACATAGTTATTAGCCTAAATTTGGGTGGAAAAAATTAAACTAATAAAATTATAAAAACTGATTATATTTTGTGTGTCATTTTACATATTCATGTGACCTCATTTCAAGTGAATACTCTTGCAGAGCCAGCATGCGCTTTTCATTACTGTGAATATAAATATTCTGTCTTTTCAGTCAAAAAGAGAAATAGAATTGTAGTTAAAATGTTCTTCATATGGGTCTGAAGTTCTTTGCTACATGTAGAAGTGTCACAGTGTAGTCTTGAGGAATGAAAATACATTGCTGCATGTCTCAGTGGCCTGTTGTGAATCTCCCATTTTCTAATCAACTAGGGCAACTTTTTCTTTAGGTTTGCTAGGGTAAACTCTTATTTTTTGCAGAGCATGAGATTCATGAAACACATGGGGGGAAAACAGAATTTTTTTAAGCAGATATATTTTAAATAATAAAAATTATAGCAGTGATAGAGGTTTCTGTTAGCAGATGTGATGAGAAAGTAATTTAATGAGAAAAGTGTATATGCATATTTTAAGACTCTAAAGAAAATTGAAGAACCAGATAACTCAGCCCAGTAACTGAGGAGAGAAACATGTCATGAAAAGACAGACAGGGCAAAGAGACAAATTAAAATAAGACACCTTGCTAAAGTAGTATGTGCAAGATAGTGTTTACATTTGTTTCCTTTCACATGTTGTGTAGCTAACTAACGATACTGTTTCCTTCAAGACTGTTGAGCCACTGTTTTTCACATGTATGGCTCCAAAATCCATTATTATCTGTATTAGGACTAGGGCATCTAAATAATATTATTTTTGAAAGACAGTTTACCAGCAATTGCTTAAAAAATTTCTTTGAGGTCCTCAATAAGTAGTTTATATTTTTGAGAAGGCAGACATCAAACACAATGGGTCTTCGTCCCATACTAGGTATCCTATTTGCTGTGACAAAACAAATAAATAATAACTTATGCCTATGAAGTCACAAATCATTAATATCTTCTAATTTTTGCCTTTCCAATGAAGATGTAGGTGATCATGTATTTGGACGTTAGTTAAAAGAAGTAATCACAGTTGTCCCTGCTCTAAAGCACATTTTTGGTATTACTTTTTATCTATGAGGCATAAACACATCAAATGAGAAATTTAGAGAATTTATATAAACAGTTATTAATTTCTCACCTTATATGTCAGTATCTTTCCAAATGCCACAGACCAAGTATCTATTTTCTTGGAACCAAAATATTCTGGGATTTCTTTACACTTGGTGTATGCATGTGCTTTCGGAATAGGGTGTCTATTTCATATTTGTCCAGATTAAAAGGAAAAATAATTTCCTGAAGAGGAGTGTTGCTAGTATTTCTTTTAGAAACATGAATGCATTAAAGACCTTTCAAATCACAAAATTCCAGATTGTACTTCCTAGTTTAAGAAGAAAGATTTTAGTATAGTGTTGAAAGTGCTGTTGACCTAGTTGTTTTGTGTTGCATGACATTTAAGAAATTTTGTCTATTACCTGAGTCATTATTTTACCTGACACCTTGAAATAATTTAGTATTTTAGGCCTTGCATGCATGGAATTTCTATAGTGAGGGACAGATTCTTAAGGAGGTGTGATGATTTAAAATGAAAGGGCTAGCATTAAAATCTCAGTAATGCCATAATCAGAGTACTTTTTCATTTCCTATCTTCATTTCTTTGGAGAGTACGAGGAAAAAAAGTTTGTACACTTTTACATGCATTAATTTCAGTATTTCAAACAGCCTAGTGGAGTGTGAGTGATCTATGACAGAAACCTCAAATATTTCCTGCATTTTTCCTTAGAAATGATTTTTAATTATTTCTAGCTTGTGAACTGGAAATTGCATTAAGTTTTAAGTTTGTGTAGTGTTAAGAAACTAAAGGAAGCATTCTGTTGTATATCTATACTAGCAAACAGTTCATGAAGATACACCTTTTGTGGTGACTGAAACTATGACTGTGGAAACCACTCATGTGCCTTCTACATACCTGGCAGAGATCCTTCGCCTTCTGCAAGCCTTGTCTGAAGTAGAAGAGCGCCTTAATTCTCCTGTTCTGCGGGCTAAGGAGTGTGAGGATCTCTTCAAACAAGAAGAGTGTCTCAAGGTAAGATAGAAAGCTTGTCTTACAACTGTAAATTTCTGTTATTTTGGGAGCTTCTGTATATTGGCAGCCTGCTCTCACTCTCAGAGACACCTTTCTTTCTTTCTTACAAGTGTTCAGCGCATCTCTGTGATGTATTTTTATATATATGAATATTTATATATGAAGGCACATTGTTGCAAAATATAAGACCACTGAAGGGTTTCTTTTTTTTTAACCTGTTCCCCCTGTATTTGGAAGACAAGAGCATTCTGGTATCTGCAAAGTATGTCCCTGAATGGGAGAGAAAGGATGGAGAGGGACAGTTATATATTTAAAGTTGTGAATTTGTGGATAAAGTTTTGTTTCTGTGTTTGTAATTTGAAGTAATTGGTAAGTAATCCTATCCACACCCAATCTTGGCAACTTTATTTTAGTGTTTGATTTTAAAATATTTTTTAATAAAACAGTGACTAAAACATGTAAAATGCAGTTGTTCAAATCCATGCTAGACCAAAAAAACTTGAAGTCTGAGTGGGGTTGTACTCTGTACAATTATTACAGTTCAGTTAACTAAACAGAAAACATTGTCTAGTAGTAGTTAAGAAAAAGCTAATTCAATATTATCGATATGACTAAATATTACTGTCTTGTTTCTTCATCACTTGCAGCAGTGAAACGCTTTGAAATTGGTGGTATTTTTCAAGCACAGAATTTTCATAAGAAGAGAATAAGATTAGAGTTGTAAGCTTAAGTAGATGAAGGAGTTATCAGCTTTTGCAGAATAACGTTTGTGTGAGGAAAGCCTTGTAAAAAAAATCATACTAAAGTGCTGTATATAATTACAGTAGTTTCAAATTGTCATCCAGCATGAAGACCACATTTCCATTTTTCTGTGATTATTTTGGGGAAGGAAAGGTTTTACCAAAAGGAAACAGCGTAAAAAGGCTGGAATTTGCCTACAGTCAGCTGTAAGATAGAAGCTTAGAGGGAGAACCAGGGCAGTGGCTCTGGCTAGGTGCTCTGAATTGTCCTCTGTGGGAGCCCATTTCTCTCTTTCCTCAACAGAGGAAATGTAACAAAACCACATCCATATGCTGTTAATAGCTTCTATAAAATCCCATCTATTTATAATTCTTATACATGTATAGCTCTCGTACATTTTAGGCACCTGTATACCCCCACACACATAGCTACTCTTTATTAGCGCTTGAAAATTAGGGTGTTTTCAGCTTCCTAGCAAGGCAGTATAGTATGTCTAGCGAAGCATAGCACTGAAGTGTTGGAGCAAAGGAAGCATATAACTGATAATAGGACTGTGTGAAATAAAAGTAGGCTGTTCCTTTTACCGCTTCTGATTTAGTACCAGTAGATTAAAGTGGTTCTGAGTATTGAAGCACACAACATGCCAATTATTGTCACTCTTTGTTTTAAACAATCCCTTTTTATAGAATGATTGTTCTGCACAAAAACAGAAAAAAAGCCGTAGACCATGTAAATCTTGGCTAATGAGCTACCACTTGGTCCTTGTCTATGAATTTCTGTTCATTACTTGATTGGATGGAAAAACAGTGACCTACCTCAAGCGGTTTACTGGCAGTTGACTTCTTTTTAGTGCTACTTAATGCTTTATATTTGGGGTATCTTTATCTGATTTATATCCATAACTAATCTGTTGTTCACCCACATATATTTGGTATTATCAGAGCTGACACCAACTTTAATAATATCGATTGCTGAAGTTACAAGTAAGTATTGCCATAGGTTTAATTTAACTGAACTATTAAATTGTTATGAGATGCATTTGTTGGCACAGTTCCATCTTTCTCCCAAATAAATCTCTTAGAAGAGGCAAATGGATCTTGCACATTTGTGGGCTTTTGGAGGGGTATAGGTTTGATCTGAGCTTGCTTAATGAATATTTATTTCCAAGGAAAAGCATTCATCATTGTCATTATCCTGCAGTAAAAATAGAAAAGTAGTGCATAAATTGTTCAGCAGCTGGTTGGGAAAGGTTTGAAATTAAATTGTAGTTGATTTTTATCCATGACAGATTTGCATGAATCCAATTACAGAACTGTCATGAATAGCTCTGTGTTTTAAAAGGGAGTTTGTGATTTTTTTTTTTCACTCTCATTCAGAAAGAACCCGTTTTAATTAATCCTTAAAAGGAAAAATACATTTATTTACAAGAATCTTTCAGTGGTAACTGCTTTGAACACTTTTCTCCAAAGTAAACATGTATTGTAAGACTTAAACCTGATTGCTCATTATCCCATAGAACAAATATAGAATACAAATTAAAAATGCCTTTTATTAATTGTCGTAGATAATTCTAGGACTGACTTTTTATATCAAAGGAATGTAAAATAGCAAAATAAGACTTTCTGCAGTAAAATCTTACAACTTCTAACATATAGTTAATTATAAGGGTGTTATAATCACATTTAGTAAATCTGCTAAAACCATCTCACAGGAATGGTGTTCTCTTCATTTCAAGTTTTAGGAAGTGGAAAAATCAGACAGAGAAACCAGGCCTTGTCTCTTTATCTCATAAAATCAGCAACTGCAATGTTTCCACTAGCTTATTGCAAACTCTTCTAACTACTAGGACATACAGTACCTCTGGTTTTGTTCTTCACTGCACTTACGCAGAGTATTTAACAAAACATTTAAATATTACAGTTCTGCTAAAGATAAAACTTCAGCTGATGGTATGGAAAATAACAGTTCATAGACTGAAGGGTTACTAAATTGGACTTAATTATATCCTTTCAAAATACGATACATTTGGTTATAAGCACAAACAACATGTTACTTCTGTCTGCTAGTGATGATGTTCATATTGAAGGAGTTCATAATCTTTGACTTCCCCATATAGAATTGGTTGTAATTACAATGGATTTCATTACACGATCAAATGTAGGGATAAAATGCCTTCAGATTTCAGCTAATTATACTTACTTGCAATGGATGTTCCAAATACTTCCTGAACATTATATGAATGTATAAATTTGCATATATTGAACTTAATCTGGCTTTAGAAAATCAGGTTATATTGCTCATACTAAGAAAGATTTTTCCTGTGTGGTGATTATCTCATGCAAGCCACTTGCCTTGTTCAAGCTCCAGATTATTTGGTGGGAGATGCACCCACTGAAATAAGTAAATTTATTAACTTGAGAATTAAAACCAACACATATTTCTGTTTGCTAACACATAGCAAAAATGGGTGTGCTCAAAAGAAACAATCTACCTGGAATCTAGGTAGTCCAAATACAAATCCTATTTGGATTTATAGCCACAGGTGAGAAAGTGTTTAGTAGAATTTTATGTTAAGGATCACTGTCAGAGTCATGGCATAGCTGTTCTTGGTCATTTCTAATTATATTAACTATGAATTCAAAACTTGTTTTCTGAGGCTAATTCCTTTGTACGATTAATGCTGCAAACCTGTAGTAGGGCCCATACATATCAGGTATTTATTTTTCTTTTTTTTTTTCTTTAATCTTCTTAGTATTAGCAGGAGCATTGTATTATATTGTAGAATATGATTATACATTTTGCTATTATATTTTTCTATGATGTAATAGTTTTAATATGGAAAGCCATCTGGCTCTTTGAGAAAGAGGTTTCTTATATATGTAACTTCTTGCATAATTGCTCTAAGAGTTCTTTTTCTAGTTCATCTTTTGTGTATTTCCAGTATGTTCTTTATTTTTTTCATGAAAAATTGTGTTGTTTGCTGGTGTTGTTTTTTAAATAAGGCTATTTTCATGGTCTGGTTATTTTTTTGCTTTTTCCCTTTCTTTGGTAATTCTTTTCTTTCATCTGTTGACACAGAGAGTACTTTTTTTGTAGCGTTCTACTGTGTCTTAAGTCAGGATACAGGGAATTTACTGTAAACATTACACATCTGTGATTCTGGCAGCCAGAATGCCCTTTCAAAATAGTTTATTAAACCAACATTGTCTATACTTGCTATTGTAACTCATAGTTCTATACAGATTTTAAAATTATAAATCATTTGGGGGATTTTTCCAGCCATTCATGATTACTAACAACTGTGCTGTTACTGGTTTTCGTGTTAGTACAAAAAACATGAAATACTGTAACAAGGCTCTTCGCAGTAGTGCCCAACGATAGCACACAGGGCAATGGGCACAAGTTGGAACACAGGAAGTTCCACCTCAATATGAGAAAAAACTCCTTCCCTGTGAGGGTGCCAGAGCAGGGGCACAGGCTGCCCAGGGAGGTTGTGGAGCCTCCTTCCCTGGAGACATTCAAAACATGCCTGGACGCGGTCCTGTGCCCCCTGCTCTGGGTGTGCCTGCTCAGGCAGAGGGTTGGACGAGATGATCTCCAGAGGTCCCTTCCAACACCTACCAGTCTGTGATTCATATAATTATAAAGCATCATTCTACATATGTTTGGATTGCCAAATATATATTTTGAATTTTGTACATTGGAATCCATATTTGGCATGCATAAAGTGATTCTTATCAAGAAACATCACGTAATGTGTTATTCAAAGTGGTTTTTGGCTGCAGCTCAGTAAAACCCAGTTAACCATAACTTAGAACAGAGTGTAATCTCTCCAGCTAGATCTGTCAATAATGCAGCGTTTGGTGGCTGATTTGTACACAAATAGCCAAGGAACCGAATTTTTACAGAAAGTTGTCTTTCTCTGGCAGATAAAGACAAATTCCTGGTAGTGAAAATGAGCTGGTGTTCAAGTCTCTAGCACTCGGATTTTCTTTCCAAGAGCAATGAGATGGATCATTCCCCAAAGGCTACTGTCACTTCAACAGCTAATGATTTTCTGTTATCCTTTTTTCTTAAAAATTAAAGCTTTGTGCACTTCTGTCAACCATGTTAAAAAGCTCCCTAGGCATTGTTGATAAATAACTGCTTGAAGCTATTCTCTTCAACATGAAAGATAGATGGGGGTATGTGTGTGAGGTACAAGGGCTTGTGCATACACACATATATATATAATCTCTCTCTTTTTTTTTGGCCACTCTTATACCATCCAGTTGTGGATTTTATGTTTTTATCCCCTGATATTTCTTATATACAGATTAACAACACTGAATATCTTAACTATACATGGCCTGAGCATATAAAATCAATGGTTAGGTAGACCTGAGTAAGGAACGCTGAGTGTGAGACGTTCTGCTTGGAAACTCAAATGAGGTTTCTTGAGTGATGACACAGACCCAGCCAGCCTTCACTTTAGATGATAGATTGCTGACAAGGGGGAAACATGTTCTTTATTGTGAATCATCCCAGACACAAGATCTCTGCCATTCTCTTTTTATTTATAAGTATTTACTTTAGTCTCGTGTAATATGTGACTCCTGTAAGTCACATTTCTCAGGACCTATGGATTGAAATTACTAGTCGTAAGGGGCTTTATGGAACGTTCCTTTTCTTCTTCTTTTGGTTTGTTTTTGTTTGGTGTTTTTTTTTTCTGTTGGCAAAGAATAACATTTATTATTTGCATCCCTAGAGTTTTAGAAAAGCAGAGTCTATTTTTTGTCTTTTGTTGTCTTTTTTGTATGTAATTATTTCAGAGTATTCATATCACATTTTCATAAGGTTTTTGATTCTTATGTTTTACAAAATACTAAATACAGTGCAATCATTTTAATTGGTTATAAAATGACAATCACATTTTATCACTTAAACAGGCATTCGGATTTTGTCTTAAGTGCTTGTTGTTTTTAAAATATTTCTCAAGTAATTAGGAGGAGAAAATGAGTTGGATAATTATCATTATCTCCCTGTCACTTCATATTAGTACTACTAATAATATATCAGTACACTCTTATACCCACGGCTCTAAGATACTGATTTTAAATCAAATTCATTGTAGAACCTGTTATCTAGACAAGAGATGGTGTGGGTGACACGTTAAAAAAGAATTAAAATCCATTAGTAGAATCAGAAGGATTCATAAATGCTGAATAAAAAGGAATTGGTAAGTATAGTTTACATGGATATTTTAAAAGTTTCTTTATTAAGAAAAATGAGGAGTTGCAGAGTTAGAAGTCAACATATGCAGAATGCATATATTAGAGCACAGAACTTAAAGTAAGGGAGAAGAGAGAGGCGGCCTCCCTGCTCAGGATTGGGAAGAACTTCAGTTTAGTTCAAATTGTCCATGAAGTCTGTCCACTTTATGATAGCTTTCTAAGATGAAAAGCTTCTGCCTAGTAGCTATACATCTCTGCAGCAACTTTACTGTATACCAAATTTTATACATAAAACAAGGTTATTAGTAGGGTAACACTTAAACCTGCATGAAATGTAGTATTGTTTGATGCAGTTATTAAACGCTCAGTAGAGTGTGCAGTAATTAGGAACAAATTGAAAATTACAATATAGTTTGATTAAAATCAGGAAAAAGGCATGAACATAATTTCAGCAGTGCTAAACAATGGAGCAGAGCAATGACAGGAAAATGGTTGCAGGCAGGTAAAATATAAGGCATAGTGAAAGGAATAAGTTCAGTTACACCCGACACTTGAGAGTCTTGGATAATTCAGTTCATTGTGGGCTGAATTATACCTTCAAAATATTTTCTCAGTGTTCATCTTTATCCAGAAATCAGCTGTTGTTCTGTAGCAAGAGTTAAAAAATTGTATTCAGACTAGAACACTTCCACAGTAAGGTAGCACAGCTTCGCTGTGTATATTATGTTTAATTTCAAAGGAATATGAAATGTTTTGAAAGTATATAATCTAATTAGAAAATATTCGGAGAAGGGCAAATTAGAGGTCAGAGCCATGTAAACAAGACCTACATAAGAAGAGACTAAATTGACGAGATTTTTGGAGAGGTAAAAATGATTGGTGTTATGACAAAGGAAGTAATTCGTCAACAATTTTTTTAATATCGCTGTCACAAGTGGATATTTGTTTAAATTAAGAATGAGTCACTGTTTATTAAGTCATAACTTCATATTATGAAATAGACTTTTGATTACTTGGTGTCTATTTTTCATTCTGAATTGTTACTGAAGCTGTAGGATATTCCGTATATGAAAACCCAAATATTTAAAACTATGTTATATTTGAATCAACAGGGATGAAATTTCCTGTGCCAAATGTCTATGTTAAATTTCTTTTGTTTCATTTGTACAGATTTCAAGAAACTTGTTTATTCCATACTAGGAAACATGGATAGTGAAAAAGCAAAAAAATACAAAAAACATTGTTTTCCAATTTTAACCAAAAACCATCAAGCGAGACACTTGCTTTTTAAACTGATGTTTCCCAGGGATGTGAAATTTGACATAGTGCAATTTTTGTACTAGGTTTATGCTTTTTACCATCCCAGTGAAACTGATGGACAATTTTGACGCACCTTCTGCCAGATCAATGTTTTCATATTGGTTATTAAAGATTTTCTCCCTGCAGCTTACTCAGTTCTCCTGCAGCTCCTGGCAGTGACCAAAATATCCATACACAAGATAGTCGCAGAACCTCAGCATGCTCCACCTAGAATGAGAGGGCTCAGGTTTTTTTCCTGGTGATTGCTTGAAGGACTGGCTTCTGAGTTGGGAAGCAAAGGGAAATGAAAGGACCAGGAATGTAAATACTGACATGCAAAACTTTTGAGGTTCTGTCTTTTCCACATTTTGAATATGTGGAATTCTAAGCTTTTGTTTTTCTTTTTTTTTTTTTTTCACATATATATTGGAACATAATTTTTTAGTTAGCTGGATAACATATATATAGACCAAGGTATATAACATGAAATAGATTTCTTGGTCTATGACTTAAACTCCTATGCCAGAGAAAAATATTTCCAGATACTATGGCAGAGAAATAATATTTCTAGATACTTAATAATGAATCATAAATATATTACTGTCTGAGTATCATGTTATTTCTAACTATCAGAACACATGTCAGCAGACAATGAATCCATAAAAAAAAAATAATCAAATTTTTTAGAATTTCTTTGCTTTGCTAATAGCAATAACGTGGAAAAAATCTGCTATAATTTTAAACCTTTAACTTTTGATTTATTGGTGATTTATGTCTCATCATGGTATTTTAAAAAATTGGTGGTTTATTTCCTACTTCTTTTGAGTGGTACCTGCTGAAGTTGCTTTCATATCTTCCTTAGAATATTAAGGTTAAAATCAACATTTTCTAGCCTTTCTGAACATGTCATAATAATTTTCAGATTTAAAATATTCTGAAATGTATTTTCCTGATTAATATAGTTATGCAAATTCAAAGTCCGTTTCTGTTTCTTACATTATTTACTTTGTGCAAAAAGCAGATAACAGCTTTTGAGTTGGAAAATTTTGCTGAAGATCGCAGGTTGGAATAATATGTTGAAATGTGAGGTGGCAGATTCGTTAAGCCACTCTCTCTTTGCAATGTGATTCACTTTGTGCATCTGGCTTAATTCTTGTTTGTTTTCACTCTGTTACCTAAATTCTAAGCATAATACCATTCATTTTATAACTGACTTAGCTCAAGATTTGTAGAATATTTAAAATTAAAATAATTAATACATATATTAATTAAAATGTGTAGAATGTTTAGAAAGTTAATTCCATCAAAATATTGTGCACAAACCACCAAATATTTAACAAAGTGAACTGGAGCTCTGATTTTTAATTTTTTATTAAGTGAGTATTATATCCAGGATATAAAGTTCCGGTTTCATTTTTTGTGACAAAGAACTACTAGAAAGGAATATACCCCCTTAACTTCTATTCAGTAATACTAATCTTAAAGATAAAAAGTAAAATCTTGGTGTGAAATTTTCATAAATAAAACTACACTTTGAACTAGTTTTAAATCTTTATAATTTGTAATTACTAGATGCTTCAAACAGTTTCCTTTTTATATAAGATCATATATGTCTCTTTAAAATGTATTATTTGAAATTTTGTTGCCTTTAAAATATTGCAAGGAAAAGCAACAAACAGTTACAAAAAGGAACATGTTTTTTTTTCCTATCTGTAAAAGATGCTATCACAAGAATATTCTCTGGACTTCAGCTTATACAGTTGAGATTATTGCAATGAGCAGAGATTGCAGGATTGAACCTCTGTTTCATCCTTTTTGTAATATGTTGGCATATAAATGAGATGTTTGTCCTTCAAATTAGGTAAGCAGAAGGACACTGAACAACAAGATATCCTTTTTTATCTAGTTGTCATTAAAATAGGTGAAAACATGTTCTGTCATACATTTTTGTGTCCAAAATCAAATTGGCTAGCTGTGTTTCTGTCCCTGGCTGAAACTAATAAAAGACAATTCTAGTTTTCATTTGTATTACCAAACACAAACTATATATCTGAAACATAATATTTAGTGGAGATGCAAGGAAGGCAAAACAATATGTGATGGAATATATTGTGCTTGTCAGTTGGGTTCTTGTGCCTGAGGGTGACAGAGCAGTGGCACAGGCTGCCCAGAGAGACTGTGGAGTCTCCTTCCCTGGAGACATTCAAAATCCGCCTGGATGCGTTCCTGTGGCCCCTGCTCTGGGTGTGCCTGCTCACGCAGGGGGTTGGACGAGACGATCTCCAGGGATCCCCTACAACCCTTGCCATTCTGTGATTCTGTGATTCAATGCTTAGTACAGCTTTTATTTTCTTTAATAACTCCATTGGTCAGTGTGCGTGTAGACTAGAATTCTGTTGTGCCCAAGCAACTATAGCATTCTTATTCCTAACCACTCATGGGGAAATAAAACAGATGTTCAGTGCTGACTTCCCAGGTCTATCTGAATCCCTGTGAGGATGGCTGAGGGACTCTTTGGATAGATTAATTTGCCATAACAAGAATGGCAACAGACTGAGGAAGAGACCACTCATGCTAATGGTCTTTTCTCTTCTATTTCTGGTACATTTTAACTTCCAAAATCTCTCCTGTATTACTTCAAAGTTGATGCCTGCTCTTCACAAATGAAGGAAAGGCAAATATGATTTTTTTTTTTTTGCATGGTGAAATAGAACCATCAGGTTCTAGCTACAGGGTTTAACTAGACTGTGACAAGAGTGTTAGAGGGCAATTTTAATTTCCTTCTTTTTTTTTTTTTTGGTCTTTCCACCAAGCATTATTTTTCTGCTTACTGCAAAATAACACAACATCCTTTGATCTCTGCCTCCTTTCAAAAGTGCTGGTAATATGAAAGAGCTCATCACACACAAACTAGCAATTTGTGCTTCTCATAACTCTGTCAAATCAGCATTGTCCCTTATCTCTAGAACAAAGTTGCTGCAGAGTTGTGTGCAGCAGCTGAATAATGTTAAATGAGACTAAGAGTCTATGGTCAGTTGGTCTGATAGGTTCTCCGCTGCAAGTTCTCAGTATTCATTCTGAGGCTTATATATTTCAGAAGAAATAAGGGATGGAAATATAGTAGAAAAGTTATAGATAGTGGCATTGGAAATTTAGGGAGTTTGAAGAAACGGTTGGAGAAAGGTTGCCCACAGAAGTTGTGGATGCCCCATCATTGGAAGTCTTCAAGGTCAGGCTGGATGGGACTTTGAGCTACATGATCTCATGAAAGATGTTGCTGCCCATGGCAGGGGTGTTGGACTATATGACCTCTAAAGGTCCCTTTCCACTCAAACTAGTCTATGATTCTACGATTCTGTGGTAAAAGCTGAGTATGGCTGTAGATTTTCATCCAGAGAACATTCCTTTCTCTGTGCAGCAGTTTCAGTGAGACATGTGCATACCTGTATTAAGAATTCATTAAAAAGCAAGAAACAGCTAAATTTTATGAGTAGGGAGACATTTATTTTTACACTGCTATTTGAATATACCTATCTCAAGAATTATCTGAGTCTTTCAATGGCACAGTGGTATATCAGATCCTTTGTCTAGTTTGGTACAAATTTTTATGAGCTTTGTTTGCATTATGGAAGTTATTGTTTTGAATGCACAAAATCTCATAGTCTTAACCTTTCATTAGAGAAAAGGAGAAAATCTTACCTTTAAAAACTTTAGGGAAAGAAATGTTAACTTTAGACTAAAAAGAAATTGATGCAGTCGTCAATCCAAAACATTTTAATTCTTTCATGCCTGGCTACATTTTATTCAGGCAGCAAGAGGGGTAGTGTGAAATTCATCATTGAAAGGAACCACGGTCATAACTTTTCAAAAAAATTTACTTCATTTCACTGAGGAAAGGATTTTTGTTTGGCTGAAGGAAATCAGCAGTGGAGACATGTTCTTGCTTTACATTGATGGCTTGACTAGTCTGGAAGAGAGAGCATTTTCCTTCCAAAACAAATACCACAGAGAGAAAAATAAAATCCCCAGAACAGCACAAGTATCATGTTCCTTGTAGCACTGAGGCTGGAAGAGGCCACCTACAAGAAATGGAAATGAAAATGTAAAGAATTAATGATTAACTGCATGAAAATGTAAAGAATTAATGATTAACTGCATCTCAGAAACATTCAGTTTACTTGTGTTTCCTTTCTGGTAATGCTACATATGATGTATGTTAGCAGGACTGTAAGGAGATGACAGCTGTACAGATTAGTTGCATAAAAGGCATGTTTTTCCTCCAAAACATGCATTGATTTATCTGTTTTTGATAGTCATCATGTGGAGCTGAAAGGTAAGCTTATCAAACTCATGGTTTTTGGTTGATTCAAAAAATCATTTGTGTTGTCTTCCTGATAAAGAACAAGGAAATCACAGAAGTACCAAATTATGCTTGCTTGGACAGTAGACTGAAATGTGACAGGAAGTACTCTGCTTGAGGATTTCATTACATCAGTCTTGATTCACAAGGACAAAGTCTCTGCTAATTGCTTTTTGTTACATTCAGTGCTTTTATCCTTAAGTCAGCACAGAGTTTATGACAATATCTTTCCTCAGCATTGAGTTTTCTAACAAATTCAGTCATTCAAATTAATCTGAAAGATTTAGTAGAAAGAGAGGGGTCGAACACCACCTAGCTCACAGAATAGAAATAAACAGCATATTTATGTGTTCCTTTGTAAAGCAAAAAGAAAACCTGTATAATTCAGTCATGGAACTGAATGGATTGATAAATGGATAATTAGATAGTCATTGTCAATGTATGGAGTTTTAAATGCTTTCTCACATTTTAAAAATGCTAGAAGTCTAGAGTAAATTCAGTTTTTCTTCCTTATGGTCTTCCAACACGTGGCACTGTGCAGTTAGGTAGGTGTGCTCTGGAGTATTTTGTCTTTCTCTGAAACAAGAAGGAACTGACTACTTGAAGAATGGTAAATGTTAGGTTGTAAATATCCAGCAAAAGACAAAACCAGTGATACCTGATAAACTAATTTTTTGTGCTGTTACTTTGATATCTGTTCAATACCTGCTGAAACAAGTAAAAAAGAGGAGGATAAACAGCAAAATAATTAAAGAACATTTAAACATAAGTCCATAAAGTGGGACTTTTTTAAGAAGAAATGGGGTTAAAATAGATGTCATCTTGGTGTAGAAGAATTAATAAGTGACCGAAGTCAATAGTGTTTTGCCATCACCCTTCTCAGATACAGTTTATTAGGCCTTCAACGAAAGGACGGGCATTCAGTCCATCATCCATCATCCAGTTATTGTAAAATTGTTATTGTTGTCAAAGCTATTGTTGATTCTCTTGAGGGATAAGAGGCCTTTCAGAGGGATCTGGATAGATTGGAGTACTGGGCTATGATTAATGGGATAAAATTTAACAAGTCGAAGTGACAGATTCTGCACCTAGGATGGAGTAATGCCAGGCACAAGTATAAATTGGGAGAGGAGCGGCTGGAGAGCAGCCCTGCAGAAAGTGTTCCGGGGTGCTGGTGGGCAGCAGGCTCAATAGGGGTCAGCAGTGTGCCCTGGCAGCCAAGAGGGCAAACCGCATCCTGGGGTGCACCAAACACAGCATAGCCAGCCCGTCAGGAGAGGTGATTGTCCGGTTGTATTCAGCGTGGGTGTGGCCCCACCTGGAGTACTGTGCGTGGTTCTGGGCCCCACAACTTAAGAAGGGTATTAAGGTCATTTAATGCATGTGGAGGAGGGCAACAAAGCAGGTGAAAGGGCTGGAAGGTGTGTCCTGTGAGGAGCGGCTGAGGGCTTAGGGCTCGTCTACTTTGTAGAAAAGGACCTCATTGCTCCCTACAGCTTCCTGAGGTGGGGAAGTGGAGGGCAGGTGGTGATGTCCTCTCCCTGGTAGCCAGGGACAGCATGCATGGGAACGGTTCAAAGCTGTACTGGGGAGGTTTAGACTGGACATACTGGATGACCTTTAAGGTCCCGTCCAACCCAACCCGTTCTATGATTAGGAAGCATTTCTTTACCAAGAGAATGGAGGAATTTGGTCCATACCCTTAACAACATGCTTTAACATGGTCAGTCCTGAACTAGGCAGGGAGTTGGACTAGATGATCATTGTAGGTACCTTCCAACTGAAATATTCTATTCTATTCTGTTTGATTAGCATTTTTGCTCTCTTTCTTTTGCATATGAACTTTTTTTAAAATTTATAATACAGATGTTTTGTGTTTCTTTTCTAAAATTTTAATGTTACAGAGCATTGAAGATAGCCTGGGGAGACTGATGGGTCATATAGACATTATTCACAACAAGAAGATACAGGCTTTGCAAAGTGTTACGCCAACGGAAGCGGCAAATATACAAGAAAAGCTGACTCAGCTTGATTTCCAATGGGAGAAAGTTAACAAAATGTACAGGGACCGGCAGGTGTAAGTAACTTTTTTAAATTGTTATTTCTCACGGCATCCTTTAATATTTAGCTTGCTGGTGGTGATTGTTTCCTAGTCTCCTTTTTGTGGAAATATTTTTTAATGTCGCAAAAAATACTTTCTTGTAACTAACTGTAGAATGTTTATAGGGAATTTTAATTTAATTTATGAGCATTTTTGTAAAATTGGAAATATTTTGACCAACTAACACTTGCATTAGACCCAACCCTGGCATGATATTGCATATATATTTCTATGTCATTATAAATGACATACCTTTACCCTGAGACGGTATTAGGCATTTACTCTTTTGTACCTGTACTGTTAACTTAGAAATCTAAATTTGTGATGGGTGCATCAGAGGAAAATCCCTTTGAATTGCAGAGGACTTAATACTTCAAGGAGCAGTTCTCACCTTATGTCTAAGGAGCACAGCTAGAATTGTTAGCAGCTTTAAATCCAGTGTCATCTTTTCATAAGTCTGTGTATTAGACATTATACAGCAAGGCAGGGCAGTCAAGAGAAGTATAGAAAGGCATTAAAATGGTAATAAATAAAGCTGTGATCTCCTACAATATATATTACTTACTATTATTTTTCTCCTTGTATATTATTTGTGGTGTTTGTAATCTGGGAATCGTATTACGATGCAAAATGTAACCAAACCTAGTTTGTTAATGCAGGCATGGCTCATGTTAGTAACACAACAGAGACTAGCAATCCAGTGATTTATTTATACTCTGTACTACATATCCGATGTTTAAAATTTTTGACATTGTGCAATAAAATACCTAGGTTTATACTTACTCGTTTAACCTTTTTAATTAGATGATATATCAGATTTTGCTGGCAATGATACAGAAATTTCAATGATTTATGTGATATACTTTTTTGTTATTATTAGTGTAATAATATATTGTTATATATGTTATTGTTAGTAACTTAAGAGTTAAAAAATAAGTTTGCCTTAAATAAAAAGTCATAGTTTCAAGCATGTGTTGAATTACAACAGAAAAGTCATTGACAATTCTTCTTGTGAATGTAAACTATTAATGTGATACTGAAAATCTTTACATATATATATGACTAGTTCAATTCACTGAAATTGTCCATTCATAGGAATTTTACAGAATTGGATCTTTAGACAATGCTGAAAATTTGACATTACAAGTTTCACTTGATATGCTACCCCAAAAGACAATGGATTGAAATTTGCTAGAATATCCCTTTCTACACTACAGATATGTTTAGAAATATTTATCTCAGAAACTGTTCTTAAAACCATTATAATTGTTCTGAAAATAATTAACTTAATATCCAAATAATTATTGCGTTGTATAATAGCAAGAGATATTAATCTAAACATGTAAGCAGTGACTAGAAGAAAAAAAAATACTTCCCATGGACTTAAACGGCACTGATTTTGTCCTACAATCCAAGTCTTGGTAACGTTTGTGTTTTCTTTGTTTAGAAATATTGGTCAACAGCTGTCACATTGCAGGTTTGTACAGCATACTTTTTCCACTGTCAGGCAGTCACTAGATTTGATTTTAGGTTGCTGGAGAAAGAGAAAGTTGAAAAAAAAATAATAATTAGAGATATTAATAGTAAAAAATATAATTCAGTAATCTTCATGTCATCTCTGTTTTGTCTCAACATTTAAAGTGTAAGAAAGCGAGACAGTTTTATAATCTGGTAAGGTTTCCAGGTTTCCCCATGAGCAGTACTTTTTTAAAAAATAGTAAACCGGGCACTGGTGTGGTAAGAAAGATTCTTCTGTATCTCATGATGCCACGCAAAAACGAAGGCTAAGTTAGAAGGAGATACGGCAGCCAAGCTTCTCACACAGATAATAAAAACTGGGTATATTTGGTGGTGTTTTTTTTTTCCAGAGCCTGCCTTTCCCCGAACTCCTACTGGTACAGTAGACCAAGCTCTGAGAAACCTCTAGAATCTCCCCGTATGCATTTTCTACCACTGGTGCATAGAAAGGACAGCGATTTATTGTTAATTGAAAGCTTGGACTACTAGCACTGCCACTCAACTATCCCTATTTAGACTATAGTGATATTTAGCCAGCAGCAGAAAGTATTCTGAAGTGAAATGAATTAATGTTTGTCAAGTATTTTGAGGTCATCAGATTAAAGGCACTACAGAAGTGGCATTTGCCTGGGGGAGTCATCCTCTTTTAGTATGATGAACAGCAACACAAGGTGATGGTAAGCTTGACTGCTGTCTGGAATCACACACCTTTCTTTTTCTTTAAAATCTTTTGTTTGTGGTGTCAGTCTTGCGGTGTCACTCTTTCAGTGTTTTCATTTGAACTCAGAGGTGATCCCTACAGCTTCTGCAGTTTTGTGAAGCACATTTGGAGTGCACACAAATGCTAGGGAGGAGATGAAGGAAGACAATATGGCCTTTAGCATTTTTCTTCTAGCAGTTTGTGTCTGTAAGGGGTGAAAGTATCAGTGTAAGTCTGCCCTTGAGACATGGATGAAGCTGTGTTTATGAGATACACTATTGATGATGATGTTTTAGGACAGTTTTGGAATCATTGTTGGAGCTCTGTGTTGCCTTCAAGGGAGTGTATCTAAGTGAATGTGAGTATTCCATGGTTGAAAGGTTACAGAAACAAGCATTTCTGAATATTGGTTTTAGAAAATCAAAGGTTCATAATAACATAGACATTATTATTTAAGTATATGCAAATTCAACTATCACTTGTGGAAGACCTTGTTTCTCTTGTCAGGATATTGTCTTCTCAGGATATTTATGCTTCAGTTTTGTTTCTGTGAACAGCACATACTCCCTAAAAGTATTGCTTTCTAACAGTGCCAGAAGTCATTGACTCAATAAAGTGCAACAAACTTTTCCAGAATAAACCAATGAACAACACATTAATTTTTATTATTTGTATAGCAATTGCAAATCACTCACAGAGAATGTTAGAAAAAAAAACAAGCACAAGGCAGAAGAAATAGTTTCTTTTGAGTATTTTTCTAATTTAAAAGCAAAATACTTTAAATTTACAGATATTGTAGACCTTGAACATTTTTTGAACTGTTTCTTGACCATGAGTTAAAATTCTAATGGATCCCTCGTATTAATTTCAAGCGACCAAGTTTTGCCTTTTTCCTGTCTGATTTAAGAACTGTCTTCCAGGGCATATATTATAGACTAGATAAATGCTCTTCAGTTTAATCTGAAATCTACTTCAAATTTAATTGTGTGAGAGAACATGGTAAAGTTCATACCAGATAACTTTACAAAGTGTTTCTTGCTAATTCTGAAAAGAAGAAAAAAGTGATATGCCAGTCTCATATCAGAAAAGATCCCAAATCCATAATAATGGTGCCAAACTAGATTCATGGCTTTGTAAAAGTCACAAAAACCTAACAATTTTTATACTAACAAGAAGAAACCATAAACAAGTAGTTAATAGGCTTATATTAAGAATTATTTTAATTTTCGGACAGCAGTACAACTGTGAACAATTTCTGAGTAACCTTAAATTAGTGGTTGATTATCTTGATAAGGCCTGATAACTATACATAAAGATTGTATTCATTGCCAGAGAAATAATATTTTGTGGCTGTATTTCTAACATCACATAGTAGCAGATATTGCAATTCCTTACTGATATACTCTGTCAAGTTGAGAACTAATCTGATGCATGGATCAAGATATTAGGAAAAAGAAATGCAAGACTTTATTTGTTCAAATTTAATTAACTGCATACATCCAGGATAGCTGCAGAACCAGCCACCAGTAAGCCTTGAGGTCTTGCTTGCCTATGGTATCTGAGTCAGATCCAGCCTCTGTGGTCTGCTCACTTAGATAAAAATGTATAGATATGGTACTAAGACATCTGGAGTCAGCCCAAGTGACAAATTCAGGGTTTAGTTCTCTTTTCAGAATATGAGATATCATCTTGGAGTAATAAGCAATTGACAAGTGCAAAGTCAGTTAATATTAAAATACTGAGGAAATCTACTTGCTTGGATATCGATTTCTAGAAAAATGTATGTGCCTGAAGACATCTTACATGGCCTCAACCTCTTACTTCAGAGGTGCTGTGCTAATCTTGAATGGATTTCTCAGTAACATTCCACTACAAAACTATTCTTAGGACTGAATCACCCTGTGACTGTCTATTATACAACTAACCGTGCAAAGCATCTACCCATCCAAACTGAAAAGAAAACATAAACCAGTCACATTTAGAACCTTTAAGAAAATGGTTTTGTAGCCTTGACTGTCAGATCTATCTCAAGGAACATGAAAATAGAATTACTCTAGGTGTCTCTTTCATTACTCATTGGATATCCTAGGAGGCTGCTTAGGCCATTTATGTTTTCCTTCTCCAAGTTTCTCAGTTGTGGATTCCCAGTTTCCATCTGTAGCACCAACAGTGCTCTGTAAATGTGAAGTCATTGACGACATGAGTAATTTGACCTATCTTTTGCTATCCAAGTTTTAGTTATCTGTTTTACATTACTTGTCTAAACTCCTTCTCAATTAAATACTTCCAGGCAATTCTTTTACAGGTAACTGTCTGTTGCACTATATAGTGGGTCCATTCAGGGAGTCTAGATGAGATTAGACATATTACTTTTGGATAGATAAAATTAGGGGAGATTAATCTTAACCTAGAAAGTATAACAAAACAATATTATTTATATCTAAACATGTTGTTATATATCTCATTTTCTCTAAGCCCACTCAGCATTTCTTTATTCCTTGCCTTAACTCTGTCGAAGTGAATGACAAGAACGGATGCGAACTGGCTTTGTTTCAGTACAGAGAGAAGAGCAATTTGTGGAAGACCTAGGTATTTTTAGAGAAAGGCAGAAATAGCGGCAGCTCCCTCATCTAAGAATATCTGCTCACGTATTTCTGTTGAGGTTGTAAGTCTTGTTATTAGACTTGCCCTTAGCTCGGGATCCAAGATGAGAGTGAAAATCAGAACATATTAGTTCATCCTCAATGAGAGAAGGAAATTATTTCCTTTCTAATGTTAATCTCAGAATAGCTACCATGCCTTAGTTACATGCAGGGTAGCCTTTTTCTTTCTTTCACAGCAACTCAAACTGTTTATCTAGATTTTGAAAAGGGCGGAATGGAGACACCTTATAATACTTCACTCTTACAGCCAACATTAGTTGTTATTTTATTTCCATACCGTAAGTACATACAGTAAGTACACTTAATGTATATGCATACAGTGTATATATGTATATACACACAGTATGTACACTAACTGTACAGAAATGCTCTCCATTACAGTTGTTTTATAACCTATTTCTTGCAACAGATTTGCCACTTCATTCATCCCCATAATATCACATCTTCAAGTTAACATATTGGTAACATTAATTGGTTCCTTAATTGCTTGCAAATAGGTATAAAATAGTGTATAACAAACAAGTATAATAGAATGTATAAATGCTTTTATTATGGACAGTCTAGATAAGGCTTTCTGTCAATATTTCTAATGTAAAGAATCCCCAAACATATGGGAGTATTTTGATTGCCTAGTTTATAACTAGAAAGATTTAATTCACAGCCTAAGATGAAACATTTTTGCCTTACATATAGCGCAAATGAAGTTCATGGGTAACAATGCATGCAGCAAGGGCAACAGGAGGAGCTGGAAGCCATTGTGCAGCAGGAAAACTATGATATAGTTGCCATCACAGAAACATGGTGGGATAACTTGCACAATGGGAGTGGTGCAATGGATGGTTATAAACCCTTCAGAAGGGATAGGCAAGGCAGGAGAGGCTATGGGGTAGCTCTGTATGTTAGGGAGTGTTTGGATTGTCTAGAGCTTCATGATGGTGACAATGTGGTTGAACGTTTATGGGTAAGAATCGGGGGAAGGCCAACAAGACAGATATCGTGGTGGGAGTCTGTTACAGACCACCCAACCAGGATGAAGAAGCAGATGAAATATTCTATAAGCAGCTGGCAGAAGTCTCACAATCAATAGCCCTTGTTCTTGTGGGGGCTTCAACTTACCAGGTGTATGCTGGAAATACAATGTAGCAGAGATGAAACAGTCTACGAAGTTCCTGGAGTGTGTGGAAGATAACTTCCTGACACAGCTGGTGAAGGAGACAGCTAGGGAAGGCACCCTGCTGGACCTGTTGTTTGTGAACAGAGGAAGACTTGTGGGTGATGTGATGGTTTGAAGCCATCTTGGACAGAGTGATCACAAAATGACGGAGTTTTTGATTCTCAGAGAAGTAAGAAGGGAGGTCAGCAGAAATGCCACGTGGACTTCCAAAGCGCAGACTTGGGCCTGTTTAGGAGAGTGGTTGATGGAGTCCCTTGGGATGCAGTCCTGAAGGGCAAAGGAGTCCAGGAAGGCTGGACACTCTTCATGGAGGAAGTCTTAAAGGCACAGGAGCAGGCTGTCCCCGTGTGCCAAAAGACAAGCCATTGAGGAAGAAGACCAGCCTGGCTGAACAGAGAGTTTTGGCTGGAACTCAGAAAAAAAGGGAGAGTTTATGACCTTTGGAAGAAAGGGCAGGGAACTCAGAATGACTACAAGGATGTCATGAGGTTATGCAGAGAGAAAATTAGAAGGGCCAAAGCCCTCCTAGAACTTTATTTGGTTACTGCCATAAAAGACAGTAAAAAATGTTTCTATAAATACATTAGCAAGAAAAGGAGGGCTAAGGAAAATCTCTGTCCTTTATTGGATTAGGGGGAAACAGTGACAAAGAATGAGGAAAGGGCTGAGGTACTTAATGGCTTCTTTGCCTCAGTCTTTAACAGTAGGACCAGTTGTTCTCTGGGTACCCAGCCCCCTGAGCTGGAATAGGGATGGGGAGAAGAATGGAGCCCCCATAATCCAAGGGGAAATGGTTAGTGAACTGCTACATCACTTAGAGACACACAAGTCTATAGGACTGGATGGGATCCACCCAAGGGTACTGAGGGAGTTGGCGGAAGCGCTTACGAAGACACTTTCAATCATTTATGAACAGTCCTGGTTAACCAGGGAGGCCCCAGTTGACTGGAAGTTAGTAAATGTGACACTCATCTACAGGAAGGGCCGGAAGGAGGATCCAGGGAGCTACAGGCCTGTCAGCCTGACCTCAGTAATGGGGAAGATTATGGAGCAGATCATCCTGAGTGCCATCATGCACCACGTCCAAGACAAACAGGGGATCAGGCCCAGCCAGCATGGGTTTAGGAAAGGCACATCCTGCTTGACTAACCTGATCTCCTTCTATGACAGGGTGACCTGCTTAGTGGATGAGGGAAAGGCTGTGAATGTTGTCTACCAAGACTTTAGTAAAGCCTTTGATGCTGTTTCCCATAGTGTTCTCCTGGAGAAACTGGGCCCTCATGGCTGCACTCTGATAAGTAAAAAAGTGGCTTAATGGCTGGGCTGAAAGTGTTGTGGTGAACTCAGTTAAACCCAGTTGGCAGCTGGTCACAAGTGGTGTTCCCCAGGGCTCAGTGTTGGGGCCAGTCTTGTTTAATATCTTTATCAGTGATCTGGATGAGGGGATCGAGTGCACCCTTAGTAAGTTTGCAGACAACACCAAGTTGGGCAGGAGTGTGGATCTGCTTGAGGATAGGAAGGCCCTCCAGAGAGATCTGCATAGGCTGTATCGACAGACTGAGTTCAGTTGTATGAAGTTCAACAAGGCCAAGTGCCGAGTCTTGCACTTGGGTCACAACAACCCCATGCAATGCTACAGGCTTGGGGAAGAGTGGCTGGAAAGCTGCTTGGTGGAAAAGGACCTGAGGGTGCTGTTTGACAACTGGCTGAACACGAGCCAGCAGTGTGCCCAGGTGGCCAAGAAGGCCAACAGCATCCTGGCTTGTATAAGGAACAGTGTGGCCAGCAGGAGTAGGGAAGTGGTCATGTCCCTGTACTCGGCACTGGTGAGGCCGCACCTCAAATACTGTGTTCAGCTTTGGGCCCCTCACTACAAGAAGGGCATTGAGGTGCTGTAGAACGTCCAGAGAAGGGCAACGAAGCTGGTGAAGGGTCTGGGGAGCAGGTCTTATGAGAAGCAGCTGAAGGAACTGGGATTGTTTAGCCTGGAGAAAAGGAGGCTGATGGGAGACCTTATCGCTCTCTACAGGTGTCGGAAAGGAAGTTGCAGGATGGTGGGTCTCTTCTCCCAAGTAACAAGATGTAGGAAAGGAGGAGATGGCCTCAGTTTGCATTAGGGGAGGTTTAGATTGGATATTAGGAAAAATTTCTTTATCAAAAAGGTTGCCAAGTATTGGAACAGGCTGCCCAGAGAGGTGGTGGAGTCACCTTCCCTGGAGGTATTTAAAAGCTATGTAGATGAGGTGCTTAGGGACATGGTTTATTGGAGGACTTGGCAGTGTTAGGTTAATGGTTGGACTTGACGGTCTTAAATGTCTTTTCCAATCTAAATGATTCTATGGCCATTAAAACGTCTCTTCACAGGGCAATGTATGTAAGAATATCTTTTAAATGGAACAACTACAAGTGAAATTTAAAATTATTTGTTAAAGCTTAAATAGAAAATTTGAGGCAGGATGAAAAATCATAGTATAGCTTTTGCCAAAAGAGTAATATTTATTAAATCACTGTCATACTGTTGGTTTTAGAGCTTAACACAGTTCTTGATAGGGGAATTGAAGGTGACTATAGTAAAATGAGGTGAAAATAACTAATTCAGAATTTCTTTTAATAAGTAGATCTGATTATCTCAGCTGAAATAACATGTGTTTGTGCTGTGAAATCTTTCAGCTGAAAAAGAATCTTGAATGTTTTTAAATCACCAACCCCCAAGCCTGACAATTAGCATATCTTAGCATAACTTTACTGTAAAATGCTCAGTGACAAAAATGCATTACATTCATACGAGAATTATTGTAGTCAATTTTTCTTCCATACAAACTAAAAGAATTCCACTGAAGTGTCTGGAAATGTTATGGCTTAGTCATGAATATGTGGGCTGTAGAACCATGGGGATGCCAATATGTATGAAGACAAAAATGGGCAGAAGCAAATAGGCTCTGAGCTGTCTGGATATGAACTGTCTTGGGCCTTCATGTCAGATATAAAAAATAATATGACACTGTGGTCAGTGTCATAAGCTATAAGGCTCAGCTGAAATGCAGGGTATACTTGCTTTAGGGACAATGCTAAGTTAGTGCAGCTATGTAATTTCACAGATAGTTCTGATTTATATCCAGCCATCTCAAAACACTGGCAGAGCTCATTCATGCTTAGCTACATCCATCCATGTGGGCATAGCCTAAGAGAGTTGCAGTATATCCTCAGGTCTGAAACTTTATTTGCGGTGACTTTATTACATTCTGTAAGTGTTGACAGTTAAGGTATGATTTCACTGTTGGTACTGAATCATTACATTGTGCTGTGCAGGAATTTTTTAGCTGGGTGAATATTTGGCTGGGTCAACTGTGCACGGAATGAAGGGTGATGTTGCAGGAACAGCCATTAGATTCAAAGCATATTAGATGTACTAAGGTGAGATCCTTTGCAGAATTCTCTTGATGCTTTTTAAGGAATTGCTGCTTTCTAGTTACCATGGTGCACCTACCTTTAAGTACCTTCTGGAAAAGACCTCTAGGATCATAAAGTCCAACCATCAACCCAACACTACCATGCCTCCTAAACCATGTCCCAAAGTGCCATGTCTACACGTTGTTTAAATACCTCCAGGGAAGGTGACGCCACCACCTCTCTGGGCAGCCCGTTCCAATGCCTGGCCACTCTTTCAATGAAGAAATTTTTCCTAACATCCAATCTAAACCTCTCCTAATGCAACTTGAGGCCATTTCTTCTCCTCTATTTCTAGTTGCTTGGGAGAAGAGACCAACACCCACCTCACTACAACCTCCTTTCAGGTCGATGTAGAGAGCAATAAGATCTCCCCCTCAGCCTCATAAAGTCATAAAGAAATAGCCTGTCGTGGTTCAGCCTCGGCTGGCAACTGAACACCACGCAGCCACTTGCTCACATCCCCCCCCCACCCCTGTGGGATGGGGAAGAGAATCGGACGAGCAAAAGAACTTGTGGGTTGAGATAAGCACAGTTTAATGATTACAATAAAATGATGATGATAAATGATTATGATAATAATGACAATAATGTTAATATAATAAAAGGGAAAAGGAAGGAAAGGGAAAACAGGGAAAAAAACGCAGCAACACGAACGATACAGCTGCTCACCACCCGCTGACCGACGCTGCCCGTCCCCGAGCCGCAATTGCTTCCTCCCTCCCCCGGCCAGCCCCTCCCAGCTAGCATACTGGGCATGACGTTACATGATATGGAATATCCCTTTGGTCAGTTTGAATCCGCTCTCTTAGCTGTGCCCCCTCCCCTCCCAGCTTCTTGTGCACCCAGCAGAGCATGAGAGGCTGGACATGTCCTTGACTAGTACAAGCGCTACCCAGCAACAGCCTAAACATCTGTGTGTTATCTCAACAGGATTTTTTTTTCCCTGCTAATTTCAAAGCACAGCACTATACCAGCTAGGGTGAAGAAAATTAACTCTATCCCAGCTGAAACCATGACATAGCCATAAAGAAATTCACTAGAATCCCTTTTAGGAACTTATCTCTGTGTGATTACACCTTGCTCCTTATTCTTCCATCTGCCCTGAGCTACTGATCAAAGTGTTATGTAAGATCTAGCTATGGTGACTTATAAGAGATTTTAATTTCGTTAATAAGTGTCATAGAATCACAGAATAATTCAGGCTGGAAGGGACCTCAGGAACTCTCCCAGTCTAACATCCTGCACAAAGCAGGGTTAACACTAGTTGACCAGGTTGCCCAAGGCTTCAGCCAGGCAGGTCTTAAAGACCTCCAACAACAGAGACTGCACGACCTCTTGCGAACCTGTTCCGCAGCTTGACCATCCTCATGGTGAATTTTTTTTCCATATATCTAGTCTGAAAGTATCATTTCTCTTTGTGCTTGTTGTCTTTCATCCTCCTACCATGCACCCCTGGAAAGAGCCTGGCTGCATCTTCTCAATGACCTCCTCATAAGTGTTGGAAGGTTGCTGTTGAGTTTGCTGAAGCCATCTCTTTGTCCAGTTCCCTCATTCTCTCCTCAAGAACAAGTGCTTCAGCCCCATGATTTGCTTGGTGGTGCCCGCTGAACTCACTCCAGTTTGTTAAAGTCTTGTATTGGCAGACCCAAAATAGGACACAGTCTTCTAGATGTGGCCTATGAGTGTTGAGTGAAGAGGGGTAATATTTTCTCTCAGTCTGCTGGCTGTGCTGCTGTTAATGCATCTCAGGATATACTTGATCGTCTTTGCTGACAGGGCACATTACTGGCTTATGTCCTGCTTGTCGCCCACAGGATCTTTTTTTTGTAGAGCCACTTCACAGCCAACCAGTTCCCAAACTGTATTGTTGCATTGGGGTTCTTCCTTCCCAGGTGTCAGACTTCGCATTTGTCCTTGATGAATTTCGTAGGGCTTCTGTTGGCTCACCCCTCCAGCCTGTTTAGCTCCTTCTGAACGGCAGTGCTATACTTAATCATGTTGACTCTTTCACACCTGATTTCACCCTGATGGGTGATGGAATGGCTTGAGAGAAGCCCTGTGGAGAAGGACTTGGGGATATTGGTAGGTGAAAAATTATATCTGAGCAGGCAATGTGTGCTTGCAACCCAGAAAGCCAATGGTATCCTGGGCTGCGTAAAAAGAAGCGTACCTAGTAGGTCAAGGGAGGTGATTCTCCCCCTCTACTCCACTCTCATAAGACCCAACCTGGACTACTGCACCCAGTTCTGGGGTTCCCAGTACTTAAGGGTTGGACTAGATGATCTTTAAAGGCCCCTTCCAACTCAAACCCTCCTATGGTTCTATGATGTATATGCCATCCGCATCTGAAGAAGGTCCACTCTGTGGCCTATCTCAGGTCATTGATGATGGACATCTCTGATGCTCCACCTTTTTGTTACCACCAGGTAAAGTACAACCCATTTACAACTACCCTCTGATCCTTACAGTCCAACCAGCTCTCTAGCCATTTGGCTGTCCACACTTCCATACCTTAGCATCCCAAATGGGATGCAAAATTCCTGCATATGCTGTTGTTGAAAGCTTTGCTACAGTCAAAATAAATCATACCCACTGTTCTCCATCATCCACAAACCTCAATATTTTAAAATAGAAGACAATCAGGTAGGTCAGGCATCCTTCACCCTTATTCTTTGTGTGCCCAGAAATGTGTTCCAAGAGGTCTTGCTCCATGATTTTCCCACTATTACTGGCCTGTAGTACCCTGGATCATCCTTTTGGCCTGTTTTTGAGGATGGGTGCAACATTTGCCTTTCCGAAGTTGTCAGGTTGTCTGGTCGCAGGGACTTGTATGTATTGAGCCCTCTGATGTAATTCTCAACTTGCCCATCATCAGCTTCTGGGAGTTCCCCTTCTCCTTCAACCATGCCTATAAACACAGAGGGCTGGGAAACCCTGCCCGTATTTCTTTATAGGCTCATTATCTTTTTCACACTCTTTATGGAACTCAGATGTAATAATCATGAAGAAAATACATAGTACTTATTTGACATAGTAGGAGGTACTGCATCCGGTGGGAAATTCCACAAAGGAATCAGGACCTTCTGATATGAGTACGCCCCTCTTAAGATGCCTGAAATCTCATTCATTCATCAGTAAGATTTCCTGCAGTCTTTGTCTAGAACCTGCTTGATATAAACCTCTGGAATATGTTAATAATCAGAGATTATTGTTCTGCGGTCCTGAGGTATCTGCCTACCTTATTTATCAAGAAAAGACCTTGGATTTCTTGAATTTTTAAAGATTTAAAAAATGCTTCAGAAGAGCAAGCACCTGCTTCTCAACAAACTGAAAACTGTGAATGTCATTTCTAACTATGCATATTTTCAGAAACATCTTCTAAGTCTTGTTATCCTTCATAATTTTACTCACACTCTTTAAAACATGCAAATTCTTTACTGTCAGTTTAGTTAATAAAACTCTAAAAACAATACTGTGTGATTTTCCTTCCTCACTGCTCAGCAAAGGGCCCCCTTCTACCATTTTTATTAGCTATTATTGTAAGGTACTACGTCTGGCTGCAGAACTGCTTTTCTTAACCAGAAATTTGCCTTCCTTAGTATAATGTGTATTGTTATAAATTCAATCCTCTGTACACATATTTGTGTGGGTGTAGTTGTATGCATGTATGAAACAGCTTCTAGTTGCTCCGTTTTATGTTTGCCTTCTCAAATGGAGAGACATTAGCATTATATTTGGAACCATTTTGAGAAAGGAAGGGTAAAGAAACTGTTCGTTTTTATAAAGCCTGTGATCCAGATTTTATTGACAGCTGCAGCACTTTTTTTCTGCAGAACTGGAGTATAGTGGTTTCAGGTTAAAACATATATTTGCATAGCACTTGGGTGCCTTAAATCTTCGCTCTATGAGTGGTTTTGTGAGCTTAGTCTTGAAGGCATAGGGCTCAAGAGCACTCACTGCTAGGGAGGTCTTCCTGGGCAATAGGAGGCCTTCAAGTGGTGCATCTCACACAATTCTCCTTTAGTTCGGCTCAGAAAAGAAGTTTTGAAACTGATCTTCTGATTGTCCCCACCATGATCTGATTCATGCTCTTGGAGCAGCTGAACTGGATTCCTGTTGTATTAAACAAATTCAGAAACTATGCTCCAGCAATGCACCTAATGTGCTTCAGCTTCAACTGAGCATTTAGTCCACCAGCCTACGCTAGAGAGCTTGAAGTCAAACCTCCAGACATATCCAATATGTATGTTGGCCTCATCGGCTTAAAATTAAGCATATGTGTGGGCACTTTAATACCAGCCTAAGAAAGGAGTGGCCTGTGCTACTTCCTGACCAAGAAGGGGAGATTTTTTTTTTCACTATTCTCTTCTGTCTTTTTCAGTGATGCTAACTACTTGAACTGAATTTCTGCCTTGTGCTCCAATAACATTATTTTCAGTGAGATTTCCCCCTCCCTCCCCTGCGGAAATACAAGTATGAGGAGTGTCGAGTCCTGTGAGTCCATCAGTCAGTATCTCATGATAATCCCTTATTTATGGAGTGATTTGATAATACAAAACTGAATTTTCTACAAACAAAATGAGAGAATACACTAAAGAACAAAAGAGGTTCTCAATAGTTGTATGTTTTGTCTGGTAGCATAGTTACTAAAAAGCAAAATATAAGGAAAATGTAGCTGAATATTATTTGAGCAGCCATAAAATCAACAATTTGTGGCATACAATCTCCGAGGAGGAGATGATTATGTTTCTGTTGTCAGAGAGAAAAAAATCTATGTGCTCATCATTCCAATAGTTGTTTAGAATAAGCCAGCACGTTTTAAAGAATCCAGATGACCCGGATTTGTTTATTTAGTATTTATCCAGTAGCTGTCACAGTTTTCATCCATTATCTCAGAATTTTATGCCAAACTCTAGGTGCTTTTAAAGCTTTCAACATGGTAAGATCATCACCTTGATTTTTAAAAAGCATGTCTGTAAATAGTAAGCTGCTAAAAATAGTAAATCTCAATTTCCAGAATTGTCATTGCATTCTGAAACAGTAAAAAGCCTGAACTCAATAACTCAGGAAATTAACAGTTCAGGGGTGTAGACTGGAAAAAGGTTTAATTGTTTATTAATATTTTTTGCTGCAATATCAATTAACATGATTCAGTATTCAATATAGGCTTTATATGTATTTTTATAGCAAGTAAAAACCAGTAATTGCAATTTCTTTCTGTGTAGTACTAAGAAATAATCAAAATTGAAATGAATTGCAGGTTTTGCCAAATAAGAGTTTTCTAAAAGTCATCAGGACAATTTTTTAATATTTCAGTCTTTCAAGGCCAAACTCAGCCCTTTTGTAAGTTTGTGCACTATTATGCCTTCCTAAATGGTACACATTCAGCATTTCAAGTTTTAAGCCATGGTATTGTAGGGCTACTCAAGAAACATTGCTCTCTCATTACCCATGAGATTCACTTCTGGCTACTGCTCTCTGACAAAAATCATCAGTAGTGTTTTCTGGCTGTGTAACACAAGACGTTTCTACTCAGGTGTCATGTGGTTAATGAGGACATGCAAAGATATCATAAGCAATAATGGAAGATGTCTTACATATTAAATAGTTCTTCATTTATTTCCAGATATAGTCCTATTAGCCTCTTATTTAGTTTCCCTCCCAAGTATGGCTAAATAAACTCACAACATCCTACAAAAAATATATTCTTCTCATTTGATCAGTAAGAAGGGGAGAGCAGTGATATTCAAACACTCTTCAAGATCAGATACAAATATTCTGATTTGCCAAGAAGAGAACCTTAAATTTCATCCTAGCCTTGTACCCACAAGAGCACCATTTCTTTCAAGTAGCATGTTTATGAGCATACAGAGGGGCTGAGATACTGTGACAGTAGGTGTTAGAAATACCGATGTGCTTGGAAATCATTTTCATTTTAATGAGTTGGGGAAGCATTGTCAGGTTATACTATATGTTGTGGATTATTTCCTGCTTTAGAGAAGACTGCAGTCTTCGCTTACGGTTGGGGTTTTTTTTCCTTCTTGTTTTTTTCTTTTTTCTCCCTGCTTTTTGCATGTTGTATCTGAGAAGTGGCAGTCTCTAAGGCAAGATTAGGCACAGCAGAGGGTTGCGCTGCAGGAAAGTTGCCTGGTCCCGATGCAAAAAGCTGAAGGACCATTACAGGAACCCCACTAGGGGGCAGTTTTGCAGTGGAAGTGCTCTCGGTGGTGTGCAAAACTAACGAACACAGAAATTGCTTTTTCCATCTTTCCAGCATATTTTCTCTTTCTGTCAGAATACAAGATACACTCTGACTAGCTGGAAACTGAGATAAAACGTAAATCTGGGGAATCAGTGAGTTGTTCTTTTCCTCTCAGATTCACGGGCCTTCATGTACAGCAAAAAATGTAGCACAGACACCTACAGTTACAGGAATCTTTTCCTCTGGACTTTTTAAGGCTCTTCCATACTTCCTGACTGATTTCTATTTTCCCTCTGCCTTCAGTGTAGAAAAGGTTAGATTAAGAGTTTACATTAATTTTTAAATCATGGAACAAGGTTTTCCTGGTTTTCCCAAACAGTTGAAAGACTGGCTGGCATCTCACAATGAATATTATTTATAGAAGCCATTATTCTAATATAATCAAGCAAGAAAATGAAGTTAGAAAACTTAAAACTCCAATACAGATACCCCAGGCTCAAACACATTTGAATTATGATTCCTTTAAGCATTTTCCTTTTTTCCCTTTTTCACTACATACAGCTGTGTGCTTTGTCTGTGTTTATAGCATTTGACAATGTGGTAGATCAGTGAAAAAATAGGCATAGAAATACTTAACAGAATAATGTTGAATTTTCTTACTGTCAAGGTGATTAATGACAAGCACTGTAGTTTGTCAGTAACGGAAAGGAGCAAATGTCACTGCATTTCTGAGTTGATACTCTTTAGTAGACACTGTGGGAGTCTGCAAGCCTACAAATAAATTCCTTTTATAACCATGGGAATGTCGTTGTCCCTGCAGTGCACTAAACAGACCAACAATTCTCTTTACTATCTTTAAATCCTCTGGCACAACAGTAATTCCAGTTAAACTGCATGTCTTCTTTCCAATTTTGAGGCACAATCATTTGGTCAGATCCCTGAATCTTTGTGTGTCCTATGAACTGATGTCATCTTCCACATCCTGTAGCACAGAAGAGCTCATTTCCAAGATACCTGTCTGGGAAGTACCCTAGAAGCATGGTGATCCTAAATATAACCTTAGAATATGGACTGGAGGAATCTGACAAGCTGGAAGTCCTTCAAGTCTCCAGGCACAAGGAGCCACTCAGCTCCTTTGGTATATCTTGAAGCAGGAATTTCCAAACAGAGTTTAATTCTCTGTCCTGGGAATACATGAATATATGAGACTGTCTTTTCTTCCAGACGAAAACTTTTCAAATGTCAGAATATCCTGTGAAATGTGAATTTACCACTTCAGGGACACAATAATTTTACTGTCATTTCTTCCCAGGTTTTCCTGCCTAAAAATTTTTTCTATTATGAGATTAGGAAACAAAACCCTTCCCTTTCTTCACTGAAGGTGAGGAAAATCCTAATGGCAGAGGATGAAGTTGTAGAGGGGAGTGTAGACTGGGAATGAAGAAATTTTCTACTTCCTTTTCTGGAAACCTGACAACCCATCTTGTATTTTCTTTCCCAAGTGGGTTACTAAAGAGCCAAGCAAGAACATGAATTGGTAAGTTGTCAAGCAGATCCCTTGATTGCTTCCTAATGCAAAGGAGCTTTCAAAGTTCTGCTAGATGTAGGAGGGACTACCAGAAAAGCAAGGTTAGAAAGAGCTAGGATGGAAAAATATGAAAGTACTTTGAACAAAACACTTTAGGTTCCACTAAGATGGGAACATAGATAGATGTGAATTTATTAGCAAATTTGTTTCTATTATCCATCCCATAAATTCACTAATGATGTATATAATGCACTACTATAGGCACTGTTTCAAGCCTCTGATGCTGTCTTGTTCCTTACTTCAAAATTTACATTCAAAATAAAAATAAAGCCAGTATTGTATTTTTGAATGACAAGAAGAGTAAGTAATTGACATGCAAAGAATAGTATGTGGCATTTCCCCTTTCTCCTTCTTTGCTCCTTATGTAACATTCGAACAAAAATGGGGGAGAAGAAAATTGATGCAATTCTCAAGAATTTGTCAAAACTATAAAATTTTCAGGAAATGCATGTAACTTCAATATACTTCTGCCCTAGAGTAATCACATACTGTAATAACATCAGTATGGAGTCTCAATAGCACATACTGAGTTGCTCATGATGATGTTTTGACATCTGTTCTCCAATCAGTTCTGGAAATGCAGTTAGATTTGTAAACAGTACCTGGGTGGTTGGGTGGTTTGTCTGTTTCCTTTGTAAAAATGGGAGGGCAATTGTCCATACTGGACTAAGAGGAAGAGATCTATACTCCCATGGCACGAAAGTACAAGGGCTCTGAAACCACTTGACTTCTAATGATGATTCTTCTCTTTCTTATGGCACTGTAAGTCAGAAGGAACCCCACTGCTTTCAGTGGAGTTGCGCTACTACAAAACCAGTAGGAAAAGAGAATTAGAATTCATGACTCTTGAAAGAGGTAGAAATTTTGCAACAAGCTTTTCTTTCAGTTTATGGTCTGTGGAGCAATAGTGTACAATCATATATGAAAATATTTATAGAAAGAGACTTATCAGTCACCTTGCGTCTCCAAGTCAATTCCCACCTGGATTCATGCTTTTTATTAGGCCTCTTTTTCAGAGCTGTCATCTGCTGCTATAGTGGAAATCAGCAGAAGTTACAGATGCTTAGTTTTTGAGATCAAGTCCATGATATTCACTGCAGACAGGAAGCTGACAAAGACATAGCGCCTTGTCTGGACAAAGACGGGTGGGAACTAAACACAGCCACCGTAGCCTTTTTCTTCACCAACTCAGGTCAGTGAAGTAACTGTTTACTGTTAACTCTATAGTCTAGTCATCCTCCTCCAAAGTAGCTAAAGTAAGGAAGAGACTGGCATAATACCATAGAAGGCAGGAAAAGATAACATTGAGAGTAGATGCTTGAAATGTTGAAACAGTAACGCAGAACGCAGAACGTTCTTGCCATCTTCCGAGCATTGTCTAACACACTAAGCCAGACATTTACAGTCATTTGGGACACTTCAGTGAACTGCCATAATCTCTATCTGTGCTTAAATGAAAGAGAGACAGGTGAGATGGAAGCTGAGAATGGGATTCTTGATTCAGCTTGCCCTTAGTGCTAGCATAACTGGTAACCCTGGGAGCATGCTATGTTTAGCCTCTCAGCTCTCTGCAAGGTTCTGCTGGAGGCAGAGGAGGTGCAAATTTTTTTCTGAAGATTACCACATACTTGACTTCTGAAGTGTGCATGCTTCTGCAATCATGAATATGTTTTGTCCATGAGTAGAGTACAGCAGACCATATTGGAAAAAAATAAAAAGATCTATGAACACCTGGTAGCTCTCTAGGACTTACCATTAGCCAAGATTTTTATACCGTATAAACTTGCAACTTTGATCAAAGTGTATGCAATGATTATTCTCTACCTTAACTTTGAATTCTCTGATCATTAAACAGTGGATGATAGAGCAGAAGTTTAAAAAAAAAACAAACCACAGCCAGCTTTAAGTCTCAAAAATTTTCTTTCTTTTATTTGTAACTTCAAAACAACACTACTGTCTTGCACAAGACAGCCAGGCAGTTAAGCTCATTCTGTTCCTCCTTTTTTTTTTTTTCTTTTTTTTTTGATACTGTTCTTTCGTTATTATCACCTATGTAAATTCTGGGATGCAATCAGGGTTCCTCGCCAGTTAAGCTAAATGACAACAGGTTGTTTGCTTAGCACTTCTGAAGAGTGCCAAGCTGATAAGATACTCCAGATTCCTTACTTGTTTACAGAGAAAGAACAGCAGTAGCTAACAGGATAGCCTTATTATACTCTGCTTTGGTCCTAAGCAACAAGAAAGATGAGTAAACAATGCTCCACTGTCATTAATGCACAGTTATTTTGGACATTTGATATTTCTAAAACTGCCCAACAGTATTCTTCCCGCTGCTGTCAGCAATATTTGTAAAGCAGACTAGATATACGAATTCATCTAATCATCTAGTGAGCTAAATGTGACCTCAAGGCTGATGATTGCTTAGCCTATTCCTACATTTGCTGAAGGAGAGAAAGACAAAGTGCAACTTCCTATTCCCATAGCAGGTAGATGAGAACAAGGATGCACTAACTGTTTTCAGCATCCTGAAATCAGAAGCCAAGATAAGAAGCAGAGTGCCCTGTCTCAGCTTACCCTTGATACTGAGAACCCTTTCATCCTCTACAGTACAAATTTACTGGCCTCTTGTTTTTTATTTGTGAAATTGTTGTTAATGACACCCTATTAGGTTTAAAGACTTGCAGCAATGGGGTTGACTAACACTATATTTTCCTGAAGATGATGTCATGCTCAGTGGAGTTTCCTACTAGATTAGTAGATGGTCACAGCTGTCCTGTTCTTACTTTTGTGGAATTGAACTAGCTTCATAGATGTAGGTTTACAGTATATTTGAACACATAGCATACCATATTTATGATATTAACAGAAAATCCTGAGTGCAACAGCCTTACTAAACCAGTGTGTAGTCATGAAACTTTTTGCTTTGCACAATTGGTCAGTATTTATACAAAATTAGTGTAGGTTAGGAGCTCTGTGACAGGTAGCAGGAGGAGCACGACTCTTCTATGAAAGAGGACAAGCTGGAAGCCAAGGGTGACCCGAGTACATGCAGCTCCCTTACCGGGATACAGTCCTACAGCATCTGATCCAAGTGGGCAGAGCTGGGTGCAGGTAACAGGGCCCATGGATGGTCCCAGCTGAGGCAAAAAGTGATGAACCAGGACCAGGGTCCCCCCAGAGGACCAAAGGAGACAAGGACAGAGACAGGACTGGAAGCAATGCTACAACATGGGTCCAAAGTGCATCCAGGAGATGAGGCCAATAACAGGAGTGGAGACAAGGGGCGGTTCCAGCAGACAAGCTACCTACAGCATAGGTCCAAGGTCCATATGCCATAGCTCAGGCCCAGGTCTGAGATGGAGCAGGGCTCCTGGGTTCACTGTAGGGGCATGGGTCCCAGTGAGGCTGGTCAGGGCCAGTAAGGCTGGCTGATACCCGCGGTGCCCTGGCATTCTGCAGGTTTCAGTGGTTCCAACTCAGCTGTCCCCTTGGGAACTTTCTTTCACCGTTTTTTGGAGAGTGAAAGAAGAGGCCTGTGAGTGTTCCTGCTGCTTCTCCCTAAGCCTGGTGACTAAAGAAAAGAGAAGGACAAAGCCTGACTGCAGCCTAAAGCATTAAAGTCATGAAGACTATCACTAAGCAAGTGGATTTGGAAAGCTTTACTAGATTTTGTTTAATTTTTACAGCTTTCCCAAATCTTCACCTGTTCGTTACCCAGTTACATAACCCCTGATCTAGCCGACTGCCTGACGAATAGTGGAGCCACTGCAGATGGGCTATTTCTGTGTGACTAGCAAAGGTGGAAGGCTGTGCAGCATATGTCCACCCTGGACAGGACCCAGCACTCAGTCACCTCAGCCTTGACAGTGGTAAACAGATTTAATTTTGCACTCCATCTGCACAAATCTTTTGCAGTTAGGTTTAATGTTTAATGTATCATTTGAGTGAAAAAAAGGCTAGGTTACTAATACAGAGCAACACACAGATTCTGAAAGGGAATTCCGAATTTTGGGCCTGCGCTCTTACTGCATCACTGGTTTTGCCACTTAGTGGTAAAAAGCACAAGAAATCTTGGCTACAGGGGTGTGATAATCCTTGAATTTAAATATTCTCTCTAGTCAGCATTTTTGTATTTGAAGTATGTTTTGAAATGTAAATTATGCACTGAAGTAATCAGTATATACCAGGCAAGGACTGAAAAATTGAAACAGAATCTTTATATATATACACAGACAAATGTACATATGTATATTACACATACACAGCTAAACTATTCTATAGAGATGGCTGTTGAATGATATTGTTCTTTAAAAAAAAGTACCAAAAAATCGTTCAAAGGTACATGGAAGATGTTAAGAAGATTTTACTTGTGACAATGAAGAATCTAACAATTAGGATTAAATATTATGTTAGGGATTTTCATTTTAATACTCTTGATATCATAAGTAATATAAATGGTGTGTTATGTATGATTTCTACTAATATGCAGCTCCTTCTGTCATCCAGTTTTCTACTGAGGCATATTTATAGTAAGTGGAATAAATTAATTACAGAACCATGTAATACAAGGATGTAATTCTATCTAGTAAAACCCCCTGAAGTGGAGCCTTCAGTTGTTTGCCATGTAAGGGAAGCAAAGCATAGGTAAGTAGACTTCGCTGCTATGTCAGAGCTTTTCCCTGGGGGTAATGTCCAAAAATAAGAAAGATTATTTCATTCTTCTACAGCTTGTTTTATTGACCCTTTTCCTGGCTAGCACAGAAAACAGTAGGATTCCTTCTACCTTTCTTCTCCCTCTCTTCCTTTTGTATGTATATGTCTACAAATGAGCAGCATCTTTTCTTCTTGCCTATTTTCAAGCAAGTTAAACACCTGCTTTACTTTTTTTAATGAGGCATAGCCATAACTTTGGAACTTTAAACACCATTTTCTTAAAATCTTGGTTTACCTATTTGATGTTCTATTATTAAAGGAACAATGAAAATAAGCTTTCTCTAAGGAATATAAAGCAGATCTTGGGGACACCGCAGTTATCTGTGTTTACATAGCATGATGTGCATAGTCAGCTACTTCTTTCTGCTGCTGTTATGTACTGCTTTCACAATAATTTCAGTCCATTCTGTACAGATGCTTTGCTGCAGAAGCCCATTAGGATCAGTACAGTTCTTTGCTGATGCTGGAGTGTGCCTATGGCAGACCCTAGGTTTACCTGGGACTGAACCAGAAATAATCAGGGCCCAGAGAACTAAAAATACAGCTTACCACAGCTTGGTCAAAAAGAACTGTTCTTCCCTAGTTAAACAAATTATCATGTCTTTTCCCATAGCAATCTGGGAGAGATTATCTGAATGGGAGAACACTGTATTGATCCCCAGGAACTAGCAGGAGACCAGGAACCTTTTTGAAACTACTTTAAGGGTTTTCTTTTTGGAAAAATCAAGCTGACTGTCATCTTGTAAATGGAACTGTACAACCTTCCCCCTTCCCTGAAAGGGGAAGTTGCTGTAGCTTAAAGAGCTATTTTGCTGTCACTACTTTATCCTCTGGGGACTATAGCTTTGTGTTTCCTAGTTACAGAAGGAAGGGGAATAAAGTATCTGTACAGAACCAATGGCAGGAACTTCCACTGCAGTTAGCTGGTTACTCTGGTGAGCAAGAAGGGATTTTCAAGACTGTCTTTAGTGCTGCAGACAAAGCAGGGGGAATGTCAAGACCTTTTTGTGAAAATCTGTTTCAGTGCTGTTTTCTGCTGATAAGTAAGTTTGTACCATAGAACTGCAGTTCTGCAAACTCTAAGCAAAATGTAATGATACTTTGAAATTATTGGTTATTTGTCCAAGCACTGTTAGAAACAGTAACAATTCTCTTGCAGCCACTGGTAGGTCATGTGCCATGAATGGGATTAGGATGTTGGGCTGTCTTTCAAGGAGACACTGCTATTTCTTCGTGGGTGCTGCCTAGACTGCCATTTTTCTCTAACTCATATATCTGCCAAGCAGATCTGAAGAGCTGGAGAAAAACTGTGTTGCTAGGCTGGAAATCCCTGAGATGCCAGCCACAAGGTAAGGCAGCAAATATGATTAATAAGGGCAAGGGAATTAAAGCCTCTTTAGTCCCTGTTGTAAATCCACACTTTTTAGTTGTACCTTATTGTTCATAAGAGCGTCTCATTTTTCTCCTGTGAAAGTTGAGTTGTTCATCATGCTAAATATTAATAATCATAGAAGACATTCTGCCTTCTAACAAAGAGGATCAGTGTTGAAATAGAAAAATTTATATTATTCCAGCAGAAACATTACCACTTCTTCCCCTGTATTGCTCACAGCCTTCCTCAGTATTCTTTCCTGCTTAGATTTTCTTTTCTGTAAATTTAATGAAACAGTGAACATTGCTGCAGTCCAAGCTATCTAATTATTGTGCTTTCGAGGAAAAGTGCAGACTTTCTTGGAAGATTTGTTTCCAAATTCCATTATTTTACGGGCAAATTAAAAGCTCTACATTAAATTCAACATAAGACTGTGTTCCATAACAGTAACGTTCTTGTCATGGATCCTGGACAGTTTTCCTAGAAAGAGTTCTTAGGGGTTTTTTATGACACAGAAAAAGCTATAGCCCCCAGGGACTGCAGCTGCAGAAAGAAATAGGCCAAATGTACATAATTCCAAAAATGTTCCTGGGCTTAATCTCTCATAGTGCCTGATTAATGGTTTTGTATACCACAGAGGAGCGTTAAAGACCCTAATACTCTTAGTGCTATAGACACACCTTCAAACTCAGTATGTGCTAAATAACATGACCATGCTTGCACATTTAAAAGATGGGCAGCTCTATCATGCTGCTCAACTCTTTATGCTAATAAAACACCCGAAGCTTTCTGCTGTGATATAGTACTGAAAAGAATTATAGTTGTGAATTTTCATACCAAAGTGAGTCTCTCTAATACATCAATCTATGAGTTATGAAAACTTCACTTATTGAAATATGCACTACAAATACTCTGTATAGCTTCATGCACCACTTTTCTTTGGTTAGTTTATCTACAAAGAAGTAAAATAAGCTTTATTAAATAGTTAGGTCACTATAGCTGTGGCAAAGTATGGACATTTTTATCAAGTCTGTTTTAATATACCTAGCAGTTCGATTAACAAGTATTAACTAAAAATATCTCCAGCTGGGATACTTAATAACTAGAAATTAACTGTAGCTGCTTGGAAATCTCATCTTTTCCTCTTCTTCATAATTTCTTATGCCTGGAATCTTTCTGTAATTCTTTAGGCTCATAACTGTATGTTATTGTACAAGAATGTAAAAGTTACTGTACTCAAAGCAGAAGAAACCAGAACATAGTCATTATATTAAACAGAGTTCTGATATCTCAATGCAAACTTTAAATGAACCAGTAAACAAACATATAATATTGTTATGACTAACTTCAATAATCCTAATCTAAAGTACACATATATTCTACTAATTGCTTTCTTTACTGTGAGTGAATAAATATTGTTAAACAGAACCAGTCAGTTTTAAATTGAGCTTATTTTTAAGTTCCATTTCAGATCTCTTTTTTGGTGACTAATTCTCACTGTCCAGTGGGACTGACATATGGACTATATGAAAGATCAGAGCCTCATAATATTGGAGCTTCTTTTCTCTGATAAACGGGCTGTGTCTGTTCAGATCCTATTGATTCTTGCTGTACTGCTGTGTTCCCAAAAGGCTAGATCTCTGTTTAGCTTCCGTGTTCTTGAAAAAAAAAACAAAACCAAAAAAAACACCACAAAACAAAAAAAAAAAAACCAAAGAAAAATGTGGTTTCAAGTAGGACATAACTGAAGATAGAAATTACATTTAACTTACCTGTTATAGTCTTAATCTGAAGAACCTTAGAGTCAATGATATTATGCTTCTTGTCCCCTCGTGACTGAAGGATAGGATGTGCAATGCAGGCTATCCACTGCCCAGAAAGATTTATGAAGGCCTTTGCAGCAGTAACTGACCATCCTGCATTGTACAGTGCTGGCCTCTAGCATCACCTCAGCAATAAATTTTTTTAATTGATAACTTGCTTGCATATTTTGAGCCAGCTTCACGCTTATTTTATTCCTTGAGATCAACGATGAAAAGACAGAAAGATGATGTGAATTGGATTCTTTATTAAACCCATACTGGACAGCCACGGTTTATGCTTCTGAGAGCTACCTCCAGAACTGATAATGGTTTTATGGAAACTATTCCACCCTGTCATTATAAATGTTCCTAACTGAGTTGGATCAAGTGGTAGCATATACTTGCATTGCTGACTCTGCCCTTATTTGCACCCTGGCATGGCTTCAGACAGACCAAGCATGGTCTAAGAGTATAAAAACCAATTCCACTATCCACCATTATTTCTGTTCAACGGTAACAAGTTGAGCCTCTTTGCTGCCTATTTGTCTTCAGCAACCAACCAGATCCAGACACCTCTTTCCTTGCCTGGAAATGTACTCAGGTAGTCTGTGGCCAAATAGTCTTTGGTCTCCAGATTTTGCACCAGCATATTGGATTTTCACTTAATGTCATGCATTCCTCTTTTGACTTCCAAAGGCAGCATGTTACAATACTTCTAAATTATGCTGTACAAGCAAGTAAGGTGGCTGGCATCCCTTCATCTGCACTGAAAGACAGCTGATTTCTGAAATTAGTACATTCAGTGTCAGAGTCACTTCTTAGGAGTCTATTAATCAAGAGTGCTTAGGATGCTAGAGGATCTGAATGGTGTTGCCATAAGTGGGAAGCTGAAAACTATATGCCCCAAAGCTCTCTGGAGTTGTCAGTTTGAGAGTGGCCTTACTTTAAGTTGTGCACATGGTGACTGTGTACACATGGGCAAACATTTGAAGGAGAAACAAGTTACTTACCAATATTTATCAAATTGCTGTTGTATCTGCTGAAGATGTTAAAGTTCACAAGTCCCTGCTTTCATATGGATTTGGACTCCTTTTGACCAAAAAACTGTTGGGCTAGACAAAATACTGGATGCACAGAATTCACTTTGTCCTTTCTATACCACATTCAGAGAACAAGAAGAAATGTGAATGTTTGCTCTGGGTATTGCTAAGATTGAAAATGTTTTCAGTATTAAGGGAATCAGTGAATACACACGCCCATGCAGTGTCGGTATGTGTGTACATAGCGCTAGCTCTATAATATCTATACCTGAATTTAGATATTTATATTACCTGTTCTCTACATTAACTATAAAGGAAGACTAAAATGACCAAATGGCTTTCTGAGGCACGTTGAGGTCCTTTTGATCGGATGGATCTCAACCTCAGTTGCTATAGAGGTAATCTTTTTGTGCAGTTTCTCAGGTAAAAGTTTTTGCAACTTCATGATCTGAAAAAGTCTTAGCAACTTTTTCCTCATTGAGGTTATTTGTCACTTATCTCTTCTTGCTTCAAAGCTTTATAATCTGGTGGATAGATTTTGGAAATATAGTATATATAGTACAGTATATACGTATGTGTATGTATTCATATATATATTTATATATGATACATAAAAATATAGGTGTATATTTAAATAAGAAATATAGTGTATATATATGTAATGCTGTATAAACTAAATCCTATTTCTGAATCATTTAATGTCAAACATGGCATTTTGTGCCTCTCTTTTAAGTACACTTTTCTGCTTGCAGATACCATAAATCCTTAATGGTACAAGTTTCCAGGGAAAAGTGCTGCTTGCACCTCTGTCCATATAACCCTACTTCATGTCCCAACATTCAAAAGCCTGACAATTCTCCTGTTCTTTCTTGCAGTGGAAAGCTAGAAGGAAAGAGTGGGGGTGGAACTAAGCTTGAATTAATTTATTTCCCAAATAATAATTTAACAAATTTAATAAATTAGAAACTGTCAGATTATAATCCTATAAATCATATAGTCAGGTTGGCTGAGCTAATAAAGGGCAACTATTTCTTACCTCTCATTTTGACTTTGTGTGTCTACACGCCTGTTTTTCAGTTAGAAGATCTGAAACCTAGGATTGAGGTGTCACTGCAACAAATGCTGTCCATATGCAGTAAATTTGGTCCATGTAGACACTGTAGCCATTCATCAGGGATTCCTGGACATCCAGGCTACCCTGGTTGCCAGAGTGTGAAAACCTGGTAAATCACAACTCAAAAGAGTACAACAATAATTATGCCTAAAAGCAGTAGTCTGCTGCCAGAATTCGTAGGGCTGGCAGCTGCTCTAAAAATACATTTGAGATTCTTTACTGCGTTGCATGTACCACACACATTAAGACTCCACTTTCCAAACAGATACATGCAGTCAATCCTGGAAAAACTGAAAGGGAAGGGTTCTGCTTTTAAAGCACTTCAAGTATAGAAATTAAAATCTTTTACTGCTTTGTTACTTTGAGTTACACAGCTATGTAATCGAGCAAATGTATCACTGTCAACTTGCTCCAAATCAACAACACAAAGAGGAAATGAGTTTCTGAGCAAATATATTTCCAGGTCACCAAAGAATACACGGGTTTTGTCATTAGGTGGTCTTACTTTTCTAGGACTATATTACATTAACTTGAAAATAAATGACAAGGCTTGTAAAAATAAATGGCAAGGCTTGTAAGGTGTGTTCATTAGTCTTGTAATAACATGTAGGCACTTTGCTCTGGTCTTTAGTCTCTAACTTCATAATTTTACAGGGAGATTGAAAGCAATTATTCTCCTGTTTTTCTCTGAGTTATCAAGTTGCTGAGCAGCCTGTTCTCTACTTCATGTTATTTAGAAAATAGATAACTTCCTAATACTGACCGTTTCAGGCGTCTGAACATTGTTTATATTCTCCACATTATGGGTAGTACCATCACATGTGTTAGCCAAAATGGCTTTTGCAATTTATTAATGAAATATGAACTTCTAGCTTGATAAGTTATAACTGAGAGTGTCTGAGGTCTTTTATTATTCACAAGACTAATAAACCTTATACTTAACATTTATTTTTGTAAACTAATACATATAATTAGCATATATATTTGTAGAGAATATATATTTGTATATTTAACTATATACAAAATCCCTCATAACCACCCCATTTACTTTTGGAGCTTTTAGATGGTAGTAATTGCCAATGTAATGGTAACCTTCACCATTCAGCTACAGTTCCGCAAAATGCTTTGTATTTTTCCTGTTTATTATGAATATTGAAAATACTTTGTTTAACTGCAGTAGATCATCATTCACAAAGGTAAAAAGCAAGTTTTCAAATGCGACCACTCTAAAAATACTTATCAAGGTTTAATTGTACTGAAAAACAGGCTTTCTGTGTACGCTAGAGGTTTTGTTTGTTTTTCTGTTGTACTAACTGGTATCAGAATTATTTAAGGCATATTTGTTAAATGTGGAAAAGACACTATAAAGTATTTTGTCTGAACAGGCTCTTTGTAACTCAGGAATATTTTCTCCTGGTTAGCAGTATGATGCATGCTCACCTCTATTAATAAAATTTTCTCTGCTTTCCCCATTCCTGCACTTTCTGTAGGATTCATCAACATTTTAGTTTCAGAAAAATAGAGCTGTTTACTAATTGATACTCTTACAATAAGACCTAGTAACTGTAATTTGGACCTAAGTTTCTGATCTCAAAAGAATTCTCCAAATGAAAGGGAAAAGGTATTTTAAATTAAATTTTATTATAAGCTTCAGAAAATCCAATCACTTACTAAAAAGGCTTTTAATTGACTGAAAAACTCTAAGAAGTAAAAAATACTGACTGCAAATATATACATGAATATTTTAAGAAGATAATGGTAAGTACTGTTATTACTATGTTTTTCAGTGAAACAAGGAAGTCTGATTTTCTTATGCCAGTATATATATTTCTGTAGACATCTGCCACACCTTCAACAGGCTATGTAACATCTTTCAGGCTCAGGGAGTCAACAGCCAGCATTAAGTGATATAATCAGTTTTCTGTTATTCCTCCTGCTCTAAAGCCACCATTGTAGGGGGATTTTGAGATAGGCAGTCAAAGTACAGAATTCAACAGGACAATTTTAGAGGATAAAACATGTTATTACAGGTTGAACTAAGAATTCTGTCATTGGAAATCATAGGATTTAAACACTTTGTAGTAATTACAGGGGAATACTGAGGGGGCATCCTGTAATATGTGCCTCCAATATTGCACTACACATACTTATGCTCTGGGCCACAAATTCACCAAAATTAACTTTTTTTTTATTAATTATGATGGTTATTTGAGGAATCTGTGAGAGCTAGTTTCCCCCAACCGGATATGACTTGTCCGTTCTCTATAATTCTGGGTCTTGTACCTTTTTCTGTGTCCAGGCTGTAGAAAGTATTGTTGAATCTTGTCCCAGAATGGATCTGAACACCTGCAGGAAATGGGAGCTAGAACACGCTGCTGGGTTTCACTGGTATTGACTTAGAATATGTCCACAACTATTTTAATCTGGGTCAGGATCACCTGCTTCTTGTGCTCTGCCTCACACCAAAAAGTGCACTGGATTCAGTTCAGATGAAACCAAGGTGGAAGAGGCTCCCTCCAGGAGCCTGTCTGATGTACTCTAGCCCTTAATGGGCACTTGGTTTGTGGAACACAGGTGGAGTTGGGCAGGCAGGCAGGCTAACACCCCTTGTCAGAACGTGGCTGTGTCCTCTGTGCTGGCTGTCCCACCTCCCAGCTGTCATCCTGTAGTCACAGCTACTGGGATTTTGAAAGAGAGTGAAAATATTTGCTTAGTGTGTTGTGGAAATACTTGTTCAGCGGCACACAGACTGTTGGAGGCTTCAGGCTCTGCTGGTAGAAGAGGGCACTGGAGCTGTGCAGAAGGGATGTTTGAGAGTGTCAGTGTGACGTGAAGCCGGGGTAGGGGACTGCAGGCAGGGACCTCTCCCAGTCGTCCCTGAGGTGGGGAGCAGAGCTGGGCTGGATGCAGTGAGCAGAGTGTGCCATGGGCATACCTACAGAGTAGTCCAGGTTAGGGTCTGAGCTTTAATATGGCTTTGAAGCCCTGGGCAGGAACCCCAGATGAGAGTTCTCAGAGTCATTCCTCACTATGTAGCCGGGTTCACCAAAGCCTGATGACAGGTCACGCTGCTGTGTGCTGGCCTTAAGCAGGCCAGACCCTCTGCGGTGGTGGAAGGAGCCTGGAGAGCCTGCGGGGTGGCGGGAGTGGGGGGGTGGGGGGAGGGGACAGCCACAACACCCTGACAGTTAGCCAGAAGCGAATGCAATTTTTCGCCCGTATTTTATCACTCATATTCTGCCATAGGATGGGTAATAATAACATGCTGGAGCATTCTGACTAGAAGTGCAGTTAATGGTGTACCCATTTTGAGGATGGAATGTGTGCATACCCTTTAAATGCAGACAGAAATACTAGTTTGGATTTCTGTAAAATTGAGCCAATGTTCTTTTAATGTAAAATATTAGATTTGGTGATTTCTTATCATGGCCATTTTTGATAGTTTCACTCTGGCAAGCTATGAATTTGGTGGTTTTATTACGAATTGCAGTAATAATTTATTTTGTATAAATGAGTTGTAATATGCTACTCTCAAACTTAGGTCACAATGAATCAAGTACTACTATATTTTCTCTAGTGAAAAGTTGTTACCTGCTTTTAATCCAGGTGTCCAGGCAAAGTTCTCTAAAATACATCATTTCATCTCTGTTCTGACTGAGGAAAACTTTTTAGGAAAGAAAAAAGATAGAATTTTGGAATTCAAATTCATATGCATAATAAATAACCTTATTTAGTGTGGACGACGAATGTATATTTTATAAATTATATGGAGTGTTTCTTTTTTTACACTATTGACACATGGCATCCATTAGAACCCAATGGAGGTTTTATATATTTATTAATTGTAAATGGCTATTAAGTTTATTGGTCTCTCATGCTTCATAAAAATTATTTTGTATGTCTAAAAACCAGTAATGACTGACCTGATCTTGCTTTTACATAGTCAATTTAATTGTCATTGTCTTTGGTACAGTGATTGACACTGAATGGTATGATATCCGTAACTATATGATGGGAAATTGAGTTGCAGACTACTAGGGCAAGAATAATACAATCAATACAATTCAAGATATAAAAATGTTTATAATGTAATTATATTTTATAATGTTTTTAATTTTATATGTAATGCTGCAGAACCTACTTTCTGGGAGGAGGAGAGAAATTATATTTTGTAATGATGGATGGCATTGTTATGGTTATTTTGGTTGCAGTTTATTTTTTATTTCTGATCATTTGCTATTTTACGGGAGAAAGGCAGGGTGCCAAGGGTGTGAACAGAATACGTACAGCTGAGTCTTGTCCCAGAATGGACCTACAGCAAAACCTAGGAAGAAGATCTGGATGCAGCAGTGTCTAAAATGAGATCATCACTTTTAGTCTGAATGCAGAGAGGATATGTAAATTAAGTATCAATTAAGCACTCAAAAGACAATAATTTTGTGAAATAAAATGAAAACATCAAAACCTCTGAAAATAGGTTAGCTGTTTCTTTAAGCAATTTAATTGTAGAAGTTGCTTGACAAAAAAAAGTTTTCTTGTTTTATTATCTGTATGAATAGCCTTAAGTATTAAAGTTAATGCTCTCATATACTAATACATAATTATTTATATTACTTTGATGTTTTGTGTATTTTTTCAAGGTGCTAATTGTGCTGAATCAAGTTGACAAAATTGCATAATTTGTAGGTTAATATTAGCATAATCCTACAGTACATTGTTTAGCAAGAGTAGAGAAATGAAGTTTACTGAATGCTTTTCCAATATGATAAGAGTGTGTGTCTCTAAGAATAATAATTTCCATTACATAAATCATGACTTTTAGGAAAGTTTATAACTAATAGTGTTCTTTTTCATGTGGGCCAACTGACTGTGAAGGTTTGCTAAAGTGGAATGTATCATAGAAGTGGGTTTCATAGTTTATCAAGGAATGTTATCCAAATATCAAGGAATTAATTGAAACACAGATACAAAATTAAGATTTGGTTTACAACAACAAACCAACTACCTTTTGCACCCCATCTCATGTTTGTGACATTTCTGTATTCAAAGGTCTTTCCTTCCAGCTTTGCATGGCTTCTTTAAAATGGCAGCCTTGGGACAAGGAACATCAAGTTCAATCCCATTGTAGAGAGTTCCACTGACAGCATATCCAAATTGGCACCTGTAAATCTTTGTGCAATATCATGTGCAATACTACCAAGGAATATTAAATTTTGCCTATAGCAAGTCAAGTCCAACGGTTTAGTAGAGAGATAATCTTTGAAAGAAGGAAAGCACCAGTATTTTTATGGTTTTATGTAAATTGTGCTGGATATTACGTCAGCAGCTGTCTTTGGTTGCTTTTTTGCTTTTCAGAGGCAAAATAAATCCCTTATGTGCTAATGAGAAAAAAGGACAACATCACTCCTTCAAGCCATTGCTTCACATGTTCCCTGCTGGAGTGTCAGGGCATATAGAAATAAATTAAGCTGGTGTACCAGTTGTTTTTCACCTGTCAACTCTAACATACTCAGGTTACAGGAATGAGGCTACCTTACATTCTAGTCAGGAGTCCATATGGAACCTAATGCTTGGCTTCAGGGTGCCCACTTATATCTTGAGCATATGCTAAGAAAAACAGAACAGGAGGACACATCAAAGAGGAAATACTGCCCAAATATCAGACAGTCACCTACTATCCACACCATTTTCATTTATGCCTGTCAAAGGGAAAGGGATTAAGTAGGTGAATATACAGATGAATGGATACACTGGCATTTTTTAGCTCAATGACTTGTCTCTGACAACGAACAAGGGTGGATCCCTAGGTGAGAGTCTACGAATCACAAGGCCTGTAATGACACTTTCCTAACCTGCAGACTGTGTGCTTGGGGATTCCTGAGGCAGCCATAGACTTTCTGAGTTTTCATAGTCCTCAGAGCATTGTTTTTTTATGAATTTACTTACTAATTTTACCATCTACATTCTCCTGTGCCAAGACTTCAGCAACTTAGCTGCTCATCATTTGTAGTTAATTAGCCTTCTCCTTTTGTGGGTATTGAACTTGCCACCTGGAGACAGGATTGCAAATGGTAAAAAAACCCAAACAAACAAGCTAAAGCCTCTTTGGTTTTATATTCTAAAAATCTATTTAAAGTAGTACTATGTGTAAAAGGATGTAATACACAGATTTAGCAGTGGAAGCTCTCATGTACATATATCTGGGAGGGGTGTCCCATAGCACACAATGTGTGCATGAAGCTGCATGGTGATGTCTCCTTTCACCCCTCATTTCGAATAGACCTGCACCTGCCACTGCAGCAACAACTGCATTTTCTCTTATCATTGTAATGGTATTTAAGTACAGTTAATCACTGAAAGAGCACTGAATTTTAATGGATTTGCCTGATCATAAATTTCCTGTTTTTTATGATGCTTAATATTGGTTTATACTGATTATACTGAGAGTAACAATTTTTTTAAAGACATGAGCAATAAGCACTAGTATTTCACCTTGTGAGATTTAAATATACATATCTTCTCACTGCAACTTTTCTCTTTCCTTCTCCTTGCAACTCTTATTAGCCAAAGCAAAGGCAGGAAGAATGGAGAGTGACGGGAGATTCAATTTACCAGTGCTGGAATGCAAATTCAGTGACACTAATATCAACCCCTACTGAATTTTTGCTTTTAAGCTGCTGATAAACTTCCTCACGCTGAGAAGAGTAATTTCATTTTGTGAGGAACAGGAGGAAAGCTGTTTTAATGTAGTGTCCAAAATGAGAAACCACACTGGACCAAAAGAAATGTATTTTAACTTTTATTTTCTAGGTGAATTTTAAATCTAAACCAAGGTTGTTCCTAGTAATTCAGAGTAAGGTAGTTAAAAATATAATGTGACTTTCAGTTATGATTTGACTCATTTTGAAAAATAAAGTATGATAAGCATGATGAAAGATAACAGTAATTTTAATACCTTAGGTGAGTGACTACATTTTTTAACTGTGTCAATAGTCTGTTTTCTTCCAATATTTCTAAGAAATGCAACACACATGGCAGATACTGAACAACAACTGTGTTCATCTGTAGCTAAGCAGAGCGGTCATATACATTACTAGGAATCTAAATGTATTTCTTTGAACATAATCTAAACATAGATAAGATTTTTACTGCAACTGTGGTCAGGTTTCATAACAGCAATGAAAAGTAGACCACATTCAAGCCAGTGATTTGAAAACTGTGATGTCGCCAGTTGGCATTGCTTGATAAAGAGATAAAAATGCAAATGACACAACTGATAGGAGAACATGGAAACAAATACCTAGCCATCTCAGGAGGGTTATAATATACAAAGGGAAGAGAACATAGAAGAAAGTTACAGTGGTATAAGGTGTTATAGCAGTGTAGGAGGTGTTTGATTACCACAACACTTGTGTAAAATGTGTTTTCAAATGATACTTTTCCCTAATGTATTCAACAAAAATATTTTGAGTGCATGAGCTGTGCTTATTCTTGAAAGATGTTTTGTAGTATTCATTTTGATGCCTCAACAGCAAGACTTCACCAACTGCTACTGTGTAGAAATTACTATAAGTCTCTGTATCTATTTTTCATTTTTAAATAGACACAAGTTTTGTGCACTGATTATTCTACATTCGGCCTCTTCTAACAATTCCTTAGATGGTTGATACTGGGTTCCAAAATAAAATCTGTGAGAATGTTATCTAAATAACAGCTTCACAGCATACTAAAAACTTACTACAGCTTGAATTTATAGGAGCAAAGAGACTTTGTCAGCTTCTGCAGGAAGCTGTCAGCCCATAAAGGCCTAGAGGATTCCTTCCATAAACTACTTTTTGGTCTTTAAACCTTTTTTCTTTCTTAAATATTTTTTTGGTTTTAACTAGTAAGATTCTGTATTCTGAATTTTATGACATATTGTTTTGTCCCAAGCTGCATTTTTCTCCACCTTTATCTGTCATCATTATTAATGTCATGACTGATCATTTGGTCAATCAGTGCTGAGCTCTGACAGCTTCTTTGCTGTGCCTTTATCAGACAGGCAGCCATATTAAAATCGATAGAATAAAGATTACCTGATCTATTCTGATAGTTTGTCTGTGTCCATTTCCAGTGAAAATTTACTGAACACGTTGTCATTTATTAGAGTGGTTTGGAAGGCATGTTTGGACTGCATAGGACTAAGCAGTAACTGTTCTCTGTTAATTCAAATAAAGGTTCTGGTGTTTAGCAGCTATTAACCTCAGGGCCCATGAATCAAGTTCTGCCTGAGGAACAAAGAGAGTTCATTCACAGACAGTTTGAGGATTACTCTTCTACGCAGAATTTAGACTCTGAAAAATCTTCTCTCTTCTTTTAAACTGTGTTTTAAAAAGTTTTATTTAAATAACAATAATTTTCCTTCAGCATCTTATCGCCAAACTAGTAGAACAGTACAATGAATACTTTTATCTCAACTACTTTCTGTGATCAAATGTCTTTCCTAAAAAAAAAAATCATTCACATAGATTGCTGATTGTGGGGGGTTTCTATGTCTTATATTTTCCCTACCTTATAGTTAATGTAACAGAATAAATACAAAGACTGTCTTTCACTGCTTGCTGGTCCAACTCTGTTTTTGCATATTATTAATCAAAAGTGATTACCATAAGCAGTACATTAGAAGTAAGAAAATTGATCTTTGTACGGGTGTGTTCCGCAAAATAAATCTTTGTCTACCAGAAAAGGAGGTCTGTGGAAAAGTATATATCCTTCTGTAGATGGTTATGAATGGATATAGTGCTGTTCATACTCCATGGTATTAAAAGATTTTAAAATGTGAAAACCAAGGTGGGATATATATAACCAGCAGAAGGGAGGAAAAACTTATATTTTCTTCTAAAAAATAAAAAAAAATCATTACAATAGAAGAGATGGTCTGTATTCCCTGATAGTAATGTGATTTTATTTGGTAACTTAAACTCTCTAACATTCAAGAAATTGTATAGTTTGTCCATACAGAACAAGATTACTTCCTAGAAAAATAATTGAGCATCTTTGTTTTTATCCTTTAAGTACACCCTAAAACCTATTATAATCCTCTAAAAGAGGATTATTAAACTAAACAATAGTAGCTTGTTTAATGATGATCTGTTAACAAAACATTCTAGCTAATCTCTGATTAGTGATCACATTTCGACACCAATCCAAAACAGGATAACTAAATTCCTTAACACATAGGCCATTTGCAAAGAAAAACCCCAAATTCTGCCTTCATTTCATTTCTTTAGTACTTGGCAGTGGCTAAGGCAAACAGATCTTGAACCAGACAATCAATCAGTCACTCTGGACAAAAACAGATTAGAACTGCCCAGACTGCCAGAAGTACTTACATGGTTTTTTATGTAGTGGACTGTAGGCTTGCAGATGTGGTAGTAATATTTTTCACCCTTTCTTATTGTACAAAACCCTATTTGTTAATATCTTAATTTTGTTTCAATCATCCTTGTATTTCAGGCATATTTATTTTTTCATAGCTGTCTTTATCAAATACTCAAATTGAAGGGAAAGTTATATAGAAAAAAGGGTTTAGTGTTTGCAGCGTTGATAGCTACAGCAAATTTATAATGTGCATTAGGAGCCTTTTATCAGCACTAGTGTTTCCTTCATGTTAGAATCTAGCATCTGGTAGAAGGGTATACCCAGTTATACTGGGGCCTGAGAGTATTGTATCTATGATGTGAGTTAGTGTGGGTTAATAAAGCTGTAAACTGAAAACATGTTTTGACCATAGAATTCATCTGAAACATTGAAAATTATTCAAAAATTTATAAGACAATGGGTTCTGCACTTGGGTCACAACAATCCCATGGAACACTACAGGCTTGGGGAAGAGTGGCTGGAAGGCTGGTTCGTGGAAAAGGACCTGGGGGTGCTGGTTGACAGCCAGCTGAACATGAGCCAGCAGTGCGCTCAGGTGACCAAGAAGGCCAACAGCATCCTGGCTTGTATCAGGAATAGTGTGGCCAGCAGGAGCAGGGAGGTGAACGTGCCTCTGTACTTGGCACTGGTGGAGCCGCACCTTGAATATTCTGTTCAGTTTTGGGCCCCTCACTACAAGAAGGTCATTGAGGTGTTGGAGCATGTCCAGAGAAGGGCAATGAAGCTGGTGAAGGGTCTGGAGAACATCTTATGAGGAGCAGCTGAGGGAACTGGGTTTGTTTAGCCTGGAGAAGAGGAGGCTGCGGGGAGACCTTATGGCTCTCTACAACTACCTGAACGGAGGTTGTAGTGAGGTGGGTGTTGGTCTCTTCTCCCATGTAACAGTGATAGGATGAGAGGAGATGGCCTCAGTTTGCATGAGGGGAGGTTTAGATTGGATATTTGGAAAAACATCTTCACTGAAAGAGTGGTCAGGCATTAGAACAAGCTGCCCTCCATCCCTGGAGGTGTTAAAAAAAATGGGTAAACAAGGTACTTTGGAGCATGGCTTAGGAGGCACGGTGGAGTCGGGTTGGTGCCTCAGCTTGATGATCCTAGAGGTCTTTTCCAACTTTGATGAGTGTATGATTCTATGACTCTATGGCACATATGTGTAACAATAATTTCACTGTTCAGAAGTGCTACTATGTTTCCATTTGATATAACTGTTAGAAATGCTAATACATGATGCCATCCATATTACACCACATTTAGCCTGAGACATCCAGTATTATTAGTTATCTTTTTTTTTCTGTAGTCAGTAAATATTGTATCAGTAGATAGTTATTTCGTCTCCTTTTATACCTGCAGACGGTTTGACAAATCTTTGGAAAAGTGGCAGCTTTTTCATTGTGACAAGAAGAATTTTAATCATTGGCTAACAGAAACTGAAGAGAAGCTGTCGAGAGCACAGATAGAGGTTGGAGACGTGGGTCATGTGAAAACCAACCAATTTCTCCAGGTATGATTTGATTAACCCATTTCCTGTTTTTCTGCAGTGATTAGAAATTTGCAGGTCTGGGTATTCTGTATAGTGTTGCAGCTCATTTAAGGAGGATGTCTAGTGTCGAGCGGCCAGCGGCAATTTTGGTCAGATATTTCTGTTTTCCTTGTTAACTAAGAATTTTCACTAGTTTTTTTAAAATACATTTTTAAAGGAAGTAAAATATAGAATAACATGGTATACTGTGGTACTTCCATAGTTACGTATTTGTTTGGTGTTTATTTAAAGTGCTCATTAATTTCCATTTGTTACTTACAACCAGCAGAAGCATCAGACTAAATTTTAAAATGTTGTGGAAATGTGATTAACCATGGAGCTGTACAAGAGATATGCCATGAACTATGTCTTGCAAGTATTGCTTATTTTGCCTGTTTCATGTTTCAATCAAAGAACCTTGAGGATGCTTTTTGTGAAATGCAGTGTGACAGAATAGCCACTTAGTTCCTATGTGTCCAGTTCTAATGTGCATGCTTTTCATCTTGCAAGCTCTTTGAGCATCATAAGGAAAATAATAACTCTAGTTTCCTGGTAGTTTATTTCATTTCCCTCTTGTATGATTGAAATGGTAATGGGTATGAAGAATTAATTCTAAACTGATGTTTTGCAGGTTGATAGGTTCAGCTGAATAACGTGGCTGGACTAAAATCTGGAGTCTTGTTATAAATTACAACCTGTGCATAAGAAAAAAAATCTGTTAAACTAATAGGCATTTGTACATTTGAATTGCTGGATCAAATTACTCAATTTCACGTTGAAAGAAGTTAAGTCTATGTAATATTTAAGTTCCAGTTTTGTTTTGAATGCAACACTAATCTACTTTTTGACCTACAGTTAAAAAAAGTCATGTATTTTGAATTTTAATATTTACAGTCACCTTTTTTAAGATTTAGGCTGCTATTTCTTGACCGTAAAACTGCTAAACTGAAAAGGAAACCAAATCATACAGTGCAAGTATAAAAAAAAAATATCTATATAACTGTTAAGTAATATATTAAGCTGAGGTACTTAAAATAGCAGGTGAATACTTTCTGCAAATGACTTTCAATGCTTTGAACACTGGAGATGTCTAAGATCTGGCTGACAAAATAGAATGTCATCAAGGAATTAAAGGCGCTTTTTATTGTCTATGTAAAAGGTAGCAGAGCTCCTGTGTATTTCAACTCCCTTTGTCACAGGTTTAAGCATTTCTTTGGAAAACCTATAAAATACTAAAGACATAAGTATCTATGTGATGAATAGTAATACAGTGTCACAAAGCCTTACCCTTTCTTCTTTGCTTTGCCTCTGCTCCATCACACCTCTTGGCACTATTCTGGTATCCTTCAGCAGCTTCAAATGAGCATTTAGACAAAAATGGATCTGTGGAAAGTGTTTGTCTCCATTTTTTAATCCCCTGTCTAAAACAGTATTTTCTCTCTGAGACAAGGTTGATTTTTGAGAGTGCCCGGACCAAGACAAGGTGTATCACAGATGTTATAAATGCACTGGGTGTGTAGCACATTTCACAGCCCCAACAGATTAGAAGCATTGTTTTCTTGTGGTTATTGAGAAAGAAGTTCATACTGAATCGAACATCATGCTGAAAGACCCTGAGATAATGCCTTGTAATGCAGAAGCTTAGATTCCAGTGTAGAACAAGACTGCTTCTGTTTTACATTTCCCTTTGACCTAGCCTCCTTCTCGTCTGTTATCCGTTTGTTATTTTCTTATGCAACAGATGAGAATATTATGAACATATGTTTGCAGAATGGATTTCTACCAAGATTTTCTTTTTGCAGTCCAACAAGCTTTTTCTTTCTTCCTTTTTCCCTTGTGTTAGAAATCCCAGGAAGTCGTGAATTTGTCTCTCAAACATTTCATTTAGTTCAGTACAGCAGACAAAACTACCTTCCTAATGAAAATTCACAGAGTGTGAAAATATTCCAACTAACCTCAGGAATGCAGACCCTATGTTAGTTAACATTTATTTGTGAGAGAACGTTTAGTCTGAAGTTGCCTTTTCCATTCTCTTTGTTGGTTTTTACTTTATTTTGCTGGGTGTTGTTCGAAAAGTATTAGGCTTCTGTGAGGCTAATGGAAGAGATCATTAGAATTTCCATTAGATAAACAGTTAAAGCAGCTGAGCGTTTTGATTTACTAGATTAGCAACTTGTTTTATTAATGAGATCATGCTGCTTAGTGAACCCTATTCAGAATTAACAGGATTTGTTTGAAAATGTTTTCACAAGCAAGTGAATAGTCTTGTATTCAACAAGGAACTGTTTTAGAAAAAAAATATACAAAACATTCAGATGCATAATACCATTTCTAGGTAGGACTACTTTGGCAAAGTAAAGATTAATATGTTCATTAACATTCAGTAAATACATAAAGTCAAATGTTAATGTAAAATGAAACAGTCAACAGTATGATTAGGTGATTATGTTAATATAGGTTAAGAGGCAATTACATTCTTTTAGGTGTATTTGGGGAGGGGAGTTGTGTTCCTTTTTGCTGCACAATGGCATGATATTAAGGAACATTAATGCCTTATATATAATGTTAACAAAACCTAATAAAAGAATTGTTACATTTCAGGTCATGAATACTTAAATACTCTTATTGTGAATATTTTACTAAGACTTTCTGAGAGCAGAACTTGTGGTGTTGAAAAGAAATATCACATTTCAGTTTTTAAGAAATTGTAATTGACTTCTTTTATTATTAGGAGACACAGGATTTAAAAGAATGTTTTACAGATAGCACATCATATAATCCCTTTGAAACATATTGAACTCTGTCTTGAAAGTAGTTAAAGATTTTTTTTGCTCTCATCATTCTGACTGAAAGGTTTTTCTGTCTCTTCACTACTTAATGCTTGGCGACTTTAACTGCTTCAGTTTCCTGCATTTGCGCTTTGTTTATTTATTTTTGTGCCAAGACTGAGTTGTAGTTCAATTCTATCTACTCCCTGATGTTTATCCCCTTCTGTTCTTATAGGCTGCAGTCATTTTCCCTATTGGATCTCATTTGGTAAACTAAAGTGGCAGCTTTCTAATCTGCTTTTATATGGTAGCTAGACAACTTGACTCTTATTTCCTGTGCCTATTCCTCTTTCTGGAACATGCGTTCTCAAAATAGCACACTATTATCCAAACTGAAATACCAGCCATAGCATCATCAAGCTAGCTCAGGTGCTGTATTTTATGGCTGGATTTTACCATGACAGAATGTTAGAATATAATCCATAATCATCTATCAAAAATTCATTTTTTCTTTGGTTTTTTTTTTTTTTCTTGTGGTCTGCCTTGCAGCCCCAGTCTACATGCCATTTCATATATTTAAAAAAAAAAAAAAAAGCACAGGTTTTACTGGAAATTAATGTCAGGTTCATATGCAGCAAAGAAGCAAACAAGAATTAGAATTGGGGGAGGGTGTGCAGGGGGCTGGGTGTTCGTATGCCATAGGTAAATGATAAAAAGGCAACTGTAAAAAGAGGAATTCTTCAACAGTTTCAGAACTAGTCTGTCGAGTTACATTCCTGAGTTATAACCTGAGAATTCAAAAAGAGTATTCTTATTTTTAAAATATAGAACATCCAGAATATTTCTTCTTTACATTGGTATTAAAAATTACTCAGCAGTCTATATTTAGCATCCACTTTTGGATTGCATGTTTATTTTATTTTAGGTGGTGGGGATTTTTAATAGTAAAATAATTAGGTGCTGGATCTGAATTTTGATAAAATTTCTTTGTGTTCATGATGGTCATCCACTTCACACTGAAAAGGCAAGGACTGAACTTCAGTTTATTTTCCATAATTGAATTGTTTCAGAAATATTTCTGTTATATACTTATTCATTTCTCAAGTGTTTACTTTCATTTACAGGCATAAATATCAAGGATATTATTTTTATTTTTTAAGGTCACAGAAGACCTTCAATAATCTGTAAGATTTTGAAATTATTGGGTAGTGGCCTTACTAATCATACTAGGCCTTCTGAGGATATGGTGCATATAGAAATTGCTTGTAAGTTACAGATCTCTCTTAAATTGTTCATACATTGAATTGCCCAGCATTTACATTTTAGAATACTTATCCAAGCCTGCAAAAGTCTTGTGAATGACTCATGTCTTCTCTAGACCTTCCTTCTACTGCACTATAATGTCGGGAACACCACATTTTTGTCCTGTAAGTGTTTAAAGTAAGAAGATATAGAAAATCAAGGCTTCAGTGCTGGAAGTCATGGTCATGCTAATAATTTCTCTCTTTTATAACTAAATTGGATTATATGGATACTGATGATTTAATAACCACTAAATTTAAACACTTCTTTCTGGAATACAACACAAATGGAATCAGGCGATATAGGGGGAAAAAATGTATTTCAATGCTTGAGGCCACATATTCTCATACCATGAAAACACAGTGGTAAGCAGATGGATAGTTTACTCTGTTTTCCTCCAAATATAAAACTTGTAAAAATACATTTTTATATATAATGACTGTGGCTTTCATTTAGATTCATCATTAGATTTTGTGTTTCAGATTTATTTCTTGCTTTATTGAGTGATAAGTGTTATGCCAATAATCTCTGATTCTTCTTGTTCCAGTTTGGATTCCATTTGGATTCAAATGGTTCAGTTTTGTTCCCTTTGGATCAATTTTGTTCCACCTGGTTCAGTTTTGACTATTGTTATTTGGTGTTATGAAATACTTTCAGAGAAATAGTAGACATGTAGCCAAATATTCCTTCTGGTCAAAGAGGTGTCTATGATTGCTTAATAATTCTAGAAGAGATAAAAAATATAGAATGTGGAATCAAAGAGAAACCAATTTAACATTGTTTTAGAGGTATTGATCATGGTACATACTACAGTTTCCTTCATATGGCAAGGGCATATCTGGAAGGATATATATCTGGCAGGAATGTTTTATTGGCTATTATTTTTTTAATACCAAAAGCACACAATCCCTTGCCCTTATGTTGAAAATAGGTTTGTGATATTTTATTTTACTTTATATTATTTTATTTTACTATTAATGTTCTCCTTACAATTTTACACATCCTTAGTACTTTGACTAAGTGTTCTGAACTAAGCACTAAAATGTTCTAAACATGATAACCAGTCTACATGAATGGCATCAGTTCTTACTTACCTTTTGACTGGATCATTTATTCAGAAAAGCTTACTGGTTTTCTCTTTGCTGACTATCACCCTCTTATCAAACACCTCTGAGGGCAACATGCTGCTGCCCCTAAGAAAGAATATATAGACTCAGTGATATCCCATGAATTTCAGGTTTTTGTCCATAATTTCTAAGGTCTCTGTAGAAATGTTTCAAATAATATACATGAGGTCTGCATCAGACATCTGGGCCCTAACTGAGCAAAACACCTCTTTCTTTTTCTGGTTTAAGGTCATCATAAAAACAAATTTGTGGGCCTTTCTTGACTGAAGTGCTATAGCAATGGAAAGACATAATTTTCAGTTAACAAATCATAAAGACATGACAATTACTAGTAAAATAGTTACTGCTTCTTTCTTATGCCAAGCAAAATGTTAAATAATACTGTAATCTTTATAAGTGACACACTCCTGGATATATAAAATTCCTAAAAACTTTATTTTATTGTTCAGAGATACCTCATCATCGTTGCTACTACTAATGGAAATGATGAAATATCAAAATAGTTTACCCTGAATTTGTAGTAAAAACATTTTCTTGTCATGTCAAGCTATAAGAAGTATTATTTCATAATTATATCAGTTATTTAATTCTTCTCTACTGCACACAGTTCAACATTATTATTCATTCCTAATTTACTGTATCCTATTAAAATTTTTTAATTAATTTGTTGCTACTGGTAATGGGACATTTAAATGTCTGAAGGCTATGAGAAATAATAATTTTAAAGTTGCTTATGTGATTTTGCCTACTCTTGCACCATTAGATGGCAATTCATAGCTTATATTTAGGTTTTATTGTAAATCCTAGGATTGTTTACCCAGACAACGAAATTTAATCTTGTAAGTAATTAATGAGGATGCATTTTTCAAACATTCCATTATGAAACTTTTGAAATAACTATTAGCACATGTAGATGCATAGTGACATAATTTTTATACATGGCAAGAATGAATAAACATGGGGGTTTTCTCTGTCTTGGAGAAAACAGTGTTCTTGGGCTGGATCAGTCAAACTTCCAGGTACCTGACTGTAACTACATCACTGGTTGGGGGATTCATCCTCACCACTGGGGATGGGGAAAGATGGGGATCTGGGAAAGAGACTGAGGTTTATACCCATTTCACAAGCTTTTTTTTTTGTGTATGTATAAAAAACAAAGGAAATGGAGGATAGAATTTTTTCATACTGATGAATTTGTCTTACATTCAGGGCTAATCTGAACATTTATAATCAGTGACACGCACAGATAATACACTTCAGATTCAGCCTATTTATTAATGCTTTTGCCATGGTATAAATAGAGTAGTTAATCTGACCATGTATCGGAAATTTTGGGAAATGAGTTACTAAATGAATGACTGCTTTGAAGGGGGTTGATATTGGTTCTTTTGCCTGACAGAACATTTAGCTGGATTGCTTCCATCAGTCTTTCAAAAGTACCTCGCATTGCATCAGAGACTACTGTGGCATATGATTAATCTGTGGGTGTTGATGCATAGATGTGAAGATAAAGGCAAACTTATGACGCTTGAACTGTGTCACTTTATGAGTGGTCAGCCTGGGAGTCTTTCTAGGTCTTCTGATGTGAATAATTAGCCATTAGAAATGCTTCCATAAAACAATCACAGAAAGGTAAGACTCTTGGGAAATAACTTTCAATACTTATTAGTTACATAAATTAATACAAATAGGTCTTGTTGTGGCCCTTTTCATGGATAGCTTTATTGATCTTATTCAGAACCTTTCATCCCAACAGATTTTGCAAACTCTATCCATCACCTGCAGCTTTTCATTACCATCTTATTTTAGACTAAAGACATAAAGTAAAGCCATATAGTAAGCACGTTGGACAAGAGAGAAGGTTAATGTTATGTTGCTTTAAAAAGTGAACTCTTTTGGTTTTTTTGTAAACTGTATTATAAAAACCTGCATTATGAAAACCATAATGTTTATGCAGAGCAGACAGGAAAGGATCAGCATCTGCCCTTAAACTGTCTAAAAAATTCTTTAGCTAAATTTACTTATCCTAATTTTGGAAGTCAATTTTTGTCAGGTAGTGATGAACTGTCTTTCATCTTTTGCATTACATGTTTTACAGTGAGTGCCTTTTTACTGACAGCCTTTATAGGCACCTTTGTGGAGGTGCTCGTTTATTAATATAAAGAGAGGAGTCAAGGGAGTTCGGTATGAGTTTGACCAGTGATGGAGAGATATTGAAGAATGGATTTTTTGGCTAGACTTTTTTACTATTTATTGTTCATTTCAGAACATAACTTGTCGGTTCAATTATTTCTCGAAGTTGTTATGTTATATAGAAAGACAGAATGTAGCAGGTGTGGAAGTAGTGGTAACATGCTTGAGTTGTTTAAATAAAATATTTACTTCTGCCCTACAGCAAACTTCTAACATACTTCTTTCATACTTAATGTTTGGGTGTGAGCTCTATCTCACTGAAACAGGTCCAGAGTAGGCTCTGTATTTGAGCTTGTAATCCTGACCTTCCTTTGTAAGCAAAGAACAAAAATAGGCACTTCTAGGGTGAAAGTCACATGACTTTTCTGAGCTACCCAGAATATTTGAAAGTGAGCTGTGACAGTGTTGGATTTGTTAAATTCTCCATTAAAATGTGAATTAATATTTTATCAGTACATTTTATATAATTGTTTGGGATTTTTTCTTTTAAAGAAAAGACGAGCAGTCATTAAAACATAAGAACCTGAACACATTTAAGAATAAATTTACTTCAGGTGTGCTCCTTCCTCCCTTCAATGCATATTTAATCAGATTTTGAAAATTCAGGGATTACTAGTACTAGTGAACCAGCGCCGATGTTAGCAAGAATATATGACAAAGTAATGTATTCATGCTGAAATAAATATATTTTCATAATTGAACTAGCTATTTTGCCACAGTACAAAGATAACATTCACTGAATAATTCACTGCATGTAGTAGAAGAGAATAAAAAATATTTAAATGAATTGTAGTTCCACTGTGTTCTGTGAACACCAGAGGTATTGAAGCTAGAATTCCTAGGGTTTTGTGTTTTGTATTTATCCGTAAGTTGCAGTTGAAATGGTTTTCCACCATGGGGGTGCTTTATAAGGTGTGTCTTTTTTGTGTGAATTGTCAGCTCTTTACTAAGGTCTACACACTGCACCTGTTCCAATAATATCCAATTATCCAGTGACCAATAATATCTGGTATTCTTTATCTGGTTGCTTTGTTTTTTAAAATAAACTATAAAATGTCATTATTTTTTATTTTAATCTTCTGTCAAATTTGTTTAAAATTAGTCAGAATATTTAAAACTATAGGATAAGATTAGGGTGGAAGACAGACCAACAGAGAATCAGAGAGCTCAATCATATAAACTTAAATATCAGACTGAAAACCAGGTTATCTTCTGGAAAGCACATGCTTTAAAACTATTTGATTTGTTTTGTTAGAGAGTTATCAAATACTTCATTACCAACTATTACTTGTGAGAAAACATTTTAGATGGAGGCTACTTCTTTCTTTTGTCCTGCTTAGAGCTTCCTGAAGAAATTTGTGCTCACTTTAGTTGGTCGCATCATGCCGGCTTGCAGTGGTGTGTGCAATTAATTTTCTTCTTAAAGCTGAAAACTAAAACAAAAAAAAAAAGTCATATTATTTCAGTAAAGCTTATGGCAGAATTTCAGGACAACATTAGATATTTATAGTAGACACTCTTTGATGCCAATTTTTTTTTTTTCTGTTATACTTCTACAGGCAACAAACATTTTATTACCTAGATACTCTTCTAAAAACTTAACACAATACAGATATGCTGTAGCTTCTCACTCAAAATCTATGCTTGCAATGGATGAAAAAACAGAAACCTATTAAAGTTGTATCTTTTAAAAAACTGTTTGACTTTTCACAATGGAAGTGAGACCACTATAGAACAAAATCTTTTATTTTATGGGTCCAAGTATTTTCCATTTGCTGAATGTCTTATAAATTCAAACAACAATTCTGCTTTAATTCTGATTAGAAGGAGAAATAAATATGTTCTTTTTCCAGACATACTCAGACTATTTAAAAGCTTTGATTTATATTGAATGATTTAAGAACGCGTAATGAATTGTGGAGTGTGGCGAATTCCAGCTTAAGCATTGACTGGAACAAGAATATAATAGGCTATTGTACTCATCATCTGACTGTATTAAATTTGAGATGTACATATCTCAGAATTTTGGTGATTTCAGAATGGTTTCCTGAGTTCTGATTTGTTTTGCTTTGCTTTTTAATGAAGGCAGTGAATCCTTACAGTACATTAATCTATACAGGATGCTCCTGTCAAAAAAATGCTAGAAGGGAAAGAAGATATGAAATGGAATGTATTTTGAGCAGCTTTTCCATTATACAATTACTATATTAGGATGGCAAATGCCTGCCAATTTCACAGTATTATGAGGTGCCTCACTATATTGCCTCAAAAGTGGACAGTCATTTTTGTGGAAATGTAGCGTTACAGAAATTTTATAGAGACGTACTGAAACTGTGTGAGGTTCTGCATTTGGGGTGGTATTAGAAGTTAAATTAAAATATTCAGAAAACATTTTGGTTATGCAGAAAGAATGTTTTTGAATTGCAGGGTCCTAAGAGGAGCAGAGGGCTCTCTGAATGTTAATTTGCCATTAGTGTGGTGGAAATGGGAACTGTAATTCACCTGTGTTATGTAAGACAGTTTATACAAGTTTTATTTTACTAAAGGTTGGAAATAGATGCTGATTCTTTAATATAAGTCAGGTGATCCGTTTTATTTATTTATTTTTCATTATTTGTTGGTGCTGGGTAACTATGTTCTATCGTCTTCCATAGCAAGACAAGATGGTTCTCTATTCCCTCTTAGTGGCTAGGCTCTAAGAACTTTTTAATGCCAGCTACTGCCTTTTTGCTAAAGTATCTGGCTATTTACCTCTCATTATGAAGCTCATCCTGTGTCCCACGGTTCAGTCCTTACAGATGTCTCGAACAAAAACTAAATATTGTTCCATTTGTCCAGCCTTTGTGGAGCCATTAGATCACAGTTTATTTCTGAAGACTGTCAGATAAACTAAAAATTCTGATCATATGTAATAAGCGTGACACCTATCTGAAATAGTTTGCACAAGACATTTTTCCTTAAACAGATGTTTCCAATAGCTAAAATGGAAAGGATCTGTTTTGTACATTGTATGTAAATGTTTGGGTTTAATGGGAGCGTTTGCTAATAAGTGTTTACCTGATGTTTCTAGCACTGGTATTTTAGTAAACTGACACCTTTAAGAAAAAACACATTTAGGTTATTTGGTTATAAATGTGGCTAAAGATGAAAACAGCGTGAGAGACTTTCGCTTGTGCCTTCAAAGGCAAAATTAAAATCCTTTTTGGAGTAAACTTAAAAAAAACCCCGAACAAACCAAATAAAAAGAAAAACAGCAATCTGATTTAGTAGGCCTAACCTTCCAGAGAGGAAGATTCTTTCTAAGTTCAGCTACACCATTCAAGAGCTTTTTGTCTTTCGGTAATCTACCAGAATCCTTAGCACACATTAAGATCTGAATGAATGAGTATTTGGTGGCTCTTGTATAAGAGTAGAGTAGATCTCAAGAATCACTCAGATAACACAAAGAACTGTTGTGTTTTCTGTTAGATTATAAAGGCTTCAGGACAAGTAACGTTTGTCTGAAATTGTGCATTTTCTGGTGCAGTGGGGCCTTAGTTTTAGCTGGGCTTTCTCTCAAGAGTTCAGAGCTAGAATCATACTGGTTGCAAACATTGCACTTGTGATCAATACAGAACAAAGAGCTTAGGATTAGATTGAAAATACTAATTGTGATTAGTTTTAATGATTTTGTGATTTTTCTTGATGATTTTACAATATTGTTGAAACTATATACTTCAGTTAAAGTGGGTACTCTTGTATACTGGACATACAGGATGTATTATTTATGTGCTGTTTTAAATTTTGGAAGACACACCAATCTCATTTCTGATGACTGACAACATCTGTTCTTTTGAGTCTCGTTAGCCCTTACATTACTATTGAGTGTTACAGGATTTAGAGATGCAGAATAACTCATGCACCTAGGAAGGTACCTTGTGATATTGCTGCAACTCTTAGCTGCCTCACATAAAGCCTGCTGTGGTACTTTTTAAATTTACTATCACTACCTTATTTCATTACCTCTTTGTAACTGTAATGCCTTCGGCAATGACCTCTGTCATTGCCTCTGTCTGACTGATGATTCTCAAAACCCTTCTCCAACCCTGCCATAAGCAAAGGAAGGCAGGTGAGAGTGCTTTTGTGTCTGAATGCTCTGCAGGATGGCAACAGGAGTGATTTTTAAGTGTGACTAAGACAAAGACTGTGACAAAATATCAAGTCAATGAAATTAGGTTGATAAACTTATCATCTTTGTGTTTGTTTGTTTGATTTAAAAAGGAAAGAAATGTAATGATCCAAACAGTACATATTTTGTTTTAAAAATAGTAATAGAAAAGCAATCCAACAGTTAATTCTGGGGACTTGATGTTTTTGCTAGAGGAAAGAAGAAATCATGCTTTTGGTGCATAGCACCTTTGACAGTTTGAAAATCTTGAATTATTAATCAACAAATATCAAATAGAGGTAGTGTTTTAGTGTATAGCCAAAAGCTTATTGTGTTATTGAGGGTTTTTATGTCAAAACTCTGTGGATCTGTTAAAAATACTGCTGTAGTTTCTTTTATGATGGACGTGACTAATAAAAAAGGAACTTTATGGTGGTCTACTGTAAGCTTTAAGAAAGTTAGAGGAATAAATGTATCATCCTGATAATAGTTTTAGCATAAAAGAGAATCATATAAAAAGGAGTAGATTTATTGTATATTTCGTCTCTCCAGAATCCCCAAAATCTATGAAAGAGGCAGTTCCATGAAATGTGTAGAACGTTTCATATTAATAAATAAATATTTGTTATTAAACTGAAAGCTAATAAATTTTAATGGATATTTGTGCTTAATTTATATTTAAAATGCTGCTGACATTATGTGTACATTATCATGTTTTTCCATGACAGAATTCCAGTTTATTTTAAAAGTTACATGAAAGACTATAATTAAAGTTTCCCATGTTTTTTTCACATATTCGTGGTCACAGTTTAATTACATTAGTAAAGAAATTAACAGATTTTTCAGTATTGTTTAGTGTGTGACTAAATCTAATGATTTTGCAGATGACTTGGCATTCCTGACTGTGTCCACCTTTTACAACATCTTTCTTATACTGTAGGCACAGAGTTACAGTGACAGATATATTTGAGCAAAACGCAGAGGTAGGATAAATAACCTCCCCATTTCTTTATATGCCTTCAAAGGATTTTGTTAAGTCCTTTGTCTGTGTCGCAATGAAAACTCCAGGCATAACTGATTCTTTACCAGTTTCCCCTGTCCACTTTTCTCTTGCTTTCAGATCTTTTCCAGAAGTGTTTTCCATTATAAAAGCCCTCAAGGCTGTGAGAAAGGTTTGCATTTTTTATTCCTAGAGTTAGACTATACTTTCAGTTGTATGGATACATGTGCTGCTTTGTTTTCTCTTTGGTGACTAAGAGATCTATATTTCTCTACCAGTGATGGGTCCTCTGCATTAGTCATCTATCCCTTAAACTTCAAATTCTCTGAGAGCTTTACTCTGCATTGAGGGCTGATTATTTTTTTTTCCCCAAAATACAATTTAAAACAATAGATTGTATACAGATTTTGAGTTCTTTCAGGCTCCAGCAGGTTTCTTGAAAGTCTTGGAGACCAGTCAATGTAAATGCAAAGTTTAATTAAAAAAACACGTCTGTCAAATGAGAAACAAAGAACAACATTAAGAATTTAAACTTAGAAAAGATAGCATTACTTAATAAATACTAATATTATTTTGATACTGGAACATCAGTCTGGACTGGGATTAAATTGTAAGCATGCTGTAATGGAAAGGAGCAGGTAGGGACATCGCTGTACCCTCACTTCCTCAAATGAGGTGTTTTTAAGAGCAAATAGCCTCCTCGTCATATTTTCATTTGATGAATCTAAAAGAATAGGTGGGATTAATTTAAAAATCAGAAAAGGAGAGAGGACAGCACAGACAACAATGGATATTGTTTGGTGGAAGCCATAGTCCTGTTTGACTTGGGAAATTAGAGAACTAATCTAGTGATAATATTGAACGCTTTTACTAGGTTTATGTTTATTTCTTTTCAGTCGATCAGTTTCTAGTCACCCCTCAACAGCCTTTATGCATTTAAAAGCCATGCTGTTTTCAGATACGACCCTTAAAGTAGCCTTCTCAGTGCATTTTAAGAACACAGTCTTTGAAAAAAACTTTTATTCTTAAACCAATCTCTCTAATTAAACAAATGCATACATTTTATATTTTGAGAGATAAACATTACGATTTATGATATATTTTGTCCTGACTATATGGTCAGGACACATTTGCAACAATACTATTAGTGACTGGGGGAAAGAATAACACATTTAGGAATAAAAATCACTTTAATGAAATGTAATTATCTCATGGCTGTTGGGTTATTTGCAGATTTTTAAAAACATCCTGGTCTACTTGACTCTTATTTTGATATCTCTGAAAAAAGCATGTGCTTTCTGGCAAAGGGAGTGATTTTATCGAGCACATGGCAGCACGGGAAAACTAAAAGAGAGTGAAGTTACTGTGAATATATACATTGAGGTTAAATTTTACAATTAATGGAAAGACAGCAAGTGAAGTTATGTTCAATATAATCCCATTTAAAAATGTTTTTTAATTATCTTGTAATATGATGGGATGTGCCCCATTTTCTGAAGATCATTTACAACCAGAATATTTGTAAAAGGCATGTATGCATACACTAATGCATATACTTTCCCATATTTCTTACACCTGTTCTGAAATTGTTCACACTTCTCCAAAAACAGAAAAACAGCATACAAACATGAAAAATTATTCTAGAGAGAAGCTCAGAATATAAGATTAAGTTATCCTTTGAAAAGTTCAGAATACGGTAAAATTTATTGCTGTGTCTTTGAAGTGCCTGTATGAGTATTATCTTATGCAGAAAACAAAGCACCAGTTAAAATGGAACAAGTCTAGAAATTTCAGTTCTACTTTAGCATGGAAGTTTTTATAAGTTGCATTTTAAAATCAAAGTGAGCATGATACAAGAATTTACTGTGCCCTATTTTATTATGCATTGTAGACACGACAGGATTGTTCACAATAGCTACTATGTAGAATGTTTTACCATTTTGTTTTGATAGTAGTTTCTGTGATAGAGAGAGAGAGATAGGTATTAAAATTTGTTTAGAATTTTAGGACCTTAATTAAGCTGTTTTATTTCAATTTCCATGCTTACTTTATCTTTCTATTATTTGTAATGCTATCGGTACAACTTCAAGTAGTATATAATTATTTTTAACTTAATATCAGCAACTACTATATAATGTTGATTTAAAATCTTCTGATGAAGATCCTTGACCTCAGAGACAATTTATCATGATGACAGAAATTAATCATGTTAGCTGTGCTTGGTCTCATGAAGACAGTACAAATTTAGAAACCATATAAACAGGGGTAGGTAATGATTTAGAATATTACTAGACTGTCATACCATAATAGTTTAGTAATAATTAGGCACATTAAGCAAGTGATGAAGTAATATACCAGTAGATTAAGTATTTCTTTCCAAAATTCTGCTGCACAATTACTAAAAGAAATTTCTGAAAATAAAAGCAACCCTGATTTTAAAGCATTAAAATAGATGTTTAAATGTAAGTATGAAACTAAATTTTAACTGTTCTCACTTGTGACTATTGTCACTTTACTACAGTTATCTCAGTCCCCCTTGAATCTATCACTGACTGTACCATTATCAGATAGATTGTTGGATTTGACTTGTACAGTACTATATAGTTCTTAAAATCTTTGTTTTCAAGTATCTACAATTTTTAAGATCTTTGTAAGATCTCTAAGATTTTGTTGCTTTTTTTATCCTCTGACTTCTGTTAAGTTTTCTCAGATAATAAGGTTGAGAAAAATTATTTTTAAGTATTTAATATAAGAAAGAATTTAAAGAGAGTCTAAGAAGCAGCAAACCAGAAAAATCACAATATTAGAAATTGAAATTAAAGACCTTTGTTTGCCATTGATTTGTGTAATAGAGGTTTTAAGTTTCTGGCAACAAACTAAAGCCAGGGCAAATGATGCCTTGTGCATTAAAACAAATTCACAAATTCGGTCTTGCACAGCTGTGATTACAGTAGTGAAAACTTCAGATCTGAATTGTCTGTCATGAGAGCATGGACCAGTGACTTCCACACGTATATCTGAATATATACACCTAACATATCAGTTTATGATCAGTGACAGATAAGGACAAGTACCGATTAGAGTCTAGTAAGAGTAACTCACATGCGTATTTCTGCATAAACTATGGTACATGATGAGTAAGTGGTTGTAACACAGGTTGGGAACACTTCCTTTCCACATGAAATTATTTTCAAAGCTCCTCCTCAGCAATAAGCATGATTTAAAATAAAATCATTCCTATTACCTTATCATTACCATTAAAGTCATTCAGAACAATGACCAATATCTGTCTTAGAGGCAAACTCTTCCTCTCCATTCCATATTTCTAATCCATTATGGTTGTCAGTCCAACATATGCAATCCTAGTGTGAGTCAGAAATCATCTGCCATATTCTACCAAGTATATAAAAATTGTCCAGTTGTCATAATCAAAAAAATGTTTGGGGACAATCTAGAAATCTATAGCATTGCCTCCTAGCTGATTGTCCTGTTGTCTAGAGTAAAAAAAAATTTAATTTAACTATAACCTCGCGTCAGAACTTTTAGTAAAGCCTTACCCAAAAGTCAAAAAAATCATACAGAGAGGTTAGAGGTTCTTTACTGTGTTTTATGGCACTGCAAATTTTTTGTTTCATTGGAAAAACCTCAACAGCCTCTCTGTTAAAAGGAGTGACACTGTGAATGGTATGTTGTCAGATTTTTTTTGGATGGTGTTCCTTTTAAATAAAAGCAGTGCTGAAGAATTAAGATTCTAGTGGCTTCTCTGCTTTTCTCTGCAATTAAGTGAACTTACCAGTGCAGATATTAGGCTGAAGCCATTGATGGAAAAATAAGACCATATAGAAATTTAATTTACGCTTTTCATCCACAGAAGACTGTACTGAATAAAATTATTCCCAGTTCTGTAAGGGTATTTCCTAACAATCCTCTCGCACAGGAAAAAATATTTAATAGTAACTATGGTTTTGAAAAATCAGTTTGAAACCATGCACAACAATGCGCATTGGCTTTGTCTGGAATAAGACCAAATTTGATTGACAGCTGGGCAATACCTTCAGTATCCCTTTTTTTTTTTTGGTAAAAGTTTTAAATTGACTTCTGTAAACAAGCATATTTTTGTTAGTCCAATGGGATGTGATACAAAATGGATCTTCAATTCAGAGCCAGCATATTCTGATTAAAAGTCCCAGAGAGGATGATATTTCTTTTTTCATAGCACAAACTGGACTCTGATCTGTTTATGGTTCCTCGGAGAACAATATTGTAGTATAATTTTCACATGTGAATGTAGCACTTTCTATACCTTGCATAAATCATTCTTTGAAGAAAGTTTACAAGGCTGTATTGGAAGCAAAAGCTGTGCAAGATACACATGATATGTATATGAGACATACTCAGATATGACACAAAATCATGTGAAACCAAACTATGCTGAAAACATGGTGGAAGAAGCCATAAATAAAGACTAAGATAACTATTAGTTTACAAAGGTGATGACGATGTGGAAATAGTTTCTTAAAGCATAACAATATGCTATATTCAAATGTTTGACATTTTCCTACAATTTTTGTGTGTTTCAACAGGCACATGAATGTCTAATTGATTTCTGAAAGTTAGGACAATGTACCTTTGAGGGAGGGCCCGAATATGCACATTTTTTCCTTGTAGCAAAAGAGTAGCATCCCTGGAACTTTTAGTCCAGATCAAGAAAGAGACAAGTAAAATCTCCCACAATTGGGAAATTCTAGGTAAGACAATTTTTATTTTAAATTAAATATATTCCATAGCAGAACCAAAAGCAGTTGAAGTTGACTTGAATGTTAGTTTAACTGAGATATTACAGGCAGAAAAATCTCCTGCCAAATGCAAAAGCTACCAAAATTATTAGGATGTCATTCCTAGTTGCTGCAACGTGTCAGCATGCCTAATTATTGTTTCCATCTTTGGTGGTTGCCGTGCATTGCTACCATTTCTACTTTACTCTTCCAGAAGATGATTATAGTAGAGTTCTGAGTGAATGTAATTGTGTGTACAGGCAGTATATATGGCCTCTCGGCACTCTTATTTTATTTTCTTTTTTCCTTCTACCTAGGCTTTCTTTTGCAATGTTTCTTGATATCCACTCATAAATGAGTGGTCAAGACATACCATTTCTATTGGCAGAAATTTGCCTAGGAATCTGGTCTCCACACTCTGTCCTTCACAGGATAACCAGAGTTTTGAGAGGTTTGGTACCTTCCACTGGTCATGGAAGTATTTAAGTGGTGTCAAGCAAGGCACCAGAAGTAAAATATGAACTGTTATCTCTCCCTGCAGCTCATCCATGTACTTCCATAAATTAGTATTATGATCAGTAGTCTCTTTCAGTCTGAGAAACACATGGCCTATGAATAAAATCTCATAAGATGAAATAAGATGAAATGTAAGACTCATGTAAGACTCAGATTTTTTTCAAACAAAAATAAGAGGCTTTATCTGTGGAGGTTAGATTTATTGTTCATCTTTTTGGAAATGGTTTGCTAGTTAAAGAGGGATGATGGGACTATGCTGAGGCATAACAAAAGTACTTTTAAACTTTAGCACTTAATAAAAGTGGGGCTCCACAGGAAGGGATACCGTTAGGGTTCTTTGCAAAAGTTTCAGGAAATCTTTTGCAATAATCATAGTAGCCACCTATAAAAGAAATATTAATTATTAATTTTGGGTCAGTCTGTATCTCTTGTATTTTAGTTTCAAATAATCAGGGCTAAGCAAAGCAGAACTTTGCCAGAAATAAAGATAGTAGAAACTTGTCTTCAGTTATTCTCATTCCATCAAACTCAATCAATTCTAAAACTTGGCAGGTAGATTATTATGGCTTTTCCCTTTTTATATTTTTCCCAGCCTTGGTTATTACCATTTGGTCTTCCAGACTCCTAGGGTAAGTCTGCAGTGATGGAAGTAGTAAACTATTGACCTCAAGAAAAAAAAAAGAAGAAAATTCCTAAATTCCTTTATCCCCTGTGGACAATGTTTATCGTTAGATATCTATTTAGAGAGCCAAAAAATTTACCAAGATTAATACATTTCATGAAGCATCTTGGATTTAATGCAAACACAGATATTTATTGCCAGGGAAGTTGACAGTGAGGATGATGGCTACCACTTAGAAGGTCTCATTTTGAAGATAATTTACAGACGATGATTGTGACCATTATATGATGAATGTAAAACCTACTCTACAACAAATTTTATGGTTGCGAAAAGCAACGTAGTCTAAGATGTTTTCAACAGTTATGTCTCTATATAAAACCTCAGCCTAACCTGCTCAGACAGAATGACAAAGGTCCGTTTGTACACTTTCCTGCTTTTCTAACGACAATAGAATTTTTTTCAGAGTTTGTTCAGAGAATAGGTACTACAGTCAGTTATTGCATTTTTAATACTTGCATAGGTCGTGGTCAACCTAATCCCAGAGAGGGACAGATTTCCCTATTGCATGCTAAACTGTGTCCTTCAGTTAGCACTACCTACAGAAGGGGTGTGGAATACAAGGACTGGAATAACAAGGCAGAAATTGGACTACAAGTGGGTTCGTGTACAGGAATTCTTCTTTCATAGATTAACATTGTCAGCTGGAAATTGCTGGTTTCCTGTCTGAAGATCAGAAAGTTCCTTCCATAGTTTTCTGCATAACATTCCTATGATATTAAATGGCAAATGTTTTGTGAAATGAAGAAGTACACCCAGTCTAATTGTTAGGTACAATTAATTGATCTTTTGCCTTTCAGATATCCCTAGTTCATGTAGATCTATGTTTGCTAAATCCAACTTCAGCTTGAATGGCTGAAGCTGGATTTTCTTTTTTATCTTATAGACCCTAAGTAGGAAGTCAGCAAATACATTTTAGGACTTCTGTTTGGTGGGAGCTATCCATTTTAAATAAGTGATTCATAAGTTTTCTGCAGGAGGTCTTTACTGTAGGTGGTAGAGACGATCAAAGCACAGTATTCAAGACTATGTTATAAAGACAGTAACATGCTCAAGCAAGGGGCATGGAGGAAGCAAAGCAGCATGGAAGTGTTTTAAATTTTTCCTTTATTATAATTCCAATGCTTTCTTAAAGCATTTGTTTTCCTAGTCTGCAGCAGCAATTGGCACGGAAACCTGATTTATTTCATACATTATTATCTTTTGTATAATACTTAGTTTTAGGAAGAACAGGCCTCCTAGTAATCAGGTCTGCGGCAGTCCTAGTGAATGTTTCATCCAAATCAAACTTGAAGACAGAAACAGACTTCTTTTGTTGTTGTTGTTCTGGAAGAAACACTCAAGTTTTATAAACGTGGTTATACTTCTCCAATCTGACTTGCCCTGATGAGGTAGAAAAAAAAAAGGGGGGAGGGGGAAATCCATTTAAGAGGTGCAGTTTTTAACACATAATAAACTTTAAACAGCTACTCCACTCCAGATCAGAGATCTGTAATATTTAGTGGTTCAAACCTTCTGTATGTTTCAAATATCAAATAGAACTACTAACTGGATGGACTAAGGTCAGAGAGCTTTATGCTTAAACTTTATGCTCAGGACAATGAGACTTTTATAATTACAATAAAGAAAGAAGCCTGGCTATGCATGATACATACTTGACATGGACTTTAGATTACTCACAGTTTTCCTTCTACGAAGGTATTAAATGATAGACCTAAATGCTACTTTGCTAGTTACTGTGTAGTGCATTCATTATAAAAATAGCCAACAGATTTTGCAAATATTAATCTACTAAGGTTTAAAGTATGTTGTGATTATAAAAAATAAGTAGTGAATATAGGCAATGTGATCAAAATGACTGCTTGGTAGTCTTTGGCTTGGTAGTTTTGGTAGTGTGGAGCTAGCTCTGATCTAAGTGGGGCAGGGTTAATAAGTTGTGATTATATTGCATAAAACTGCATATACTGCATATATGAAGATGATCAGGGGGCTGGAGCATCTCCCTTATGAGGAAAGGCTGAGAGACCTGGGTTTGTTCAGCCTGGAGAAGAGAAGACTGAGGGGGATCTTATCAATGCTTATAAATATCTGAAGGATGGGTGTCAGGATGATGGGACTGAACTCTTTCCAGCGGTGCCCAATGACAGGACAAGGGGCGATGGGCACAAGTTGGAACACAGGAAGTTCTACCTCAATATGAGAAAGAACTCCTTTCCTGTGAGGGTGCCAGAGCAGTGGCACAGGCTGCCCAGGGAGGTTGTGGAGTCTCCTTCCCTGGAGACATTCAAAATCCACCTGGACGCGCTCCTGTGCCCCTGCTGTAGGTGTCCCTGGTCAAGCAGGGGGTTGGACGAGATGATCTCCAGAGGTCCCTTCCAACCCTGCCATTCTGTGATTCTGTGAAAAGGGATGCCTCTATCAACATTTTCCGATAGGTGTTGTTGGTAAAGGTGTAAAAGTTTTCACAAATGAATCTGGTTTCATCTTTTCCACAAATTTTTTACTTCATTAAAGAAAAAACATTTCTGTATTCTATAGTTTTGAACAGTTAGTAGATGACAACTGACTTCTGACTTTATAGGGTCTTTGTTGTACTGAAAAGATTTACTGTTATAATTGTTGCTTTGGTGGATGTCATTGGTGCCATTTCATGATATATATCTAACATTTTATATATGTCACATTTCCTTCACTTAGGATTTGAATTTCTGTTATTTCAAGATTATTTTTTATTTATTTACTTTAAATGTATTTTTCTAAACAATTTTATTACAACATAAACTATAACATTTGTATTCTTTTTCACTGTATATGCACAGATCCACTGATATATTCTGTAAATAAAACAACATAAAACTTTGGCACGTGTTGTAGTTACTCTAGGTCTGATATCAACATCCATTTAAGATAGCCATTTTTCTTTGAATCAGACTTTTAAGGTGTACTGCAAAGCAGATATGAAAGCGAATTTCCAAATTACTGTGACATTCAGTAACCTTTTTAAGGTCATTAACTCCAATAACTTTTACTTCTAGTAAATTTTTTGAGAACTTCTAAGAGTCCATACTGGTGTGCAACATATTTAGGAGCTAAAACTCTCATGTAGTTATATTCAGAGAAAAGATTGTGCTCAGAATTCAGGGAACACAATTGTTTGAGTAAAACATAAAAACCCTATCCCTAAAATGCTCTGAACCAAAATTAGATTAATTTAGAAAGCTTATATGGGGAGACTTTAAAAAAATTATAAATAGGAAGGCCATTGCAGTGTATGGAAGGTAAAGAAGTAGTTTTGTTACTTTTAATATAGTTACATAAGGTGAGATTAATCTCGCCTAACTTTACATGTTTACCATGTAGTTAGGAGATCGTTCTGAACTCCATTTATAGCTAATGGAAAGTAATAGGTGCATCTGAGACAAAATTAATCTGATGTATTTTAAACATCCACGTTGGTATGAGACACATTGTGACCTAGAAGTATTGATTTACTTCTATTGGCTATAGAATTTAGATAACTATTTCATATACAGAGATCTGTGCTGTAGACATGAGAAGTTAGATACGAGGTAAAGCCCATTGCTACATTTTCCATAAACTTTGGATTTTCCACTTTTGAATTATATTCAAAATTTATCTTGAAATAAACTGAGCTAGGGAAACAAAGGCATAACTGCTTTTAATGGATGCAGTTACTGTCCTGGGCAAAGATGGACTGGAGCTGGATGGTGCAAAATAAGGATTTGTCAGTAGTGCGGTGTTAGATATCAAAAGGTAGTGTAAAGTGAAACTCTAGGGCAGGATAAGCAAGGTATTTATGTGGTGGTGTTAATTTTACCTAAGACATCAAGAGAATGGGAGGCACCTGTTGTCTAGGACTATGGAAAAATTACAGTAAAATAGATCTGGAATACCATATGACTAGTCCTTCCCTACTATTAAAACTAAGGCAGACTTCAGAAAATAGCTGTGTCTTTTAAATTAGGAGGGGGAAGATACTACTTCTAGTATATCTTCTGGGATGTCTCATGACGCTTATTGGATGAACTTCCTAACTAGCTCTCATTAAAAAAAATATGTCTGCTCAAGGCACGAAACACCAATGTTTCAGTCTAACAAAACAGAGCTCTTCAGCTGAATCATCAGTCAATTTTAAATTTAGTTTTATGGTCTTTATTGGTGTCTTTACTTTTAGATGTAAAAGACGGTGAAGCTATTTTCAGTAATAGCAGATCCCAAAGCATTTTGAATTTATGTAGCCATCCAGTTTCTTCTTTTACTGTTTTGATCTAATGGAAAATTTTCAGTGTCTCCTTATGGACTGCATATGTATAAGAATCATGGAAAATGTTTAATCTAATTCAATGTTTATATAGGCTTTTTCTATAACTGTGAATTTAATATTCTCCTTTTTTCAATTCCATGATCTGTTCTAGTATATTGTACATAACAATCTTCCTAGGGTATTTTGAGGATTAAGGAGTTAAAATTTCCATATTGCTTTCAAAACACAACTACTATATATGGTTTTATTCTCGCTAATAAATTTATAGCTGTGATGTACCCTTTTCTGACATTGCAGTATAAACAATACAATGTCAAGTTTACTTTTGACCTTGAAGATGCTCAATGACTCTTCTGCAGATTTTCTAAGATGGATAAAACTATTATCTGCAACTGTATTATCTAGCCAAACTGTGGCACTATTCTATCCCTATTATGATTTCTGTTCAAGCCTCTAACAATGAATTTATTCAATTGAGATGCTATCTGTTTTTATTCACCTTCATAATACTAACACAATACACAATGATTTTATTGATTTTATATATATATCTTCTCAAACCCAATTCCAACCTTTTACAAGTAATAAAGGCATACAATAACAAAACAATTAAATGGCTTTTTTTAATAAATTGCTGGAATATCCTGTTTATTCTATTTCATTTTTTTGAAATAATTTTAAAAAGTAACATATTTCATTAGAAGGAGGCAGCAAAGATTCCAAATACAGAAACTGAAAAAATAGTCATGGCACTTTAAGAAATCTATTGAATAACTGTAGACACCTAAGTGTTGGGGTGTTTTTTAATTGATAGATTAAACTGTTTTCAATCATAGGTACTTCCAAGTAATTAAAAAGTATTTTGCATTAGCCATGCCTAGAATTCTCTATCATCAATGTATAAGTTAATTAGACTGAGAACAGAAATGGGAGCTACTAAGTATGGGCTGTCTTCTGTGTAACGAATTTTTTCTTTGTGATATAATTTTTCACTGATGACCTATCCTTGTAATATTCCGGCTTGTCACACCGGCCACAACTATGACACAAATACAACATGATAGTACTTTCTGCTCCTGAAAATGTGGAGTTTCTGTAGCTGCTTTTACTGTCCTGTTGCTCTTGTTGGTGACTGAGTCAGGAAAGAAGCAGAAGGAAGAAAGAGAGGGAAAAAAAAAAAAACCCACCCAGGAAGAATTTGCCTCCAGTAACTTAACTGGCTGTAATTTGAATGGCATTGTATTTACTGTAAGATAAAGCCTTATAATTTCCTCCATTTTTGCTAGTGAAAAAAAGCAGATGATTTTTATTTCAAACAATCTTAAATTCTGCTAGGTGGCAGTTGAATAACCTCTGCGTCATTCCTGAATCTAACTCTGTGCTTCCCTATGATCATACGCACATCACCATCATGTTTTATCAACATGTGCCCATTTTTCATATTGGGTACTCTAGAGAAGTAAATTTTATGTTCTGTTCAATAGATGGATAATCAGGGAAAGGACATGGGGTTTTCAGTCTTCTGAGAAAGCAAGGGGCTAAAAGATCATCAGTTCCACTGAGATAAGAGAACTTAACTCCTTTAGATTCTTTGAAAATCATGAATAAACAGACTAACTGATTCTGCCCTAAATCTCATGAAAGAAATCTTGTTGAAAAGGATAAACATTCAGAGGTCCCAAGTCCTTTTGTACTATGTTGCCTTTGTAACTGGGACAGTAAAATGAATGCAAACAACAAACAGACTTCAGAAACCACTATGTAGCAAAACTGATATATCTCATTTTATCTTCTTATCGACACTCATTAGGGTATTATATATCCCTCAGTTGATATGACCAGTGAGCTCTCTAGGCACACTCTTGCTTCACTTTTGATGTATTAAATCAAACATGAATACTGTGTCGACTTTTCATTTGCTATGCTCATTTCTAATATTATCCACATGTCTTCATATAATTCATGGATTCGTTTTCATAATTAAGTTGTATTTTTTCAAGGAAAAAATTATGCTTTAGTGTGAGATTAAGAGAAATTTGATTTTCTTTCTTAATTAACTATTTTGATGGAGGAATTTGGTGCAGCACAAAGAGATAAGATGTATGTAACAGCTTAAATATACCCATTGAAGTTGATCACATTACTATAGGAGTGAATTAATGAGGGAATAAATCAGTGAAATAATACATCATCAAAATGAATATTTAAGACCCAAGCCTAGTGTGATAAAATACAAGTCTAAATAGAACATGCATTTCTCTGAAGTAGAATAATTTCATCTTTCTAACTGGTGTGCACACTTTGAGTGATGCCCTCTTTCATCACGGAACAATTTTTCATGCTAAATTTCATATTGGATGGAACCACAAGATGTGCAGAAGGTGCAAAATCAAATATTAGTTTAAAAATGTGCTTTTCAGTGGTAAGATTATATAAGTAAATATATATGTTAGAGCTATTGGAAATATTCAGGGTGTTTAATAGAGCTGACAACCTTCCTAGAATGTACCTTGTAATTTTCTTCAACACGTATGGCAATTTGTCTAAAAATACTAAGCAGTGAAACAATTATTGACATTTTTTCTCCCAATTGCAATAATGAAAATCATAATTTAAAGATAAAAATTAAGCTTTTTTATGTTTGTTGAATGATAAGAAAAAGCAATTATTGTCATGGTAATTTTCTGTATTTTAATAAATCTTTCTCTAAAAATTTATATATAAAATCTTGTATCTGATGTCCTTCTGTGGTCAAGCCCAGTCCAATTGACTGAGATGTGATAATGTGAACTACAGGATGAGAATTCTGTGTTAGCTCCTCCTTCCTAATAACTAGGAAGTCCTTCCTAAGACTTTCTGGAGAGCAGGTCTTATGAGGAGAGGTTTAGGGAGCTGGGGTTGTTTAGCCTGGAGAAGAGGATGCTGAGGGGAGACCTTATCGCTCTCTACAACTACCTGAAAAAGGTTGTAGCTAGGTGGGTGTTGGTCTCTTCTCCCAAGTTACTGCTGACAGAAAGAGAGGAAAAGGTCTCAGGTCACAACAGGGGAGGTTTAGATTGGATATTAGGAAAAATGTCTTCACTGAAAGAGTGGTCAAGCATTGGAAGAGGCTGCCAAGAGAGGTGGTGGATTCATCATCCCTGGAGGTATTTAAAAGGTGTGTAGACATGGCACTTCAGGTCATGGTTTAGGAGGCGTGGTGTTGGGTGGACGGTTGGACTTGTTGATCCTAAAGGTCTTTTCCAATCTTAAAGATTCTACAATTCTATGATTCTATCTGCCAGATGAACAGTCACTTGATCAGGCAATAAGACAGGGGCTCAATATGGGTGATATCAACAGAGAAAACATGGTTAGAACACCCCTGTGCACTTTCAATCTCTACTACTCTATACACAGACTTTTGGCAAATTTATCAATTTGCCTAGAAAGAAGAAACATTGTATGATGTGACTGTATTATTTCTCAGATATATTAGTCAAAGAAACATTTTTGAGACAAATAAACTCACTATTACATCTAGTAGTAATCTGTGCATGTGCCAAGAGCTGCAGGCAAGGCAAGGTAGTCATATCAGAAGAAACAGGCAGTATATGGCAGAAAGATCTACAGTGCTGATAGCACAGCAGGTGCTGTAGCAGTTACAGGCAGTATTTTTTGTTACAAGTGAAAGAACAGTTTCCACTCCTTTCTGTGTTCAGCTTTGATGTTGTCAGTGTATTAATGAAATTCTTACATATCTAACCCTTCAGAAACTTTGCTAATAACTTATTATTGGTAGGTTATACTTAATATACTCTTTGGAATATAACTTTTAAGAAAAACAGGCATCTGTAGTCTAAGCTATTTTCCCTGACAGTAACAAAACTCAGCTTAAAACCTTCACTATTTAGAAGGAAAAAAGGAAAGGTGAAAACAACAAAATAAAATATGCTTTTCAGTGAGTGACTTAACAAGAGAGTTCACCCATGAGAATTTTTGAGTCTTTGGCTTTATTTCAACTTCATGCACACCTGCAGAACATCTCACCCATTATGCAAGGATAGGGACATACAGCATAGTGAAACCATGGAATGGTGCTTGGCAAATGATACAAAGCAAAAGTCCATGTAATTTAAGCACATATTTTTTGTTATGGTATCTAGTAAGTGTCTAAGCTCATCTGGATGATCTGATACAGCTGGTAGAAATGGGTGTAGCTCTGAAGGGTGATGTACAAAGCCTAAGGTTGAGAGTGTTGGCTTTCCTCCACACACAAGTCACTTAGAATGAACAAGAAGAACACACTAGGTGGAGGTAAGTAAATTAGGGCTTCATAATAAGTCCTGCTCCTCTATAGCACCTCCTGCTTGGGGTTCAGAAAAACCTGTGCTGTCAGGAAAGCCTATTATAGCATATATATTTATATAGGCTTATAACTAGACCTGTTCTTGCCTAATAGCTGGAAGGTGGAAATATCTACTTCCCAGTAGCTAACCAGTCTGTAAAACAGCAAATAAAAGGGAGCTTGCCTCCTTAGTTTGCTTGGCACACATGGGAGGGAGGGAGAGAGGGAGGATCACAACCTCCTGTGGATGTGTGTTTTATACAATGCTGAACAGGGACCACTGCTGTGTAGGGGTGATCGCTTTTTCAGAGCTAACTGAGGGTTATCCTTTTTATTCTTTACTTTTAATTTAATTTTTCATTCCTTCTTTTGTCCTTGTAGTACTTGCAGTAATTGTTTGTGTACTGCAGAAGCAAGGCCTTTGTCCCTAACTCTGCTAATTTCTGTCATAATCATGGGAAGTAGGAAACATGGATTTAAGTTCTAAAAGGATAAAGAATACCATGAACCTACAATTCTCAATGGTAATATTGCACTTCTTTCCATCCTACATGCCACAATAGCCTATCAACTATGCCAGCTTCAGGTATGACTGCATCCTTTCTATAATTTCTGTTTTCAAGAATCTTTGGTCAAGTTAAGTAGTGACAAGAGTGCCTTAAAGCCAAAGTGGTAGTATTTTTAGCTGTAAGAATAGAGAATTAGTAACAGAAAGGAGCCTTTTGCAGATTATCTACCCATCTATGTCTCCTTTACCTGTGAAGTCTTAATACAACCTGCAAATAACTTTTATAATACCTATAAAGTGCCCCTTTTCTCTGCCTTATACTTCTGTGCTGTTTTTGCAAAGGATGAATGCTGTCTTTGAGATACAGTCCTTTTAATGCTGTTGAAATCATTTTTTCTCCTGCGTTCCTATTATGATACCTGTCTGGCCAAAACCTGTCAGGCTCAGCAGGACAGTGAATCAAAATTTTAGAAGCTGGTAGATCTGACAGTCTCATTTAGTAACATTCACTGCCTCTAACCTAAGCCACTCTTTTCCCTAGAGTTTTCCTGAATTCTCCTGCCTTTTGCTACCCATTGCACTACAGGCTTGTGCTGATATGCAAAATATAATCTCCATTATGGTAAAAAACAGAAGTGTTAGTAATCAGGGCAAGATCAGTTGTACGTTCATGACATAATTCTTCTAAATGATGATCTGAGAGCAATGAGGAAACTCTTATGGGGTTTAGCTGTCCACAAAACTCTCTGCTATGGACCTTCTACACTGATGTATGCTTTTTTTCACATTCAAATGAGCTGTTTTCTACATTATCTAGAATTTGCTGTGGATTATCTACATCTGTTTAAACATGCAGCCGCTTGTCTGTTGTAGGAGAGCTCATGGTAAACACAGCCATGTCTCTCTGTTGAATTCCTATTCATTCGCTAAGTCAAAGTATTTGTTCTCCATACACTTAAGCTTGGATGACTTAAAAACCATTTTATCTCTGTGTAACTCCCTGATAGCTGCAATCAACAGGGTCATTTCGGTGATTTCTCTTTTTTCAGGGTCTAGTTCTGTGGCTTTCTTAAAGAACTGCTTTTGATTGGGGTGTTGGGGATGTGTTAGCCTTTATCCTCTACTGAAAGGCTGCAAGATGCCAGGGATGAAAGTAAAGCTACTTTAGGATATGGCATAAACCAAAACTGGGATAAGTGCGTGAACCTTTTTGCAAGGAAGTTGCTTTACATTCAGTCCTTGTATACTACAGTCAAAAGGAACTACAAATGTATGTTTGTTATGTATATGCAATATTTCTGCATAGGACACAAAATGGACTGCTAAGTGCACATGACTAGTCAAGAAATGTATGTGCAATATGATTCCTGAAATAGTACTGTCTACTGTAACAGCTACATAACGAATTATTTACCAATAGGTTACCTGGACTCCTGATTACTTAAAGAGTCATCAAACATAAACAAACAAACCATTTAAAGTGTTGGGCTCTTTTGCTTTCATTGAGCTTTGTGCACAGGAAAGATGAGGGACTAACAGCCCTTAAATGCTAAATACTTTACTGAGCTTGCGGCTGAGAATTATCTTCTGTTCACAACCATTTCAGTGAGCCTGTATTCTAACCTTCAGTTAATATATTTAAGTATTCAATATAGTAACCTTTTTCTTGTATTTTGGTAATCCTAACTAAAATTAACAAGTACTGACAAGAATCTGCTTCTTAAGAAAAAATAATTTATCAATATAGTAAGCTTTAAAGATATTTTCTTGTGATGGGTGTATAACAAATTATTTTTTCACTGCAATTAATAGCTACACTGTATATTTCAGCTATTTCTCTGAGATGTTCCTTTCATTATGTGCACAGATTTTACCTGGTTTTAAAATTTGTAATATAGTTTACAGTACATTACAGATGTTTGCATTATAAGACAATAACATGAGACAAGACTGAAAGAGAGCTAAAGTATTTGAGCATTCTAGCTAGTTTTCCAGAGCTGCTTGCGGGAGTGTGTTTGAGTGCTGATAAGGAACGAACTATATTAAAAAGACAGAGGCAGAACCTAAGTATCGTTTTCCCTTTTCAGTCACTAGATGATTCCTCCATGCATTAGCAAAAAATGCGAAACCAAAGAACATTTTGAACATATTAAACTTAAAATTTTCAAGATGTACATCTTAAGAGAGCTAATTTTCTTAAAAGATAAATGAAATACATCTGGCATTTTAACTTCTGTTTATTGTTTCTAAACTCATTAGAGACTGATTGCTTAGAAATCACAGCTGTTTGATGAGGTCAATAGAAGCCAAAAAACCTATACAGGCCAATTTAACGCCTCATAATTGGCAATGAAATTTGGAATGTGAACTCCTTATCATTTAGACAGATACAATGTTTGTGAAGAAAAAACAATACGCTGAATAGATAGATGAGAAAGTTACCATTTCTTTTACCTTGGTGGTCCTTTATTATGTGCCTGACTTGTTTTAATGGAGCCTAAGACCTTGGAGGTGATAGAGGCGTTCCTCCTCGTCCAACCTCACTAAAAATAGGTGCTACTTGAAATAAACTGTGCTATTTAAACTATATATCCAAAGTGCATTTCTTGCCAAATGAGGTCGTCACCCCTGTGGTACATCTGGCCTCTTATCTTCCTGGCACTTTTACTTCTGCTTCTAACCTCGAATTGCTGTGCCAGTGCCAAACAGCAGAGCCACTAGAAAATAATATTTTCTTTGTCAGCAAGTGGAAATAAATATATACACTACTGTAGTTTGAGAAAGAATATATGATAAAGCATGCATTCGTCAACATTATTCTTAAAATGGCAAGGGCCAAATTTGTGGAGAAAAAGCCAGTCTTACTAGATACACAAATGAAACTTTAAATTGTATATCATGTGTAGATTAGCTATAACAGACAATAATGTTCCATTTTAGACAGATTCATCAGAATAGTGTAAGCGATGTTCTGCTGAAGAATATTGAAAGCTTTATCATAGTGTAATGTGCTCAATATTGTCTCAACAAACTCTCTGCTTCATTCTTGACTGACTGTAGTTTGAAACGCGTAAAGCTGGGACTTGGTAGTATAGGTAGCTTTTCTACAAGGACTCGATCAGTAATGCAGGTGAAACAGCCTTCACTGTTACATGGGAACATCAATATCTGCGTGTAGTAGGGAAGAAATTTTTATAGTTAATTGAATCTAAACTAATACAAAAATAATCCACAGAAAACTAGTAAAATTGAAGTCTAAGTAGAGCTAAACTGATTTTTATTCACGTATTGTATTTTCTTTATGTGATTATAAGATGAAGGCTGAATTGCTCAAGTTTTTCCATAATCTATTAGTAACGCAAATAGTTAACACACTCTGTCTCGAAATATCAGCTGTTAACCTGACAGCCTCCTGTGGTACACAGTGCAATCAAAACATTACAGAAGAGTAGTTTTGCAAGCCTTTGTTGGACTCAGAAGACCAGCTTACATTTCACAGGCAAAGTTTATCCAATACGGGCAGGATTTTGCCTTTCTCCCTCCGCCTACCGCGCCCCCGCCCCGGCCTTTTCCCTTTTCAGCCCTTGCTTTCCCTCACTGTTACTGTGCTGTTGAATCCAATCCGCAAGCGAGGCGAATTTCAGTCCAGCTTTTTCAGGGAGCCGGGGATACACACAAAGTTGGCTGATGTGCCATTCAGCATCCCAGCAGCTCTTTCTCTTCACACTCGCAATGGCAAAGCTTTGTGCGGATGCACTGCTGGATGCTCTGAACTAAAACCGTCTGGGGGAGCTTGGCAGGTTTTGGACAGCCTTTTAAAGGTAAGGGAGCTTAAGCAGGCGTGCTGGAGAAGGAATCTGCTGGTGGAGAGCGCGGTGTGTTAAGTGCTGTGCCGGCTGCATCTTAAGTCTCCTGTTCTGATGGAGGAGTCTGTGAGCAATAGCTGGGAGGGGATGCTTTTGTACTTGAAATAAGAAGCCCCAGATTAAGTGTTATCGTAATGACTGCTTTCGAGCTTGTGACGAACGGTGTGGTGATCAAAGCTTTCAGGAAATATCTCTGTCAATTATTTACCCGCTCCCAACTTAAACCTAACTGTATTAAAAACAGCAGTAGAGGCCAGCAGCCCAAAGCTGCAAGGTGCTTTGAACATCTCTTGTCTTGCTGCTTTTTGAAGTCCCCTTATTGCAGTCAGTTTGGATGACTACTCTGGAGAGAGCATTTCGTGCACACCTATCTCTGTTGGGGTCTTTCCTTTTTCTACAATCCAGCAAGGAACAGTATGTTTTAACAACAAAAGACCATTTTTAATGCTCAAATCTCATACTGTCCTTAAAAATCTTTTAAAAGACTACTTTCAGAGCCATATAGGTGTCTGTGCATTTAGGTTATAGTTGACTTGCCATTCAAACGTTGTAACAGCTATGTGCTTCACTAAAACACATTGTAAAATTTAATTTCAGTTGTAAAGAAGTCCAGGCTTTTTGCTTAAAATAACCTGTACTAGTAATGCTGTTTTTACTTTTGGGTGGTCTGCTTCATCCATTTATGCATCTGTCTGCTTCAGGTTCGTGGTATATCAAACGTCAGAATAGCACAAGAAAATTCTAATATCGATGCTCCTAGACTATTAAAATTTTTACTACTTTGTTGATGAAGTGGGTTTTATGTTTTGCAAGATTTTCCAAGTATTTTTTCCGTGTTTTTTAATCTCAAAATCCCATACAAATTGCATAGTGTTCTTCAAGTTCATCTAGGTAGGTAGCGTTTTAAGAAACAAACAGCACCCCCCCCACCCGCCTCCTGTAGATTTCTAGTAGCACGCATATTAGGCAAATGTTAGTGGTAGCATGCATGCTTCTTTAAAAGTTTCCATCTGACAATGCCTCTCAAAAACCTTTTTAAAGAAAAAAGTACAGAAGGTTTTTTTCCCCAACTCTAAATGTTTATTTTCTAGTAAACTTTTCTTGTGGAATTTACATCTTCTTAGAATTGTATGTGTTACCTCAGGCTGATATTTCTTTCTGCTGTTACTTAAGGAGGTATTTGACAGTCATTCCCATGCATTTTCTAATTTGAGGCTAGAGTAAGTTAAAGCCTGAATTCATATCTGATGAGTTTTACATTTTAAATGAGGCATGCCAGGTAATAACATGAAGCAGAAAATATCTATGTGTGATTTTTTGCATACAACTATTAGCATAGTTCATAGAAAGTATTAAAAGAGAGTATACATTTTAATATTTAAATGACTTGTGGAATTGCAGATTGATATTTTCAATGGTCTTTCATTACAGTTTCTGCCATTGAGGCAATGTGAGGGCTTTGAGAAAGATGGAATGCTGTAATTACCAGGTGCACATGTTCATTAATCCTTCCTGGCTAGAAAAAGCTTCATGTTCTTCTCCAGTGGCCTATTCGTAAAGCTATAAATATCTAAATTGTGTCAGCCAAGAAGTCACACAGAATGGAGGCTCTTTTTGAGTTCAATTTCATGCACTGTTGCTTCGGTCTTGTGAGGGAGTGCTTTGCATTCGTCATGATGGATGTTTGTCCTCCCCTTTATAAAAGTTCAGAAACAAACTATTACGTCATAGAATATTTAGTTTAAACTATATGTGGATAGATTATAAGAAGTGTTTCTTGGGGTAAAAATGTGTAAAAATAACCTCCGTGAGTGAAGACACAAACCAGAAGAGTCACCAAGATAATTTTAACTCTTAAACATAATATTTTGGTAAACAAATTAGGAAAGCTACAGAGTAGGCTTAAGAAAAAGGATTTTAGAGGAATGTCTATAGAAATCTGCTTGCACTGTTTTCCGTTTAGCTATACACTGGCAAGTAAAACAGCATGGTGTTGGAATACTGCATTTTTACCTCTGACTTTCTTTTAAATATTCTGATATAATTGTCAGTCTCTAACTTTATATGGACAGAAAGATTAGTAAATCCATCTGTATCTCTATCTATCTATTTCTATGTGGATATCTGTACATAAGCATGTAGGTATTGTATTTAATGACAGAGCAGGTAAAGGTAATCATCAGATGCTAATTTTTTAATAGATACTTGAAATATACAGTGACATCTTTAAATTGCTTATATGTAATTTCTCTATGAATATACATGTACGTGTGTGCACCTTTCAGAAAATTTTCTTGTTAGCATTTACTGGAACTGCACTGAAATGCAGATTTTACAGTCAATTCTATGTCTTCAATCTGTCATTCGACTTACAGGACTGTTTCAGGACTGCACATCGATTTAAGTTTGAAAAGCACTAAAATATATATTTCCTTCACTCAAAACTGTTAGTAATTTTAGACTCTCTTGTAAGTTCAGAATTAGAGCTTTGCTGTTCGGGAAATCATCTAGAAAATTTTTGTTTGCTTGCAATGAGCTGAGAAAACTATCAAATAAGAGAGATAGAGAAGAGATCATACCTTGCTTGCACACAAAAATAGTAATTTTTACCAAAAATAAGCTTGACAGAAGATACAGATGTTGCCTGTAGATACCGTGCTTCATTCACATTACCAGTCTTCATGAATTGCTGAGGAGGATTCAGTGCTCCCTGCCCGTCCTACAAAAGTGGATAAAGATCAAGCGATTTATTTTTTTCAATGAGGAAAAGAATAGAACCGTATTTATGCATTATTTAGAATAGAGTGTGTATAAAAGGTGAAATGGCACAAAGGCTGGGTACCGCCACTGTTCCCGCAAGTTCTCTGACACCACATCTCTTCTGACGGTGCCTTTGCTAGCGAAGCCGGGGAACTGTCCAGCAACTGAGCCGCTCACCAGGAGCGCCCTGACCCATGGTCTGATAGTCTTAAAGGTCTGGGCAAACATGAAATAATTAGGTCTCAGGATGTTCCCTTCTGGGGAGCTAAGAGTTAGATGGGAAGCATACTACCTGGTGTGGATCACAGGCAACTTTTTAATGCTATGTGGGATTTGGGGAATGGATCAAGATCACTCTGTCTGACGGTGTCACAATGCAGCTCCTAGGCGGGTAGCATTTGGACACAGTACAATGACATGTGTTTAGCCTAACATTCTTATCTTATGTTAAATAACATGAATTTTAATAAAGGTATGGAGTAATTAGTACAACTTTGTATCTTGCAAAATAGCATTTTTTACAGATATATTAATTAATCAAAGAATATTTTTCATACCAACAGTCTCCTCCTCTATCTGCTTTTGTGTTTTGGTTTTTTTTATTATTATTATTATTATTTTAATCTTAGTAACTATTTGATTATTTCTCTCTGGCAATAACAGGTTGTGGTAAGACTAGAACCACTTTTAGGCACAACTTTTTTCAGGTTCATTAGTTTAATGATTTTCAGGGGGAAAAAAACACACAACCCAAACCTTAAGTCACTGAAATCTTTCTTCCTTCCCTTTGAGAGATTTAGCTAAAACTTTGTTTAAGAAAGACTGAAAAAACCAGATATCATAAATGAATCCATATTAGGTGGCTCTTATAAACGTGTTTTTCTATTCATGCTATTTAGAGACACAAAACCTCAATATTGTGGGCTGTAATTTGACCCAAATTATATCTCTGCTTAAATTTTTAATTTTTGCTATATGTCATTCATATCTTTAAAAAAATGTTAATACCAGTTATCATTTCATATATATATATACAACATTCACATTTCTCATGTAAAACCCTTGTGCTATTGAGTTTCACTAGTAAGAAAAGTTTGTTGCCTGTCAATAGAAAACCATACAACTTCTAACTGACAAAACAGGTCAATATATATGTCTTCCCTTCACCGAATTAACTAAACCGTTATGAGAGAACACAAAACAAATTCTGTATTAGATCAGATGAAAGATCTGTCTAGCCTAACGTCCTGTACCTGATGTAAATAGTAGTAGGTTTCCAACAAGGAGTAGAAGAAATGAGCTCAATGTGGAGTGGGACTTCCCAGGTATATCTCGTCATCATCCAGCGATCAATATTGTAGTGACTTTGTGAGGCACTGCTTTTTGTCACAGATTACAGTGGAGTTTAAAATCACATTGTGTAATGTTTGTTTTGTTAGCAAAAGTTCAAAAATCATTCTTAAGGCCACTTCATCCCATTGTTTTCCTGCTTAACGTTGCCTCTTTATTTTCTTCCTTGCTTTTGGTTCTGGCCACTGGCAATGACTGGCTAGATGTCTTCTTAGTCTTGGTTCATCAGAAAACAGCTAAGACATTTCTGCTAGCTCCAGCATATATTTAATGAAGATTAATGATGTCTTACTGAAAATATATTCATCCTTGGACACCCTTTCTTGGTTTATTTTTTTTCTTTTTTTTTTTTTCTTCTCTGTATCCATTTTTTTTAAAAAAAAGAAGTTTGATAAAACAGATAAGTGCATATTTTTGCATTTCTATACTTACTTACGGACAGCATAATGGCTGTAATATTAGCTGAAATTATTTATGAGTAAATAGAGGTTTTGTGACTTGTTTTTCCACAGATTTTTATTTTTCAGCTTAGCCTTCCAAAATGCTGTCTATTTACTCAAAGAGCTCTGTGTGAGGACAGAATGAGAAATTATATCGTGCAGAAGCAGGAAAACACATTCACATTAAGTACACTGGTAAGCATGCCGTTGCAATTTCATTGATGGACATCAAGTATGTGATGAATTTGATCAAGTTAGGGTGGTTTAATAAACGACCATCCCTTTTATGAAGTAATGCTTTTTAGTCTAACTTCTCTGGAGCCAGTAATGTAGACTTGCATTGCCTCTGGCAGAAGAGGGAGTTCAAGCTCAGTCTCTCACTTCTTGGATGCATGTAACTTAATCTCTAAGCTATAACATAATAAGGGAGGACCCTGTTTTTTAAGAGAAAATGGGAGCCATAATTGCCTTTTGCAGGAAACCCAATTCTATAAGGTTGTGTTAAGCATACTCTGAGAAAACTTATGGGTTAAGCCCCCATTTTTGGCACTGTTTAGTGCAGCATGCATTTTACATGACAGTAGTGGTATGCATGTGCAGGATTAGCCTCTTTGTACATCTAAATGGCAGCTATATGTATCTCTGGCTAGACTCTGAGGTCTGGGGTCTAGTTGTGTAGAGGCATATGGTAGTAGTCAGACTCTTCAAGTGTGTTAAAATGGTAGTATACATTGTTGTGAATATATAATTCTTTTCAAATGTGTTTTTCCTGTGTACAAGGAGAAAAGAATATAGCTGGCATAATTTTGGGTGCCATTGTAGTTAGTAATATCACATAAGCTGTGCTACCTCCAATTCTTTGCCTCACAGATTTTGCTTCTGTTTTGAATAACTTACTAAAACTCTGGCATTGTTGTGTATCTATGCCTTTTTTTTTTTTTTTTTCTTCTCAGCTTTGATTTGATTTCATTATTCATTTGCTTTATGTCTCTCCTTGCTCATTTGACCAACCTTCGAAATTTTCCATACAACCAAAACTACAAGAATTTGTGTTCCGTGTTGACAAAATCATTCAGCCAAGAGGCCAAAAACTGTCTTGCAGTAAACCGTTGTGGTTATAGTGCAGCATAGGCATACCTTGATCTGGTTAATAGTAGCAATGTAACCACCATAATACACATCCCAGTGTGTGCTGTAAAGTGACCAATAAAGCTTTTACCAGCAGTTCTTATCAACTGCATTGTAGACAACCTTGAAGCTAGCTGGTAATATTATCTGAGCTCTGACTGGCTTTATGGATGACCGTGACCAGCCTGATGCAGTTTTAGATCACCTAATTTCTGCACCTACCTTGATTTCACAAAAGCAGTTTCTGTTGCCTGCTCTCTGACAATCAGCGTTATTGCAAGGAGCCACAGAGGAAACCTCTGCTAAGTTTCTATGCCCAAGTCAGAATAGAACCAAAAAGCTCTTTTTCTTCTCTCCTTTCTTCGTTTTAGAAAGTGATGTTTAGAGAACATTGTGCTCTTTTCCTCATCTTGCCCTGTCCTTTCTCATCCCCTGCCTTAGATATAACATGGCTGTAAGTGGAACTACCATCTTGAAGCCTCATGCCTTTTGGTCCTTCATATATTAGCTTTTGCATTGGAAATGAGGATGAACAGACACACAAAATCCTGTGGAAGCTGAACCTCCTGTAAATCTCATTTGAAATCCTTTAAACAACTAAATTGATTTTTAGTGTCCTTGACACTGCCTACCGAAGTAAAGATGTCCTGTTTGGAGACCATATACTCTTGACTTTCTCTCCAGTGGAATGGAAGAAGATAATAATGGTGCCAGAATTTCCATATCAAAAATAATTTTACCTTATTTCATCTCTTTTAGACTTTGTATCAGATGATAGCCCCCTTTTTTGACAGAAATAAGCTATTCTTCAAACCTTAGCATTATCAGAAATGGACTATATATTTTTTTTAAATTTTCTCTGGATTATTAGTGAAGTGGCCAAGATGAATGATGTGTTAATACCTATAATGCCTTATTACATTTATGATCACAATCAGCCTGCCAGATATGATGTTGATTATTTAAATTATGTGGGGATTTTAGTTCACAGACATAAATTGCATTAGATATTAGCAATGTGATGAAAGGAGCAAGGTGAGAAAAAACAGGAAGCAGATCTGAGATCCATCAAGATGCTTCTCTTGAACTGGAGCATCATTCTTGACAGAGTTACTGGACAGATACAAAGCTGAAGTAGCAGATATGTGGTTTCCCTTGTGTTGTCTCCTTCTACAATATGTTATCTGGTGAACTGCGTTCTGCCCTTTGTTGTGTTTACTTTATGGAGATTAAAAGATCTTGGAGATTTTGTGAAGGGATAAGAAAATGTAGAGAACTAGAAATATAATATGAACTAAAGAAATGTAAAGTCAACAGATTTATCTGATATCCTTGTGCCAAATGATATTTAAAGATAAAATTTTTAAATGTATATTTTACTTATAGCTTTAACATTAATGAAACCTTATAAATTCCTCCCTCTGATGCTTTTTAAGCTATATGTTTATAACAAGCATAATCCGTATGGACAACTAAACACTAATAATTTTGTATTTATTCTGTGAATATGTTTTCTTCATGAAAGGAATTTTAAGTTAGAATACTTGATTCCACTGATGATTTTTGTGAGGTATGTACGTTAAATGTTCAAACTGTGAGAACCATGGAGAAATTCACCTAATGATCACACAGACTCTGCACCACATTTTGAGATTATATGTTCACCCTAGAAACTTATAGGGAATCAGCAGAGCTGCTGAATCTTAGCAGTAGCATGCTCGGTTGAACTTAAAACACCTCTGCTTTCTAGCTTCATGAGAACCAGCGGGTTTGATGCCAAGGAAGTTTAACTGCTAAATATAGCATCAGTTAGAGGGCATATCTAGTAACATTACAGTGAGCTTCAAACGTTACCATCATTCATAAGATTTTCTATGTGCCTAGTCTATTATGACTTGCACATTCTGGCAGTGTTGCTCTTATTATTCATGACAACGAATCCTAACATCAGCAATTTTTTGACAACGACCCAGTTTTAATAAAGAAAACGTACTAGAATTGGTCTTAATGTGTATACTGCCTAACCCCTTTGTTATAGCAACATTTCACACAGTGCTGCCTTAGCAAGTTTTCCCTTGCCTCCCGATCCCCACATGTACTATATTATACATGGCATTATGCTTTAATAATGAGTGAATGCCATAAGTGAAAGTCAGTTCATGCAAACATGTATTTTGTCTTTATGGTTTGACCAGTATAGAATTGAAGTTAAATATGCCTCCATAGTATGCAATGGGTAGCCTACTGGCCATTTCAGTTTTTCCTTTTGAAAGGATAATGTGCAGTTTACTCTCCTGGTCCCTTGATGTAGTGTAGAAATAGGCTGTCACAGATAGTATATATGACACTGTAAGTAATATTTCTATAAACACAAAATGATAACTTTTCCTTAATAGGAATTTATTTCTAGATGAGAGTTTCTGATCTACCAGGAGCAGATTCTGTAAAATTTTAATGAGGCTTTTCTTTCAAGACTTTAAATGAAACATATCTACCAGTCTCATTTATATGTTTTATGAGTGTATAGTTTGTAAAAAAAAAGAAATAAAAAATTTTCAAAATTTGCTAGTCATCTAATTGATTTTATTTTGTCAGGCAAAAGGCCTAAAATACTAATCCCATGCCTTGATTGATTAAATAGTTACTTTGATTTTTATTTCTTAAGCATCTTCAAAGTCAGGAAATTGTAATTAAGTGTTATGTGCTTTGCTTTACTGTTTTATTCCATTTGATGTTGCAAAGGGAGGAAAAAATGCCCCAACTAGCAAAATGGAGTCTAGAATTTCTTCAAGTATTTAGACCATAGGAGGAATCAAATCCCTTGTTTCTTGATCTTGTGCTCAGTGTATCTTTTTTTCCACTGAATATCGCACAGTTACGTAAAGCTATTGATCTTCTCAGAGTGTACTCAACCACTGTTTGCAGAGACCTTTCTCTTCAACTGCAATACAAAGGTTTAGCTTCCTGATTTATTCTCTTGTACATACGATGAAAATTAATAATTAAGGAAATTTAGATGGAGTAGCTTTTATTTGATTGGGTTTTATAATGACACCTTAGTATATCATTATCAGATACTTAAATGTGAATTATTCCATGCCCCATGCAAGCATGCTAAACATTCTCCTGACTATTTTAAATCACTTCAGTTGAATTTAGATTTGTATATGAACTGGAGTGATTGGTGCGACTCAAGAAGAAGCAAAGGATACTATTTCTTAAAAAAATATATATTTAGAGAAACAGACCACAACAAAGTCAGTTTTAAGGGAGCCTGTGGATGGCAGAGTGGGACTAGAAGGAAATGCAAGATTTACTATAGCCTATAAGGAAAAATCTGTGACAAGAAATAAAACTAAAAGAGGGCCTGAAACTCCAGGAGGCTGAGGTAAGTATAGCATCACATTGGAGGGAAAGATGGGGAGGGCTATATAATGTTTTGCCCTCCAGGTAGTTGGTCCGCAGTGAATCAAGGATTAGTCTTCTGAGAGTGCTGTCCCTGAGGATGACTTAGATGGAAGGGTTCCCATATTTCATCTTGGAAAGACAGAGTCTTATAACTGTAGATCTACACAGATATTTAACAGATCACCCACCAGGGCAACATGTCCCTTTCCTAAGCTGACTTGTTCCATCTCGGTCCTTCCAGGCAAGGAGGCACTCTTTTCTCAAGGAGCCTTGTAGCTGCTGATTGTGCAGTGTGGAAAATACCATGCCGACAGGAACAGCTTCCTTAGCACCTACCTTCCTGAGATCATTTTATTGTTGTTTAAACTATATATGTAAATAGCTGCTAAATAAACCGTGGTTAGTTTCATATTGACTCAGAGCACACCGATCTGCAAAACGGAACATTTGTATTTCATTTAAAATTGTTTACTATTTCTACACAAGAGAGCTATGTAGGCTGTGAAGGGATTGTTGATGAGGACATAGTGAGGCCTGTGTTACATTTTGAGAATATTGCTGAACTTTTTGACTGTAAACTCTATCCATCAAGAATATAAACAGGATTGTGCTGCAGCTGCAGATTGCATCTGGCCTGCATAAGCATATTTAGACAAATTGTGCATGATTTGCATGTTTTTATTTGAAACCTCTATCACCCATTATACAGCATTTTCCTGTAATACTGGGCTGTAGCCAAGCAAAGAGAATGAGGAAGCTGTGGAGAGTCAATCAGATATTTAAAGGGTTGGGGCACAGGATCCCCATCTAGAAGATTTTGATAAGCTGGATACAATTTTGTACAATTGAACAATTTAGAAAGGCATTGGTAAGAGATACACATCTGTGTGAAAAGCGTAGCATGAAGACTGTAAGTGTGTACTATTCATCCCTCAAGGTGCTTACATGCCTGCTTTTTTCCCCACTCTCAAGGAAGATGCATTTGCAGAAGAGAACTGAGGTGGGAAAACAAGAGGAAGGAAGAACAGGTGAAAGAACCTGTGTGGTGCAGCAAGAAGTACGATAGAGTCCTGAATTGTCAGTGTGGTAAAAGGAGGAAGGATGGAAAATAGATGTCAATGAAATAAAGAATTTTAGATTGTGTTTAGCAGTGTAGAGTGGAGGCAAAAGGGAAAGATACAGACCCAGTTCAAAAAAGAAGAAAACACTTTGTTTCTTGATGCCCACTGTCTCAGAGGGGGAAAAGGAAAGAGGAAATGCAGTAAACCAAGGGGAGGTAGATATCTACCTCTGAAGGCAGGGCAAAGTTAGCTTTATGTGTGGGGAAGGTATTCCTGGAAAGAGGTAGTCTGAAAGTGTATTGTGAGTTCAGGACAGAAAGGAGAGATGCATGGATGTTTTAGTAAAATGCTGAGCCAAGAAGCTGTTAATTCACAGGATTGTTAGGGGGTTGAGATGATGGGATTTCTCAAGTCCCACTGTATCCATCAACCTAGAGAAAGTCTACTGCTCTGCAGCTTACATCTGTCTTGCATGAGTATATCAAGACAAATCTTGCAATATTTTGCTTATGCATCTCTGACCTAGAGGTTATTTTTCACTATTATTTGAATGACTCTGCCTAAGTTGCTGCTTATGGCACCCATCTAAAAGTTATGAGTAAGTGACTGAACAGAAAAGAAACCCTCCTTTTAATAGTTTGAATAATGCTGTTGTACCATTACTGTTACTCAGTCTCGCAAGTCCTTTTTATTCAAGCTGCTGCAGTACTTATACTCCAGTTTACAAGGGATGGAATTAGCTTTTCTTTTTACTTTCTCTTTCTGCCTTTCTCCAGCTGAAGAACTGAACCTATTAGCTCTGGTGCATCAAAAATGCATCCAGTATTAACATCTGCTGAGCTGCTTCTTTTCCCCCCTGTGATAAGACCTTGAGTTGCCCAGAGCCCCACAACCCCCACCCTTTTCTTTGAAGTGAGCATAACAAAAGACATCAAAAGATTCCCAGTCTTTAAAGCTAGGTGTATTAGAGCACCAACTAATAAGCTAGAATAAGGTGGCTGTTCAGAGATAGAAAATTCAGATCTGCTGAAACAGATGGAACAACAGTATCTAAACCAAAAATTACTCTTTGGTTACTGTGTGATTGTGTGGTGATCTTTTTCTCTACCCTTCTCTATGAGTCCCATGACTTTCAGTGGATTCTCAGCTGAATTCACCCTAAAACATTCCTGGGTGCTTAGGAAGATTTCCTTCCCTTCGTCATCTTTGGACTGAAAAGAAACCTGCTTACTGCTGATAGCACATCCCTACTCCACTCAAAGGCTTGCAGTTTGCTCTCTTCTGGCTGGCTTCAGTGCTGGTTGTCTCTGCCTGCCCTGCTCTGTGCCCTGAAGATTCGCCCCACAGGGCACGCTGAGATCCTCTGGTGAATGGAGCAGTCTGCATTTTCTCCAGAGACTGGATACGCAGTGCTGCAGTCAGCACCTTTCAAGAAGGCTTCTTCGCTACTGCCCAGCTTGCCTTGCATTTTAAAGAAGTGTAGTATGTAGTACATGCACAGTAAGCTTTACACTAGCAAACAAACACTGCTACCACCTGTTACGTACACCCCCATACAAGATAATGCTGCTTTTCATTAATTTTATGTCATATAATGATGGAATATAGAGGCTGATAAAGTAAGGGGTTTGGACTGTGTTTAATGGTAAGTTGGGCATTTTACACCAGGTTGGGACAGATCAACATGCTGCTTAAAAGCATAGAGAAGGATAAAGGGTAAAATGTCTAAAATCCTGGCATATATCAGAATATGCGCTCATAACGTGCACAGAGTACAACACACAGAAAATCCTGATCAATGGCAAAAGAAGGAATGGCAGTCGCTAACACAGAGTTCATCAATTTGTGAATGGAAATTTGGGAAAAGAGAGTAGTAGGAGGAAGTGGAATAAAGGCCACAGAATACAAAGAAATATTTCACAACAAGACTTGAGAGGATTATTCTAGCTACAGAGTTTTCCTAAGGTTATGTGAAAAATTATGTAGAGGGCAGAGGATTCCTTTCTGACTGGTGAGATCAGGAGAAGTAATTTAGGTAAGGGTTTGGTATTTTCTAGTTTGAAGAAAAGTTGATATCCTGATAAAATTAAACAAAATCATCAAAAGAAACACGCAGCTGTGTCTCTTAGTAGAGAGAAGTAAGGTCTGAAGAAAGGCATAGTTTGAGAAGATAACTGTAGAAAAGAGTAGAGGAATTGAAGATGCCACCTATAACTATTTTGTCAGATCATATGGTTATTGAAGGTTACTAGCATTTCAGTAGAGCCATGTGTAAGATTATGTCAGATCGTAACTGCAAGTTAAACAACCAGCAGATAAATTACACTACATATTTTTGTGAGACCTTATTTATAGCACATATAGTTTTTAAGGCTCTAGTGACACTGGCAGCTTTCCAGTTCAGCTTACCCTCAGGAGGAGATTTTTTAACTGTGCTGATACTACTTTTCCAAATATGAAACAAACAAAAAATCCTGTGCCTTTCTTGACAGTAGCCTGTATTCTGCCTGCAGGAGCAGAAGCCCAAGAGAATACCTTTTCCTAGCTTTCCCCAGGAGGGACTCTAAACCACTTATCTTATTAATAACTTGTGACAGATACAAATGCATATCACTTTAATTCTGTATTGATGCTACACCTTCTCAGGCATTTAACTCCAATTTAAAAATACCTCCCTGAATCCCATTGCAGGCACTGCTGGTTCCTTACTTGCCCGTTGGATAAACTTCACACCTTACTCCACACTGTAGAAATGCACTCCATAGGAAGCAGCAACCACAGAATATATCCTAATGCTAGCATTTGGAGTGATGTAAGTCTCTACCCCTTAGGCTTTTACAGATCACTGCTAAATCTTAGCTAGTAATACAAATTCACAGTCATAACTATACTACTTCAATTAATATTATGCATTTCTCAAATTCATCACAGCAGCAGGAGGGAAAACCACCTTTGACAGTGGGAATTTAACCTCCACAGAATCCATACGTGGAATATCAACAGTCTATCTCCTTTTCAGAAATCTATTCCTTGTGCTATGGTTGAGAGAAGAGAAAGGTCCCTAAAAACCTGTTCATATGCTTTGTTTCTCACAGGCCCCAGCTGGAGGCCATGCCTTGGAGAACTTCCTCTTAACATGCCTGGGGCAGGTGTCTTGCCTGGGAAGGTGACAAACGTTAAACTCTGCTTGGTGCAGCCTCTCAGCTAAGCTCAGCTCCAGCTATTGCACTCCTCTCCTTTTCCAGCATGAAATCAGAGAGATTAGTGTAAACCTTCAAAATTACCTATTTGCTTTGCAATGGGTGGCAGAGAAGAGGAATGCTTATTTAGTCAGGCACTGATCTCAGTGGGGAAAGAGCAGTTTGTTATTCCCCCTGAATGCAAAAGTGCATTTAACCTGCCCTGAGAGGTATGGAGTGCTGCAGCTCCACAGTCACTTTAGACAGCCAGAAATGTGGGCTGTTATTGAAAGCAGCAGTCCCACCCCTTCCTTTGTGCTGAAAGTACTCTTCTCACCACTCTACGCTGAGTAGGGTTAGCAAACTGGAATTCATTTCCCAGCAGAAAATTAGTCTTTTATTAAATCTGTCTGAACACTAACCAGAAGTTTTTTGATCCACAGCTTCATGCGGTCATAGGAGTACCAGCGCTGGCACCAGGGATGGGGGTGAAGGGTGCCTTGCAGTAGCTCATGCTTGCCTTCCTTGGATGGGGGTATTCCCTGAGGGGTGTGGCCATTTTCAAAAGTGTGGAGGAGGAGCAGTCTCAAATACCATGTGTGCTAGTCTTCGCAGTTCAGTTTAAGCAGCTGCTGTCTCGAGCAGGTTATTCTGTAAAAGGGCAATATGCTTCTGAGGCTTACTGAGCATGAGTATTGTGTATGAAAGGACCAATTTAATAGTTTAAGGTACCATCATTCTCCCCCTCTTCTGTATTTTTATTAGTAACATTCATCACTATATTCTCTGCGTAAACATAGTAATTTAATAGTGTCCATTGAAAAGGGGACTAGAATATTACTTTAATAAACAAAAAAATCCTATGATTTCTAAACTAAGAATGTTACGTTTTCTTGAGCTAATACTCAACAATGGAATAGGTAATAATAATACACACACTAAATAATATAATCCTTCATGCAGCAGGTTAAAGTAAACAAAAATCCTGCTATTATTTCTGAGTTCTCTAATTTCCCTTCTGGACTGTGTAGCAAAAAAATTCCCAGGGATGCTGAAGGTAGGAAAAATAACATACATAATCAATATTTTAATTTTGGGGTGTCAGAATATATTTCCAGTGTAATACTAAAAGATTGTGTACCCTTTCTGTGCTTTTAAAAACAAAATACTGATTTGTGCCTATAGGAGTGAAAAAACGGTTTAATTAATTAACTGTTAATTAATTAATTAAATTAACTGTTTAATTAATAATAAATAGGTAACAAATATGTTTTAAATTAATACATTTGATGGCTAAAATTTGTTTTTGCTATTTTCTACTGGTGGGGTTTTTTTCTGATATGTCCAGTCTCAGGAATGGAGGTCTGATATTTATAAGGTAGACCAGTGGAGACCACAGTGAATCTAAACATATGGAATTGTTTGCTATGAGATCAAGGGCAAGTTCTGAACTCTGTAGGGAACCACACAAAAAAAAATCAAACACCTTGTGTAATTTCTAGGTCCAGCAGATGAAGTTTAGTCTCTTGTGAAGCAGTGAAGCAGAAATGAACTTCAGTTTTCAGACTATGTTTTCAGACTTTAATTTCCACTTAAAATTTAGGAGCCTGAGAAACAGAATGGCTTGTGCTGTTCAAAATAATGAAGATTACACTTCTGGGGCCAGTCATCCTACCATATATCTGTCATACTGGGATTGGTTGTTAGAAGTATCTTCTGTATCAGGTTTTACCAAATCAGTTTTCCCATTCCAACTCTATAACCTGTCATGTTAATATCAATTATTTATAGCTTCATGATGTTTGTCAGATGTTATTCTGTAAGGAAAAAATGGAAACTGTGGAGATGTACTAGCTGAGAAGGGAAGGTAAAGCAAGGATTTGTCCATCAAGACATGCAGATTGGTGGAAATTTAAATAACTTTATATACCTTTTTCCTTTCAGTAATCATATTCCATGCTGAAAAATACCCTCTGTCGGTCATATTTTTGCGCTTGTCAGTAGATTTTGACTCAGACTAGGAATAGAAATATTAAATAGAATTGATTTGGCATTTCACTTTAGGAAGTAACAGAGGAAAAGGAAGGTTTGCCTATAACTGGTAACAGGCGAATTGTAGTAGTAGTCATGTAAATAAATATGAAAAATTGTGTAACTTCTGAAATTATAACCCTTGTTATTATCAAACTTTAAAAAATCACGCTGAAATCTGGATTTAGTAAAATGGTGGAAATGTATTTTGTGCTGAAAAGGATTTGTTTTATGCTAACCAGTTAATATGGTATTGTTAAAAGTTTTTTATGAAGATCAAAGACTTAGCCTGTGGCATTACAAGAATATGTCAAAAGCTTTCAAGAAAAATTAGAAAAGATCAGCAAACGGTTTTATGGCACAGTGGTGGCACTATTCTGTGCTCTGCTGTGCTGTACAATGCATTTTACATTTCTTAATGGTTTTAGTATGACATGCATCTTTTTTGATTCTTTTTTGCTTCAGGTTTCTTATGTGCCTTCTAAGTTTAAACAAAATACTTTGTGACAAATTATAACTTAAAACTGTAAGAAGGTTGCCTATATCATGTTCAGCTATTTGGTTTTGATTACCATCTCACATACTTAAAATATATCCTTTCAAGTTAGTACGGCCTCTTTCTTTTCGCAGTTAACATGTCTGTTTTGAATACAGCATAAAATATTTTGGATAGCATGTTGGTAGTTTTTTTTCCAGTCACCTACACAGTAGAGCAGAAGCTAGTGTTATGTAAACCAGGTGCGGTTCATATTTTTAAGTCCTTTTGTTTACTGTAGCTAAAGGCCCAGGCCTTGTTCAACTTGTGAATCTGGAAAGCTGCATTCATCTCAATAGAGGCATCTATATAACTTACTTCCAGATGCTAGCAAAATTTAGTATTCCATTGTGCACCGTACTGTACCTGAGTCTTCCCTCTGTCAGCTTTCGTCCCTTCTGACTTGATGTATTGTGCCAGGGAAAGGATAATGTTTTTGGTCTGGTTCCTGATGTACTTTAAAGAAATTTGGCTTAACATGATTGATAATCTTGTTTACTTTGAAGAGCCACTTTCCGTTCTTCCTCAAGGCATAAGACTTTGCAGGGTTGTCAAGAGTCCAATACTCTGTGATGGGGTTCTTTTAGATATTCCACACGACATGGGTTTAATGTTTTCATACCAAATGTACTTACCTGAAGATGTTTGATGTTACACAGGATTCTGATTTAGCAGAGTAATACAGCAACACACTGAAATCAAAACACAAGCATAATGTAGCAATTGCAATACAGCTGAACAGCAATACAAGTGTGATTCCCATTACTGGTCTCTGTATGCTTACCATCATGATGCTGGATGTCCCCAGATGCTTGGAAGGCATGCATGGCTTGAAGCCAGCTCAAGACCATTGCTACTTCAAAGTTCATTTTGTTAGTTGTTTGATTTTTGTACTCTGTGTTCAGCTGAACTGCATGTACACATCCCCCATGCTGGTCTGGCTGTCTCAGGCAGATAATACTTGATTACACATTGATTATTTTAGGGAAGGCCATTTGCACAACCTGTTGACCCACTCAAACAATACAGCTCTTTATCTACAGCAGAGGCCACCCTCCAGTCTCCTTGCTGTTGAGATGAGTTCAGCTTCCTTTACAACAGCTGTGGTCACTCCCTAGGTTCTCTTCGGCGCTTCACAAGCACATCACCTACACCCATCCCCTCTGAGCTTTCTTCCATTTTAAGGGTTTGTTGATCGGTTTGATGATTCAGGTAAAGAAGTATTATGTGAAGTTCTGCTTTTTTTCCTATCAGTTACCTTTTCAGCTTAAAAAAGGACTAGGCGGAGAACACTGAAATACCCAATCTGCTATAAACCTGTTGTACTAATCAACTTCCTGTACTTAGTAAAGGAACGATAGATCCAAATTTGCAATCTGTTAATTCTGGTAACATCTGAATTAGGGAAGGGCACGTTAATAATGAGGAAAACTCTTTTAAACAGATATATTTCCCCATTCTTCCTGCCATATCTGTTCAGATAATTCACTCTTGAAGGTATGTTGCTAAATATGCACTTTTAATATATGTTTGAGTGACACCTAATTAGAACTTGCTATCATTTTCCATTACTTTCTATACACAGCTTTAGTTTTTGAAAAGAGACTTTTTCCTCATGGTATGTTGCCACCCATATAAAAAAAAAAATTAGAACTAGAGATTCTACCATTATTTTCCCCATTTTAAATCAGGATGAACAGTTAAAACTTGAACTCTCCCTTTAATTAATATAGTGGGAAAAAAAAACCCAGATTGAGACATATTGGAATAACTTTGATTTAGAAAATGGTAAAACAATAAAATATTAAGCATATTATAACATTTAATATTTTATATGTTTCAGTATTAGAATTAATATTTTAATGTATGTCAAAAGTAAGTGTATAACCATGTCTTATTTATCAAACCAAATATTCCTACTACAAAGTTATGATATTTTTTTTTAAATAGTTGTGTTCCTGCACACTGACATGTTTCAGGCATATTTCTGAAACATACTTTTCCAACATATCATTGTTTTATCATCCTGTTATCACAGTATCTGTGAAAAAATAAAGTGTTTATATATCCTAGGTGCACAGTGGTGTTTATGCTAATCATATATAGTAAAAATGAAGTTTAATTAAGTTAAAGTTTCACCTGGACAAGATACAGTGCAGAATTAACAAAAACTTTAAGGTTTTGCTCACTGTTTTGATCAGTCATTATTCTGAATTCATCACTTTAGAACCAAATCAAATTAACAGTATAGCTTTAACTGAATGCCATTGATTTCATTGCATTGGGCAGTATTAATCAGATATGATTTTTTAAAACTACCTGGTGTATAATTTTAAGTTATATTAGATTTTGCCCTTTTGTTTTTAGGCAATTTACTGTTTGTCTTTCAAAATAGACAGAGAAGTTATAGACCAACAATTTACAACATGCAAGAAGGAAAAGAACATTTATTTCCATGTATTCAAGACTTTATTTATAATAAAAAATAAAAATTAAATGCTGATTACATTGAAGTTAGTGTGAACTCATGTATTTAAATAAGAGTTATAAATTCCTTTCTCTCAGCAGTGGGTCTGTAGTAAAAATGAGATCAGCTCCTTCAGAACGTCATTATTATTGCCATAAAAAAATTGTTACTGAAAGTTTTGTTTTCAAGACAGCTTTATGATCAGTGAAGCTAGCGACTTTAAAAACCTATTTCTCCTTTCATTAAAAGGGGAATTGCAGGAACCCCAAAGTGTGGATTTTTTATGTTCTCATAATCTCATAGGGTGTTCAACCATGAGCAGAACTGAGATAAACAAAAGTGTAGCTGTGCTTGTTCTTGTCTACAGGCTGAAATCAGTGTAACCAGTTAGATTAAAAATCATCACTGTAGGTACTTTGAATTCTTTTCCTTTTTTCTTTCTTCTATCTTTGTAATGGAAGTCTCTTATCTTCCAAACATAGTTGCAAGGTATAGAATACTGACTAAAGAAAATACAAAGTGTTAACAACGTCTTTAATTTGCACAGTGCGTTTTTATAGTTTGCTCAATTATTTGTTTTTTTAAAAACAGCAACAAAATAAACCAAAACGACAAAAAAGGACCCAAACCAGCCAATGAGAAAACTGATTTACATCAGCCAATGGTCCAGAGGAAGTAGTGAGCAGCCTTTTAGGCACCTCTGTGCAAACACTTAGAACTCTACAAAAATGCAAACTTGTTATGATTGAAGGCACTCAGTCTTTTCTCTGTACTTCTGCTCTGTACCCTTTAGTGATGGGTGATGGCTGTCAAGACACCCAGGAGAAAATAAATGGGAAATGTATTCATTTCCACACTATAGAATAACGCATTAAAACTGATGATTATGCTTTTGCCAATATCATTACTGAATCCTTTAATGGGACCACTACTGATTATATAATAAATTGATAATTATCTTCTCCCTGCCCACATGCACCTTCAGGAATGAAGTCCCAGTTCTGAAGGAATCTGAAAGTAAGAATCTGAAAAAAACCTTGGAAGTAGATTACGAGAAAGTGATGTGTTGAAACAAAACCACACATGTGAAAAAAGGGTTGTTGTTTTTAATTAGTCTCCTAACCTTAATCATATGGAGTTTTTTTGAAAATTGAGAAGTTCAAAGCATTTTTATTCATGTTACTTAGATTTAAAAACAGCAAAAATAAAAAATTAATTCTAGAAATCTGAGTTGTGCTGTTTTGTTGTTGTTAACTAGTAAACACATGACAACTATGTGACCAGACAACAATGAAGGCCAGCAGCATCCTGGGCTGTACCAACAGAAGCAGAGGCAGTAGATCATGGAATTGATTATTCCCCTTTACTTACCACTCATTGAATCATATCTCAAATAAGATATCCAGTTTTGGGATGCACAGCCCAGGAATGTTGTTCATAAACAAGTGCATTCAGGGGCCACTAAGGTGGTCAGGGGGCTGGAGACTTTACCCTGTGAGGAAAGGCTGGGTGATTGGGGTTTGCTCAGCCAGGAGAGGGGAGAGCTGTGGGGAACCCTAACAGCCACCTGTCCTTCCTTATGGGATGGTGGCCAAGAAGACAGAGGCATGCAGTAGAACAGAGGACCGTGACCATGAACTGAAAGGAATTGGTCTGACTGGATGTAAGGGAAAAAATATCCCCATGAGAATAATTATGCACTGAATCAGAGTACCCAGAGAAGCTGTGGTATCTTAATTATCAGAGGTTTTCAAAACCCAGCTGGATGAGGCTCTGAGTAACCTAGTCTGCATTCAGTGTTGACTCTGCTTTGTGCGGGAGGTTGGTCTGGATGATGTGTTGAATGATTCTATGATTTTATGGCTATACTTTACATTAAAACATTTACTAATGGTATTGAATTTAGCCCTTCAGGCTAAGTTTACAATTGACCTTAAATTTTCTTCAGTTTGTGTATCACTTTATACATATAGCAGGCAACTATTTCATATACAAGTGACCAGCATTCATTGACCCGGTAACTAAAAGATCACCTCCCTGAAAAATGTGAATCACAGCTTTGAATTGGAATAGATAACTCCTGGATTCCTGGAAAGAAGGGAAAATTAACTTAATTGTTTTTAGCCCTTTCCCACCTTGAGTCCAAAAGACCTGGGAGATCAGGTTCACGCAGAGGTTGTTGGCCAACTCATGAAAAAAAATGAGATGCATGGTCCTTCCCATGACTGCTCAGTGCTGTCTATGAAACAATCCTTCCAATCCTTCTTAAAGCAACCTGGATTGTGTTTCTGATATCTAATTTTTCAATCCAGCAGCCAATCTGAGGATCCACAGGAAATTTTTTCTCTATCAAATACTGACAGATCACCTAGGGTGACTTTTAGGGAATTTAGTTTATTTTTTTTTGGAAGGGTGAATGACATTACAGAGAGCTAGTTTAGGTTAATGAACATAGCAAGTTACAAGCTCGATGTTATAAGCAGAGTTTGTAATTTTGCTAATATGCAGTCAAATTAGGTAAGTAGCTCACATGTCTATCTGCTTAGGGTGACAGATAAAACCAAGAAGATAACTTATGAGTTGCATTTGCTGGGAGGCAGAAATGGAAAACCAAGCCTTTCCAGGATGGGTTGCTCTTTATGTAGACTCTAATTTTCCTTAATAAGTGGAAGGAGGGAGGATGTGCTGAAAGAATAGTCTTGAGTTCTGACAACTAAGTAAATTATAGTGACACTGAAACCATGGTATCTTTGTATTTTAATAAGAACTTCGTAATCCTCTTCTGTAATGGCTCTATATTTTGCAGGGAGATACTATGATTATTATTAATCTCAATGTATGAAGTCATTTGGAATTACTCAGTTATCTTCTATATTTCTAAATTCCAAGTGACATTTCAAGGTGACTAGGTAAGATATAATTGAATTTTTTTTTTCTCCCAAGAACATTTTTGATGATAAATGAGTGACTGGCATCATATACAGTGTTTGAAATTTCCTTTTGCCTGCTAAAGTGGAAAAATAGTAAAACTCATCTATGACCACATGTTAACACTGTGTGTTCTGCTTAGGTTTCAGTTAATTCCTGGGAAGCTTAGCTTCAGGTCCAGTGCACAGAGCAAGAACTAGTTCTCTGCTATAAAGCATGTTTCTTTCCACTAGTGAAGAGTGAAATTTCCACGGTGTCTTTCGTCAAGGAACAAAAAGAGACAGTAGGCATTTTTACTTTATATCTGATATTCTTAGCATACATACCTGGGCCAGAGTTTCAATGAAGTAAACTAGATTTCATAGAGGAAAAGCAAATCAAGTTTGAAACTGTAATACTATTGTCTTCTGCTGTCTTTATTGCAATGCCTTGCATTTCACAGAAGAGTCACAATAACCTCCAATTTGAACTAAAAAAAAAAATCAACTTTGTCACCAAAGCGTCACACCGCATACAACCCTAAATGTGTTCTTTCTTCAGTATTGTTTTTCTTGTAAGATTCAATTTCATTTCCTATTTCTTTTAGCTTTGGGTCAGTTCTCATTCAACTTTGGAATCTGGGCCAAATATAAACAATATATTTTTTGTAATAACAGAATTCTGAAGCACTCTAGACTTAAGAAAGGAAAACAAAAAGCCAACAAAACCCCCCAAACCCTGACCCTGAGACAACTTGGCTGTAGTTTACCATTCATTTTCCCTTTCTGATACATTAATTTCTTGTTAGTTTTGAAACAATATCATGTAGCAGTTTACTTTTTATTTCATTTATGAAATAACATTCTTAGAAGAAATTTTATAGCTGGCTGTGGAGTAATTATAATGTAGAGTCACAATTTACTGTTTAGTCTACATTTAACTAAAGCAGAACTGCAGGTCAGAGGTCAAAATTATGGTAAAGGATATTTGAGGTGCATATACAGAATTCAGACACACATACATTGGCAGATTACAGTATACAGTTTTAAACCTCCATTTCAATTAAGATACTTCTGTTGTGTATTTAAGAAAGGTAATTGAGAACAAGAGAATTTGCAGAATTTGCCATTCAGCTTCTAGGAAATATAACTTTGCATAATTTATCTTTGATGGTTATCTGAAGAAAGGATTTATATCTTACCCATTCTTTCTAATATTTTTATTTATCATGAAGAACTGGGTTTTTTGGAATATTTGCATTTTAGTAAATTCAGGCACGTTTATTTTTTAAAGCTGTTTACTTTGCTCCACATTAGTAGCTGGTCAGAAACTGGTCCAGCATATCTAATGACTAAGTTAATAGTGAGAGACAATCAGCAGCATATCTGTTTTGTTGTACATCAACATTGTTTTTAGTAAGAACAGCACTAGTGATATCAGTATGCCTTTTTGCCAATGACATGATCAGAGGTATTAAATGGAGAATCAGACTCAATTATTTTAATGTAAATCTAGGTTTTCGGATTCTACATAGCCTTCAGTTTCAGAATATCTTGTTGAAGGAAGATATTCTTTGAAATTATTTGTTCAGAACTGTTCAGGAAAGATTTTGGTACAATATATACTCTTGTTTGTTCTTTAGATAGAATTACAAGCATAGTACTTCGCTTAAAATATATATATTAGAATATATGGAGTACATAGATAGCATATATTGATTAGAATTGAAATATGTTCAATAGTTCAGAATATGCCAAAACCATGTATAGTTTGGGTTAAGTTCCAAATTACTGGAATGTTGATATACATCTAAAATTATTCACCCTGTAGTTCTTGAATACTTTTTATCTTCCTTCCATTGTTAGTGTGTGTGCACGAATTCTACATCTTTCTTGAAAGAACACAGGAAGTTCTACCTCAATATGAGAAAGAACTCCTTTCCTGTGAGGGTGCCAGAGCAGTGGCACAGGCTGCCCAGGGAGGCTGTGGAGTCTCCTTCCCTGGAGACGTTCAAAATCCACCTGGATGTGCTCCTGTGCCCCTGCTGTAGGTGTCCCTGGTCAAGCAGGGGGTTGGACAAGATGATCTCCAGAGGTCCCTTCCAACCCCTGCCATTCTGTGATTCTGTGAAAGGTGTATATACCCCATAGGGTCAGAATTGTCTTTCAACTAACCTTGTAAGTTGGCTTTGTTCTTGTACAAAAGTTTGACTTTGAAAAGCAGATCATAACTAGGATGTTTTACCTCCACTAGAGGGACCTGTTAAAAAAATTTGGCTGACAATTTACTCTGGGTGGTCTATGAAGCATTTTTTCCTAATTACTGCTTTAAAAGTTTGTTTTACAAGTAGGAGATATGCAAAACAGGAGCTGTGAAGACATACTTAAAAACGCAAATTATTCAAATCATCCTGGGGATAAAAATTAGTCTCCCTGAACCTCAATAGTAGACCTGTTCGCTTGGATATATTCTTGTTTCTGAGTACTAGGGCTTTTTCCACATACTTAAAATTAATCCAGTATTACAAACAAAACCTTTAAAAACCTTAGGTCTATCTTGTGGGAAGTTAAATGTCTTTTTAGAATTTATTCATGTATACAAATCCGTTCTATTTTAGGCAAGTATTGACCACATTCTAAAATATATTAAATAGTCAAAGTCAGAATGGAATGTGCATACTGTTAGCTAGAAGGTATGCTAGAAACTTATGTGCTTCAGGTAAGTTTTGAAAAACTAGAAATGACAGAGAGAATCCACAGCTGCAGTTTGCGCTTGTTGATGTACTGTTGATGTACTCAGTTACAGTATTCATCTGCATTTTATATGCATGGAAATCTCACATAGCCATGACTTTAAACACCCATGTCCCTTTTTTGTGTTTTTTGGGCATGAAGTTTTCCCCTTGACTTTGCTGTGTTTAAAGGGTAAGCATTCATGTGATTTCTTTTTCAAGAATAACTGGTTGTTTACTCTTAAAAAGTAAATGATTAAAAATAGTTTTGCAGTTTATTTTTTTTGCTTTGTGTAGTAGTGACTGCATTACAGACATCATGGATTTTTATATCTAATCAAGCATCTTTATGCAAAGAGAAGGTTCTGGCAAGATTTTTTACTTATTTTTGATGTGCAAACCTGTTGCGTTAATGGTAAGAGTCTGAGAAGTGGCTAGGGGGAGACCCTACCGTTGAGTCACGAGGTTCAGACAGGACCCCTTTGCTTTCTAAACTCCTTCTCAGAGAGGAGTCTAGGTGCGGCCAAGTTCAGTCTTAGTCTCAGACTTGGTCAACGGTTTATTTTCTAAGGGTTGTAGAAGTAACCACTCATCAGAGTATTTGTTGTTAGTAACCAATTTGCCAGATGCCTCTGCCGGTAGCGTTCCATGGGAATGATCATGGCTAGATTAATTAACAGTACAATTTATTAAAGCAACAGATACACAGGTTCTTTGGATTACTGGTGCTAAGATTGCTGGTTGCAAGACACACACAAATACTAAGAAGATGAGTAACACTGCTAGGCTACAAATGCATTAAGCAAATATGAAGCACTGGAGATTTAAAGTGAAACTATAGAGAGTTTTCTAAGTTTTCCTGGGGAAACAGATGGTATACCCAGATGTTTTGATCTTACCAAAATGCATCCCAGTGAGGGGGGAAGGAGGCTCAGCCCATTGACTGGTCCCAGAAGTCAGAGTGGTACGTGATGGTATCTTCTCCAACAACCCTCTTTCTCTTCACACATTTTATACTATTTTTTATATTTCAGGTGGAGCTTGAGTGACTCTAGTCATACATACCTTTATTATGATTGGTGTAGAATTCCCTTGCTTTACTTTTAAAAGCATAGACTAGAAGAAATTCAAAGCGCATGTTCAGTGAGGGGTGGTCGCACCTTAGAGGCAGGTAACTTTTGGGATGAAGGTGTGTTTTGGTATTATAATGAGCAAAGTTCACCAAAAGGACAGCATTTTGTCAAAAGTATGATGGACTGTTGGCTCAGGGTGGCAAATATGCAGCGTACCATCTCCATGGTACCTCAAGTTCCCATTTATCACAGAGCCTGGCTGCGATGCCTCAACACTGCTCCACCCTCCGGACAACTCTTCATAGAGTCAGTACGCCAATTTCTCCTGGCATTGCCATCATCTAGGGTTACTAGGGAACTTCCATGGAATGGAATCCTCACATAGCAGCTGCACTTCACCCTGACACCTTCTTCAATGTTGTACCTTTTAAAAACATAGGTTTAATTTCTAAGTCACCTCCACTCCCACAAAACCTTACTTAATTTTCTGAAGGTATCCTTCTTCAAGTCCTGATACAGAAAACAGTTACAGCAATTTTAAGCACCCTTCTTAACAGTGTTGTTTACATCCTGTTTATCTTTGTAGTGCTTATTCTGACTTGATCCAGGAGGCTTTTGACACTTCTCTTTTAGGACTTAACCATTCTGACTGTGAGCAGCTTCACTTGCCTGATGTGACTTACACTGGTGATTTCAGCTGTAAATCCTTAGCAGAACAACTGTCAGTGACTTAAGCTATTAGTTTTGACTGAAGAGTGTGACCACCAAAACAATAATTATACTGCAACCATTACCTCTTATAATTTGTTTTCAAAGTTCCTTCTTAGCTAAAAGGAGGTGCAATAAAACAGTCCAAATGCAGCTATGCTTGTCATTATCATAGTACAGCTAAAGTGCAATTTTACCATACAATTGAAGCACTAGGGCGTATGAAGCACTGAAAAGGGAAAACAAGTCATTTTTCATAACTGAAATGTTTGGTGCACTTGATTTCTTCCTCTTAATTGATGTGTTTGTGTGATAGAACAGTAATACACAAACTGTACTGCAAAAGCTTTGGTACTTCCATCTTCCAAACTGTATATCAAGTTTTTCCAAACCAGTTAGTTTTATAAGAGATAACAAATTTATTTATAAACCTTGTCTAACCAATATCCTTAGACCATCATGGCAACAAGCCCATAGAATGTGGCAAGCATAAATGAAACCAAATAACCTGACCACTTCAAAAACCAATCTCAGTTGAAGATCTTGCGTGTTCCTATTTTTTAAATGGAAATTGTGGTTTCATGTTTAGGTGTCCAAAAGTATGTAGCCCTAAAGTCACATCAGCTGCTGGCTATAAATATTCCACAATATATTTATATACATTTATTTATATAAAAAATTCTTGTTTTGTAAGGGTTTGAGACCTAAAATTTTTGCTTTTGCTTATTTAAGATTTAAAAAAAAAAATTAAAAGGAACAACCTCCAAAATTTAGGAGGCAAAAGCATGTAAGTATAGGAAGTCAATTGAAAACTCTCCACTTTAAAAATTTTATTTATTAAATTTACTTTATATCTTTGCACATTTCCAGTAATTTAAATAACATAAATTTTATCTTATTTGAAAAAGCATGCTTTGAATGAACAAATGCAAAATTATTAAAGAAAAAGATTAAATTGAACGTAATTTCAACATAAGAAAAACTTTTTACAGTAAGAACAATCATTCATTGGAACAACCTCCCAGAGACATGATAGATTTCCCATTGCTGGAAGCTTTCAAGATGGATTATACAGAATGCTAGATAATCTCATCTAGGCCCCCTTGCCCATGGAAGGTTGGACCAGATGATTTTTCAGGGTCCCTTCCAGTCTGGACTGTTCTCTGATTCTATGACATAGGATAATTAAGAAAAAAAAAAAAAAATAAAAAGGCAGAGTATGAGTACTCCAGCAGGAAATTAATTGAAATTAGCCCTTAATGGAAAATACTCAGGTTTGTTAAGTTTATACTTCTGATGATTTATTTTTTCCAGATCTCTAACCTGCTGGTTTGAGTTTTAATCCTAGCTCTGCAATTTGCTGTGTAGTCTAAAGCAAGTCAGTTTACTTCCTTATGCCCACTTTTCGTTATGATTAAAACAGAAATAGTATTTAATCCCCTTTCTGAAGTGCTACGAAATCTTGGAAGCATTCAACAAATGCAAGCACTTGATAGAAAGCACATATCATAACACATAGAGATGGTGGAATTATATTTTTCACCTTAAGAAAAGAGACATATTTCTTTTCTTTAATGTCTTCATGTCTTTTGTTGTAAATGTGCCTTGTACTTCAAAGGCAAGGTTAATCATAATTCAGACTTTGTACAGTAAAGTGAAAAATTTTGGAGACGCCTTTGTAATGATTCTTTAAAAGGTAGAAGCAACAACAATAAAACAAGGCCTACAAGAGAAGAGAGTGTTCAGCTTCTATTGCATAAGTACCTAACAAAAAAAAAAAAAGAAGAGGATTTTAATGTGATTTAGGTCAATGATTTTTGTAATGGAAAGAGCCTTACCCTGCCAAGGGACAAGTGAGTCTGTAAGGAATTGTTATAAAGATCCCTATGGAGGAATGGACTAGAATAAGGATTTCGTAGTTTGCAACATGAAGGAGGATTTTATACATGAAAAAAATCCACGATTTTTAATTTAAAAAAAAATCACAATTGATAGCTGAAAATAAAATGTAAATATTAATTATTTTCTTATATTGCTATACATGGTTTTATATTCTGCCAGTCAGTGGTTATTGTATCACTGTTTTAGGGTTGATGCAGCTCTTAGTGAGTCTCACAAATCCTAATCCACATGACTGCCCAGATTAGGGGATATGCTAGAGGACATGAACCCATTCTGGCTTATTTTGCATACAAACCAGGTTATCAGAAGGAAGACGTGAACCCAGGTTCTATATCAACATTATTCTTCTTCACAACATAGACAAACAGACCTGAGGACAAGGAAGCACTTTGTGTCCCATGCTAAAGATGTAGATTGAGAGCAGAGCCTTTTGCTTTTTATTGTGGGATAGTTGAACAGTAAAATTATTATCTTTGAAAATGCACTTCTAAAAATGTAATCAGTCATGAGTCTAGAGAAGTAAATTAATGCTTTTTAGAAGATGCAAAGTTGGATTTATGATCTCTCACGCAATCTTTTAATAATATCAGGTCCTCAGCCGTGTGGTTGAGGATAGAGTTTAAGATTGTTGACAAATATCTGCTGAAGCCTTCCTATGTTTAACTGAAAAGTGAAGATCAAGTATATAGTAATGAGTGTAGGTTTAGCAGGGAAAATTATCTTTTTAGAAAAATACATAAATTGCTATTACATTTTCTCTCCAACTATGAAGTTGGAATTTTTAGTAAATTGATATGGTAAAGAAGGGGTAGCTCAGCTGGCATGATAAAGTTCAGGAGTTTTTTTCAAGAATTTTTAGTTAACAACAGTTGACCCTGCAGCATTTAATGGCACAAAAAAACCCCATTGTAGTCTGTCATGTCAAAGACGAAAATTCTGAAAAGTGTCCAAATAGGTTGTAACAAATATGATGATTTCATTGGGGGTATTATAGCCTTTTTTGCTAAATAAATTGCCAAGAAAATTAAATTCATGCTCAAAAACTTACATAAAATAAAATTGGAATTGATTCCCTAGTTCTTTTGCACTACTGTAAATGCATTGGTTTTGCTTTAATACATGTATAAAACTGGATTAAAATGGCTAACTGTATTTTGAAAATTCTGTATGTGCTCAAGTTTTTCAGTTAGAGTGAAGCTTTCTTACTTGTTAAATTTGACTAATTGTTTTTGGTGTCTCTGAACATGCCTAAAATAAAAAAACTTGGAGCTGGATGGGATCTTGACAGTTAATCCAATTCCTTTGCTCCTTACATCAATGTCAGTAAACCTGTGTCTTTTCTCATAGTTTTTTATCTTTTCCTTTGCAAAGATCACAGCTCTCCAGTCTGTCCTACAGCTTAGCTACCTCAGCTGTTGAAAATTTTTCTTAATGCCTAACATGAGTCTTTCCTGCTACATTTAAAACTCTGTTACTTAAAATTTTATGCAGATTATTTCTATCTTCTTTGCAATGTCCCCTTATGTACTTGAACCTAGTTCTTCCTTTCTTCTTTTGTAGGTCATGTTTTCTAGATCTCTGATCTTTCTCTTCTTTTCTGCATCCTCTTCACTTGGGTTACAGCACTTCATCTTTCTTGAGGCAGTGTTTGAAACTGGGTACAGTATTTCAGATGAGTAAAGTGCAAAGATTCAATTATCTTTCAAACCTCTATACATTCCAGCAGGGTATTTGATTTCTCTTTGTTACAGCATCAGAACATTATTCATGCGTATTCCTTTTCTGTCCACTCTAGCCCGAGATTGTCTGCTGAACTACTGTGATGCATCCAACCGTACCCCAGTTCACAATCATTCAGTTCATTTTTCCTACGTGTTATACTATACATGTATATGAATTCAATTCTTTGATATCTTTTCAGATCACTTCTCTAACAAGCCAAGATCACTTTGAGTTCTTGTTTTGTCTTCCAGCGTACTCCTGGCTTTGTGTCATATGCAGATTTACTTAAATGTTCATTAATGTAGAAATTAAAGTGCAGTAGAACCAGGACAGACTGCAGAACCATCTTCAATACATTCTTCCATTTCGATATTTGACTGGAGATAAATCTTCTTTGGATACAGCTAATGAATTATTTTTGCTACAAACCAATAAACAGTTTTATTGGTGCCATGGCTCCTCAGTTATGAGGAAATGTTACAAAACTTACTAAAGTAAAAAACGTATGACATCTACACTGAAGGTTCTTGAGGTCTAGTGAAGAGTAAAGAGCTCCAGTGTACAGGTTAATCAAAATGAAAAGACAAACTAAACCTTTATTTCACCTTTCACCTTCTTATCATTTTCTCCTCTCTGCTTTTTCTGTCTCTGTCTTTTGGTCTGAATGCAGAATAGTATAGAACTGTGAGTTTTAACTATTACCTGATGTAGAGTTATTTGAAGATTTTAAAAAATAATGAAATTGGTATACAGCATTCAGCTTGAACAGCATTTTTACTAAAAACTTGCCAAGAAATAATGAAGAGAAAAACTTTTAGTCAAGGCATTATTATTTTCCTCTATTAGCTATTTTTAAGCAATATCATTGACAAGGAATCCTCAAAAGTCATTGCTGGTCTAGCCTTTTCTTTTCCCAACCATTTCCTGCTCAATTCGACTTAAAATATCCACTTTATGCAAAATCCCTGTAGTGAGACAATCTCCACCCCCTCATCCAAACATGCACTTTTGTCATTCCTGCTATTCTGACAGTAAGATTTTAATCTTCCTTTCAGTTTATGCTTTGCCTCATTAATTCCGTTGGCAGCCTACGGAAATGTTGACATTGGTCAGAAATCAATAATTTCTATGATATAAAATAGTAACAGCGTTTGGCTATGTTTTTGTTTTGCTGCCATGTCGTTACTACTCTGAAAGATTTGTTGAATAACCCTGCTAATTTATTATCCCTGTGGGTTGTTCTATTCTAAAGCCTTACGAACCATTGCCAAGGATTTCCCCATCAATATTACACATTTATATATGTTCAAATTGAAAGATACATACTAAAAAGCCAGCATGTTATTTTGTGTCATGATTTCAGAAGATTGCATATGCACATTGAAGGCAGGGGATGTATGAACCCCATGTGTCCCTCTTCTAGGAATGGGTTGTGACATCTTTATAGGTAAGGAGCTTCTGGAGTCTCCAAGAAAATATGTGCATGCAGTCCCTGCCCTTAATGTGTCCTTCTTCATATTTCTGTCCACACACATTTTTTATGTCACAGCTTTCACTGGGCTTTAAGGACATATTGTTGTCTTGTGTTGGTGCCTTTTACAATACTTCTTCCAAAATAACTTTCTTGGGCCCAAATAAAGTGGTTTGGGGTTTTTATTTTAAGCCTGTTTATATTGTTTTTCTCCAAAATAGAAGATAAAAGAATAAAATCTGTCATTTCTGAATTATACAGATAGCTTTTAAATGTAGCCAATCCTAAGAGGTTTTATATGGATGGATGATTTTCAGCTGTATTTTAAAAAACACTAGCAAATTTAATATTCTGCCGGCACGTTTTGCAAAAAGCACCAGATAAAGTAATGCGTTGCTGTTAAAAAAAAACGCAAAAACCCAAACCAAACCACTCACCCCCCCCCAAACAGTCAATGATAATTCGTATATTATTAAAAGTGAGAGTACAACCTGGTTTTTTAAGACATTTGTTTAAGCTATACTTAAATATTTGAGCAAGGCGGGAAAGCAATGGCTTTTTATAAAACTGATCGCATCTGTTTATTCATTTAGAATAAGCTATTGCATTCGTTCGGAACATACAAGCAGTAGCAATATAAGTTGCATTCAATTTTGTCTCAATGAATATATTATCAGCACTATTATTAACTTTTTCCCCCTCAGAGCAAGGAATTGTTTTGTTGAATTATTTTCCAGCATACTTGAGGCTGAAAGCAGGTCATTTTCTATATGCAGAAATGTTTTGTTCTGCTCATTTTTTATTTGGTTTTGTAATTATGGCAGAAATTGCAGTTCATTCGCATTTTGCTTTGAGTCCTATTTGTGTTCCTCTGGTGACCTAGGTTGCCCAGTTCTTTCAAGATGGGCATCCCAACTCTTCTTTCTGTTTCAAACAACTTAGTGTCAAATGTATTTCTTCAATGTGCTCTTATTACTTGGGAAGTCATTAAGGAAATTATCTACTCAGATCAATTCCTGTTTTGATCTTGAAAGAATTCAGAGGTAAGTCTGCTACATTTTTCAGTATTTTCTCAGTTCTGCTGCACTAATCCCAGTTTCTTCAACATACATACCATTTGTTTCTGGTGGCACAGTATCATATTCTTCCTTGAACTCCAGGTAAGTGAAATGTACTACCTTTCTTTTCTCTAGAAGAGTATTACCTGATTACGCAAAATTTATTATGACAGTATAATTGCTATAAACTGCCTTTAGTAGCCTGATGTTGATTCTTGCTTCATTTTCTACTTACCTTCATATCCTTATTAAGATTTTTCTGAAGTCTTCTATATTATTAGTCTCAGTTGAAAAGCAGGCAGAACACTTTTTTTTTTCCCTTTATGAAAATGTGCTACATGAAATGGAAATAGATGATTTTCTGTGTACCTAGAATTACACACAATGCATATCTTATATAACGCTGGCATATTTTATGGCTATTTTTAAAAAATGCTCAATAATATATTCTTTCTGGGAACAGCTAGTGTTAGCTTTGTTATGCTTGTACCCCAAAACTAAAAATGAAAAAAAAAAAAAGAGGTGATAACATTGGTGCAAACCTGACCTTTATCCATTGTTTGCAATCTGCAAATGATATTTTTGCCTACAGTAGAAAAATACAGAAAGAATTCTAATGAGAATCATGAATTATTTACTAACAGGGGCTTTGTAAATCCCCAAGCTACAAAACATGAATAAATAAGTGGAACTGAAAATAAGTTTACTGTTACATCATCATTGGTTTCTGTTCATCCTACATCCTACGCTGAATGCTGTCTATTTCACAGAAATACTTTTTATTTTACAAAAGAGTAATTTTATTGCAAATGTAAATTCCTAGGTAAATGTGGATGTAAAAGGTGTGCACATATAAAGGTATATACACCAAAAAAAAAGCTAGACAAGAGAATCCAGTTAATGGAATGAAAGATGACATTTAAAAGATAGTTGTTTAGTTGTTTTTTCTTCTTTTCAACTGAAAAAGAAGAATTTAATTATCAGGGATTTCCTCTCAATAAAGCTGTTACATTTTAAGGAATACAGGTTTAATGAGGTATCATTCACTTCTGAAGGGGAGGGGAAAAAAGCCTTCTTACATTCTGAACAGTGTGGGTAACTCAGAAGTTCTATTTCTTTTGTATATGCAGGCATCTCTGGAGAGAAAGAAACTGTAGGCTCAGGAGAGCCAAAAGATTTGGAGGAACAGACATTACTTAGAGAAATGCAAAGTGTTACTAGAAGGAGTCAACCTTTGACACCAAAATTTTGCCTGAAATGGCGTCAAGTAGAATACATTTAATCATTGTTGACTTGCTGGCTGACTTGTCAAAGTTCGTTTTTATAGATTTATCAGTAAACCTCCTGAGACCTAGGCATAAATCATCAGTCAGAACTTATATCATTAGCTATTCTGTTAAAATACTTTTTTTTTCCTTGCAGTAGCTTCTGACCTTGTAGTCAACTCAAACTAGAAATTCAGAATGACACCCAAAACTGCCAGGTTTTTGAGTAGCTATGTAGCTTCCATGCTGATGTCTGTCTCAAGGGCACACAAATTGAAGACTGTTCAGAGTATAAATCCTTAATTTCTTCAATTTCAGACAAAAATGAGTAAGGCAGACTTCAATTTTAGCATTTTAGTATATCAGATATTTATATCATTAGAACAGTGACATTTGACAGCACATAGTTCATTGGTGCCACAGAAATTTCCAAACATAATATATGTAGGAAAATATATTACAAAACTGATTGATATTTATACCTTTGCAGCTGAGGACCCCCAGTTATACCTTTCCTTACTAGAGGTGTTTGATTCACCATCCCTGGAGGTATTTAAAAGATGTGTAGGTGTGGTACTTAGGGGCATGGATTAGTGGTAGACTTGGCAGTGCTAGGTTTACAGCTGGACTTAATGATCTTAAGGGTCTTTTCCAACCTAAATCATTCTATGATTAATGAGGAAGCATGTTTTTAAATTAAAGATTCAAACATTTCTTCTCTCTGTATAGTTTTTTAAGTGCACTGTAACCATTACAGGAGGAGGATATTAGCCTTCCAGTTCAAAACCTTCACTATTTGGCACATTATTTGGGTTACAAGAAAATAATGAGTATTTAACTATGTTACTTAATTTCATTATCTCTATCTTGAGTTGCTGTAACTGTTACAGTAGTGAGATTTTACCTCATGCTTTAGTTCAGTAATATTTAGGGGAAAAATCGTACTTGTGTTAATCTCAAAGGATTACAGGGAAAGGTGAAATGTTCATGATTTTTTTCTTTGATTTCTAAGTTATAACTTGTAATTTTAATTTATGAGGTACCTCTCTATCACTAGGTCCTTTGCTATTTTTCTCAGATAAATTTAGGTCAGTATGCCAATCTAGGACAACAAGGCTTCCCATACTTTTTCTGTTTCAGAGGCAGTATGAAAGATACTTGATTTCTGACACATGCAATGAAATTTGCATTGACTTTGAAAGAGATGAAGCTTAGGCATTTTGTCAAGCATCTTTTTTCAGATTTTTTTTCTCCAGATGGTTATATTCTGTAGCAGCTCTGATTTTTTTTTTAATAATTTAACTTTAGAGTTATTTATTTGGAAAGACAACTTTAGAAAGGTAAATTCCCATGTAAATATCTATATGTAGGTATACTTTAATGTAAGAACACAGTTACATATTTTGTACAAATGATCAAATGATTTTGTTTAAGGATTTTTTACCTAGCTTTCATTTGTGGCTATGAAGACATGCTACAGTAATAAGACAATGAAATGAAGTAACTGTGTTCGATTGAAGTCTTTACATGTTATCCTATCAATAGAGACTCTTGACTTATTTCAAGTTCAAGAATGTTTTCACAGTACAGATATTCTAAAAATAACAGGTCTGAAGTCCATCTTCCCAAAGGAACTGCTGTTCAATTGAAACCTCATTTAATATACCAAAGAACATGAACAGTAATATTCTGGAATTAATTATATTCAAATTAACTGACTTAAAACCCCAAAATACTCAAAGTATGTTTTTTTTTTTTTCTACTGAGAGGCGATACTAAGTTTCTGTCACAGAGGGATTCTCTGGAATCTTTTACATTTCAGTTATTTTCCTAAAACAACGATATAATATTTTGTTTGAGAATTATAAACCTAATTCACAATAAAGAAAAGTAGCAAAGTTGGATACTGAAGGTTATGTTTTAAAAGACAAATTGAGAAACCTGCTTCAGACAAGTTTAGAAATGTTCAGATAACTCCTCAACTTGTATATAAAACCTCAGCTACCGATGCACTGGTCTTTTACTGCATTACCAGAGGATCTAGTCAATTATCCTTTATCTAAAATCATTCGATATTCATAATGTTGGGCTTTTTGTAATAAAAATTTAGACTGTGATATTTCAGTAAATGTCTAATGGCAAATTTCGGTAGAGAGTCTTACTGCCTTGAAAGCTTCAGTGTTGATACCGTTGCTGCCCAAACCCTTCAAGGGACAAATAATTATTCATTAGTCTGGACAACACACCCCATTCATATCAATCACTTAGTGTCTTAACGTTACTTGAGATGCCAAACATCTTCCCTAAAGCCTGTGGCACAAAGCTTTACCGGAGAACATTTTATTACGAAAAAAAGCTCAGAATAAGAATATCGTCTCTGAATACGCTGCACTGTGTATGTGTCTTGTGTATTATGTAGAGTAGCTTCCACATTCCCTTCCCCTGCTACCTGGTAACTCAGTAGGGTTTAACTTGTATCCTTGTTAAGAAAAGAGGAAAACTGAAGCAGTAGTTCTATGGCTAGAATTACTACCGGGAGACCACACCTAGTTATTTATAAGGTTCTTACCTGCACAACCTTAAAGAAGGATTTTCCATTATGGTGCATTATGTGTCTGATGTGTAGTGAAATGGAGACTTTAAATAATGTGTGTTGAATAATACAGTAAGACTCCATTTGAAAACTCATAAGTTACTTGAAAGTTCACAAGAAATGACTCATTCCTAACACATTATACAAGCTTTTCTTTTTCATGTGGAAAACTGGGGAGTCTTTCTGCTATCATTTCTTTAGCTGACGGTGGAATCCACAATGTGCTAAATGCTATCCAAGTGTTCAGGAACTTCAAAATGCTCCCTGCCCACTGGCAGGCATGGGGAAGTGTCAAACACAAAAATTGTTTAAAGGTAATATGGACAGGGAATGTTTTTGGAAGGCTTTAAATTATAACAGAAAGGAACTTCGTGGATGAATTTGTGAATCATAAAACCATAGAATTATTTGGGTTGATGAAGAACCTTAAGATCATCGAGTCCAACAGTAAACCTAACACTGCCAAGTCCACCACTAAACCATATCCCTAAGCACCTCATCTGCACGTCTATCAAATACCTGCAGGAGAGTTGACTCAACCATTTCCCTGTGCAGCCTGTTCTAATGCTTGACAACCCTTTCAGTGAAGAATTATTTCCTGAATCCAACCTAAACATCTCCTGGTGCAACTTGAGGTCACTCCCTCTTGTCGCTTGTTACTTGGGAGAAGTGACTGATCCCCACCTCGCTGAAACCTCTTTTCAGGCAGTTGTAGACAGTGAAATAAGTGAAACTGGTATGAGGCAGAAAAGTTTTTTTGAAGAGAAATTTTGCAAGAAGCAGCCAATGTCCGAGCAGATATAGGAATATTGACAGAGGCTGTATAGGAAAAGAGCTAATGTAGGTAAGTGTGGGTGCACAGAGATTTTTCTCTAACTTTGGAAGTAATAGCGACAACCTGAACTTGATGCTTGGTAGGCTGCTAAGAAAAATTACAGTGGGGGGCTGACCTACTGAGTGAGGTGTGGCCACATACAATGGAGAGCAAGAGAAGTAAATGGGAGAGGAGGTGAAGACAAACATTAATGCGTGTTAGATTATGACACAATGCAAAGAAAAGTATTCATGGCATCCAAATAGAAAACAGCTGCAAATATTTATAAAAGACAAATAAAAACTAGAGAGAAAAAACCCTCATGTTTGTTCTAATACCTGAAGGTGATGTTTTGCAGTACTTTCTGTCTGCTGTAACAAAAAATGCTGCCAAAAGGAACAATCCTTCTCTGCCATCCTCCTCTCCAGCAGCATGTTCCCAAGTTCTCCCTCTTATCACTTTGGGTTCTTGTACTTGTTTGTTTTAAGTAATCATAATCCTTTTTTTACCTATCTAGTTTCAGTTGGTGGAATCAGCAGTTGCAGCATTGCTAGATTCAGCTTGAGACAGTGGGACTATAATGCCAGGATGCCAGCAAAGAGTGGGACCATCCTTTTTAGTGGCAGCCTTCAATTTGTTTCACTTATACCTGTACTGTGCAATCATGCTCCAAAGTAATCAGAAAGCTTTTTGTCCCCTTCTCTCAAATGCACTTGCTTTTTAGACAGGGATCGTATGTTTCTGCATACCTTATACTTCAGGTTGTATCATTACAGAGAACCTTGCGTTTTCTAGCATGCTAAATGATTTTATAGCATGCTGTTTGGAGTATGTTTTTAAGTCCCTTAATGGATCTAGCCAAGTTAAATGTTTCCTCCAAACTTCTCCTGTGCGGGGGGAGTTGCAAGACTAAAAAAAACCCATACCTCTAAAGAGTAAAATTTATTTCCCTTCATGATTCTGACTAGGACCATATATAAATTGTTATAATCAATAATTTTGGGTTGGCAATGGACTGGGGAAAGTTGATTCTAAAATGTATTTGCTTTAAGTATAACATACCATGTCAAAATTGCCTCCATTTATTTTTTAATGTCATTTCATCTTATTATGACATGTACTATCTGCTGGGGATAGCTGTGATGATTGGAAGGACTCTGTAGAACAAACCATTTCATTTGGAAGTGCTGCTGACTGCATAACAGGATTTGTTCTGTGGAGGAGAATTAAAGCAAGGGCTCAAACAACATTTATTAATTAAAAAAATATATTAAAGGGTTTGTTAATTCTCATAGTGTTGCCTACTCAAATGGTCAACCTCACCTCCTGAAGCTATTCTTAAGCACAGTCTGATCTTGTTGGAATATTTATATGCACTATATCCATGGATTTAATACAACAGCACTGGATGAATTCCTACAGAGAGATTACTGCATTGACTACTTAAATTAACAGACTCCAAATCTAATTACTAAATAGAATGACCAAATTGTATCCATTAAAGTCTTATGATCAAAAAGGAAAGAAGTTACAACGTTTCTACACTAGGTAATTTAACTTTTATATCGGGGGGGGCGGGGGGGGGATGGATGGGATATAACACGGACATGGGACTGGGACGGACAACCAACCAAAAAAAAAACCAAAATGAAAAAAAACCAAAATCCTAATAAATAAGATTTTTACTTCCAAAAAGAGGGAAACCATTCTCTCTCTTCATTTCAGCTAGACTGTAACTTCAGTTTACGAGGCTGTTACATACATGAAGTCTGAAAGATAAGGAAACTACAAAACCAAACCAACAACAAAACATAAATTATTTCTTTTCTGCTCTCAAGAAATGTTGAAAAGAAATAATTTTGTTGTGACTTAAAAAAATATAGTGACAATGGTATTATTTGCACTCCACTCTTTTCACTACTTTCAGGATCAGAAGGAAATGTTTTTAATAAAAACATTGAAGGTATAAATGAGAATTGTCCATAAAAAGCAGTGGAAAAGAAAGATCTCTGGGCAAATAGTGTTCATGCCTCCACATCCCTGCCTTTTCCCTCAAAAAAGTGAAAAACGGTGGCAATATAGAAAGAAATGATTTTAAAAGAATAAATCTCTGTCATATATGCATAATCATAAACAGAGTAATGTCTTCTCATACAATTAAAAATTAGATAAATAGGCCAATTTTATTTCAGATGAAAGTCAAATCAACTTCATCTTTCATTAGAGAAATTCTGCCTCCCTAATAATGAAGCTATACATCAAATAAATATCTTAGGCCATCAGGCATTCTCATATTAAAAAAAAAATATTTTGAAAAATAAACATCTGAGGAGCCTGTTTTGGATCAGCTTCCAAAAATTTAGTTTGCATGTATTTGTATATTATGTTTTGTTTTATCTCAGAGCTAACTCTTAAGGTTTGATGGGCTCAGGTCCTAATGTAAGTTTCAAACAACAGGTTCAAATGGAATGGTAACGTCTGTTTCATAATTTACATTAAATATTTGCACTTTTACTAAAGTTATATCAGCCTTCTTCCTCTGTCTTGGATGTCTTGTCTTATATTTGCAAACAGAAAGTTAAGCTCTTTATCTTCATGCCTGAACACCCTTTTTTCCATTTCTTTCTCTTCGACATTCTTCCTTCACTGGTTTGTATTGCATTGCCGCTTACCCATGACCAACATTCCAGCCATGCTTCTTACTCCTCCTCTGTGTATCTCCTAAATATTTTCCTTTTAGTTTCCACTGGAAACTAATGCTTATAAAGTGATCTACCAAAAGTCCAGCCATATGAACTTGAAGGAAACCAAGCAGATTTTCATCAGAAGCATTTACCGTTGTCAGGGCAATGTCAAAAACAAGCTGTCTCTCTGGAATGTTTCTATTATCAGGCATTGCAAATTCCAGTGAAAAAAATTATTCATTGAATTTTTGTCTTCAGATGTCTAAATATAGGTAGATGTGCAGGATCTATGATGACATTTTGCAATAGAGGATAAAATAAAAGATGATAGAAAGTATATTTGGTAAGCGGGACAAAGGAAATGAAAACAGAAAATCATTCCATGTAGATATATGAATTCTGCTAAGAGGGGATAGAAAAGTAGAATAGTGCTTCTACCACTGCATGCTGTATTCTGAAACAAAGATAAAACTGTATTCCTTTGTAGTAGATAGAAAAGGATATACAAAGAATGCTCTAGAAAACAGATTTCTTATTTCTGCTATGTGTAGAAGTAAGCACAGAGTCCTGTGGCACTTTTAACAATTCAAAAAATATAACTGTTGTCTTGAATTAAATATTAAAGTTAATTTCTGAATTAGGCTGTGATGAAGTATCATTGTTTGTAATTAAGACTTAAATGTATGATCTTGACAATCACTGGGCTTGTACATTCTTTTCACGTGCATGCCAGGGGAGGCCTCTAGTCTGAAAAGGCCAGGAGGAAGATGGTATTAGACATACCTCTGTCAGGCATCAATTAATAGATCCTTGATTCTCTTCCTAATGTAGAATGGATATCAAATATTAATAAACTGTGGTTCAAAACTATATGCACAAGTAAAATATTTTTAAAATTCAGTTATTTGCCACTTTAGGGATGTAGAATTTGTGGCTTGTTTTGTTTTTTCTTTTATTTCCATTTCCCCATAGGTATATACTGATCCTCTGAATATTGCTCTATTTAATACAGAAAACAGCACCAGACTTGAGTCACCCTGGTAATTAAACTATACCATTAATATTAAATTATGGTGTAGGACCTTGTTTCATAGAGTTTACTCTTTCCTAGTCACATCATCAATACTTACAGTCCAACAGTATATCTTTTATTGTTACCACCTCAAAGTCTCACAATATGTCTCTCAATTTCTATGTTAATACTAATATTATATCATAGCAATTCAGTGGAAAATCCCCTGATTTTTGCCATACTTACAAGTTATTTTTTTATGTCAGCTGGCTTCTTCAGAACCTACAGTCTTACTCATATCTTCTCATTGCATGTGACTATGCAAGACATGCAGAGAAATTAGTAAAATTGAAATAGTAAAGAAATACATTCCACTGTCTGAGAACACCTGCACCAGCTGCTTATATTTATCATTACATATAATGTGCTGAAGTCACCAAATTCATTTGTTAGAACAGCAGTAATTATTCTCACTCATGTAATGCAATTCATCTGCAGCTATGAGACCCTCCTTTCATTGGTGCATTTACATTACAAAGCACAACAGCTTCAGAAAATGAGAACTCTCACTTCATAACATGGTATTAAGCATACTTAGTGGACAACAAACTGATATTTCCCTGTTCTCAGTGAATAACTTGTCTATTTGCATGTGAAGAATTAGAGTATGTTTAGTAAAATATGTAATATTTTACATATATTGGGTTCTGTTTGTTTTAGAGTGGTGGAGGTAAATACATGGGAATATTTGTTAAAAATTCTATGGTTTGGGTTTGCTGCATTTTTAGCACTTACCCCAATTAATGCAGCAGAAATTTTTGGTAATTAAAAATAAAAGTGAATAATTTAAAATATGCAAAGCTGAACCTAAATATAGGAACCTGGAAGGGTTGGCCTAATTTTTTTTATAGTGCTGAATACAGAGTTCTTGTTCAAATTGTGCATTTCAGACTGTTTCTTTATTTGAATAACACACAGTATTTTTAGAGGGGGAATATAGTACATTTATTAATTTTCCTTTTTCTATATATTACTATTAAAAATCTTTAGCACAAAAGGAAGAAGTTAATCGTGCCAGTAAACTAGGTATGCTAATACCTAGGCTGCTCATAGGATGCAGATGTGAGGAGGGTGGGAAAGGAAAGCATTTTAGCTTAAACAAACCTTAACAGTTCAAGATCAGTATGTCATCTTTATCTTGATAATCAATTATTATAATTATTCTAAGATGTGATTTTCAATTAATGCATAAAATATTATTCCTAAACAATGTATCCCTTCTAAATTCACAAATTGTGGTGTATGAACAAAGATCAGGTGAGACAGGATTTTTGTATAGATCACCTTGAGTTGGTTCACAGGTGCATTTAATTTCACAGAGAACAAGGTAATATTTCTACCTCTGTTTTGCTCTTACTCTCTCTAGTAGACATTTACATTGTTGTAAATAAGATCCTAATCTGACCCTTAGTTTTTACAGACACTTATTTTTCTCCAGCATTGTTGTATGCTATTGAATAATCTCATCTATGGGGAGATGCAAGCCAGGCCATTGTGAAATAATTGCTGCAGCACCAGGTGCTTCTGATTCTGGGTCATCTTGGTTTCTGGGGTGTGATTTTTTTTTTCTTTGAAGACTGCAGTCATCATCTAAAGACACATTGAGTGCTCAATCAACTACCTAATGCCAAAACTGTGTGATGTGAGCTTGCCTTTTGGTATAGCAATATGAAGGGAAAGATGAGAACTGGCTTGACTGATTTAGACTGGTTTGGGGCTAGTTTTCTTAGATGTGAGGATTCTGATAAGTCATTGTCACGCCTCCAGAAATGCTTTTGAGTTATTCCATAAAGACAGGTGAAGCCTTCTGGTTGTTTCCTACTTTACACTTCTAAGTGGTAAACTATAGCTTGGTCTTATTTGCTTGTTTTTCTAATAATAAGAGTTTTGTTATTGTTATGGCTAAGGAAAATAATGTTATATGAAGCAGCAAACTATAAAAGGTAGATTTAGCATAAATTAGTAGTTTGTCTTCATAAAGAAAAAGAAACATTGTACAGGGAGTCTGTTAGAGCTTTGGGGTTATACCTATGTTATGGCAGTAATGCTAGCATTGAGTATAAAATGCCAGGCTTTGCCAATCTTTGTGGTTTTGATCCCATAGTCTCAATTACAGGGTATGGTTTTCAAGGTATGGTTGAGTCCTAAGATTACTCCGTAAGAAGAAATAAACACTTTCAGCAGTATTCAATGCTGGTCTTCAATTAATGGAAAAGTGGACTTGGTGTGGTGAATGACTTTGGTAAGTGCCTCACTACTACAGTAAGAATCTCTTGTGGTACTTAGCTACTAAAATTAGAACAGGCTGATGAACTTCAGCCTTGTCTTTGAGTGTTTGCCTCTGGGACTGTTTGCCATAGTCTTGACTTTCATGATGATGATGCTAATCAAACTGTGGTATTTATTCAAGGCCATGTGTCTTCATTTTCTATTAGGGCTGTGAGGCAGGGTTGTCTGTGGTGTGTCCTAGACTAATAAGAGTTGTTACTTAAATATACGTGTGAAGAAATTCAGTTTTGCAGGCTTTATATTTGATATAAGACTTTCTCTAATAGTTGATTATGCTGTTGTAACTCACAGTTTGTACTTAGCTGTGGGAATGTTTGCTTTGAAAGTATGTTTATCTTTGTTTTATTGCTTCTTTGCTGGCTAGCAAAGAATGCATAACTCCTCATTGCCTCAATATGCTTACAAATGAGAATATTTGCATGTCAAGATATATTTGCAATAAAACTTGTGAAAGCTGTTTACAAATATTGATGATGCTTTTATAGGCTTGCTTTCTCTTGATTCTTTGAGAAGCATAAATATTTTAAACAAGCCACTATTTTTTCTAATGAAGACATTAGTCCTGTAAGTCCGCAGATAACTGTGTGATCCTTTAGCACATGATACCCCATGGTACAGTAATTTGGTTTCCTTGTGCTCAAACCTAATGAAGATAGTAATTGACAATTCTTGCCTGTTACGCTTAACATATTTCATAATAGCATCTATTACCAATAAAAAATAAGTGAAAACTTTGATTAATGCACACATTTAAAGAGAGATCGGGGCAAAGGATAAAAGACTAGGATCATTCCTGCAGAGAGAAGGAAGGTGAGTCTCATAACAGACCTGAAATGGAGGAAAAAGAACTGAGGTAACTTTGATGAAAGGAAGGTAGGACAGCAGAAAGAGAATTACTTTAGGTGCTGACAGACAGATTTGGGAATTCAGAAGTCCATCAGTGGCAAGACATGAAAGGAACAGGCTGGAGAGGAAACATAGGAAACTTAGAGCAAGAGTAGCTCATGAGGGAAAACCGAGTGATAGCTGGGCAGAGAATAATTCTTAGTAATCTTAGCTGGTGAGAGTAGGATGAAGTAAGACGATGGGGGAAGAGATAATCTTTGTGGCCTTTATCTCAGTCCTTGAGCCCTTTAAGTTTACCTAAATTTATTAATAAGAACTCTAATTTGGGAATATGAAGTGGTATACGGTAGTAAATAACATCATCCCGTTCATCTCAAATTAAGTATCCAAAATTTGCAGATACTTTGACCTTATATTTCATTTCTCTTAACTCCCTTTCTGTGTATGGGGATAATAATAGATCCTTGTCTCAATGAAGGTCTGTGGAAAATAATTAGAATTGGGAAGCACTCTGATATTCGTGTGATACATACCACCAAACAGCTCATGAAAGGAACTGATAAATCTTTCACAATTCACATTTCATTAGTACACAGCAAATAAGGCACATACTTATTTTGCACATATGAAGTGATGAGGGTAAAAATTAAACACTGAACAGTTTCAAGTTAAATGATGTGACTATGTATTTAAAATCTGTATCAAAATTGTATCTGCTCAAGAAGTGTTATTGAATTTGCAGAAGCAATCTTAATTCTGTTAATTTTTACTTTTTGGGTGTCTTAGTTTGCAATTGTAACACCATTTTCACCTACGCTTTGGGGATATGTGGAGCATGTATCAGAGAACGTGGTTTGTGACAGGTAATCTGAGAGGTGACTTGGTAAATCTGACATGCATCTTTCTGGTATTTGATATAATTTTGGGAATATGTAACCTTGTATTTAAATGGAATGAGTCTTTCTCTGTGTGCATTAGTTGTACATAAAACCTCTTTCACAGGATTTCCTACATGTCCACAATGCCTTCCAAACTCTAACGTATATACGCATAAATATTTGGCTGGATTTTAGAAGTAAAACAAGCTGTCCTGTGGTTAGTGTCTCACCTTGTATTATAAGTCAATGTACTGCCAATTTTAGTACCACTTTCTGGTAGTACCACTGGTGTAGCGTTACTGGGAGATACAAGGTTTAGAAGTCTTGCTACCCCCAGAAGTCTGTGTAATGCCTGGTTGTGAGTATGAAAATTCTGGCTCTGCTTCAAACAAAATACAGTGTCTGGTACATAAGATGTAACAAGGAAAAGAGATTTTTGTGAGGTTATTTTTAATTGCCTCTGTCACTTCAATAGCTAGTAGACATTCAAAAGATGTACACCTTGAAAAAAGTTATGCATTCCGAGGTTGTGTGGGTTTGTGGGGTATTATGGGTTTTTCTCTTTGCTTTTGGGAAATATGAGGTTTCTGAGTTGGCAGATCATGTATATTCTAAAGAGTCTCAAAACACAAACTGGTAGGAAGACAAGCAAGTAGTTTGAGCTGCAGAGGGGAGTACTGTGTACACTGTCTGTGTGTCTGTACTGAAATGATTAAATTACAAGCCTCTTGAGAAATACACTTACTTCTGGGTGGTGGTATTTTTTTGATGACAAACTTCTCAACTTTTAATGATCTGTTGTGAATTTTTCCTCTGGACATGCGGCTTGTGGAAAATCAATCATTCCTTATAGAAAGCTTCAATTTTCCCAAAATCCTAGTTTAGGTTGCCATCTGCTTTTTTTCCTCCAAGCTGGATGTGTAGATGGACCCCTTATTCTTTGCTGGGAATGATGTCTCCAGTTTGGGGGCTGAGGAGCCATTAACTTTTACTTTATACATGGTGCATTAGTTTTTTTCCCTGCTACCTTTATTCTCTTGTCAACAAATTATATTTCATATAATGTTCCCTCTAGGTAAGAATATGATATAGAGCTCTCATGAGGTGTCATGGCACTCTAAGGAAACACCACTTAATCTCGTGTGTCTTGGTTTTTATTTTTCTTTTCTAAAACAATATACCCACTAGTTTGAATTCCAAACAAAGATCTTCTTACTACTTGTTAATGTAAAAAAAAGAATTCACTTAGTTTAATTAAACTATGAAAGTTAATTCACTGTTTCTGAATTTCAACATTTTGTTCTGGTCTAAGATAAAAGCAAATGTTGAAATACCAGAGTTTCTTAAGAATACCATTCCTACTTCTGCATAGGATCTTCAAATTCCACTTGTTAAGGGGCCAAAATTGGACTTTTTTTTTTCCCCTGCAGTTATTAATGTAAGTCTTTGTTATATTTCATCCTGTGATGCTCCTTTCCAGACCTAAATTTCCTCAGAAACAGGACTTCGAGGGGGTGAGCTCTGAGGCTGGATCTCTGCTTACCTGCTGGGACACATGCCATTCTCCCACAAGATACTGATCTCTGCTCACCCCAGCTAGGGTCTCAGTAGAGTTGGGGATGTGGGAGGGGATCCATTGCTGGCAGCCTGGAGGTCTGGTTCCCATGAGCCTGGATTCAGTCCTTAAGGGAGATCTGCCAGAAGGAGTTGTTATCAACAGATACAATCTTGCTTGTACCTGTGAAAAACAATAGCCAATATTAATTTCATCCAAGCTGTAATCATTATGACTGGATAATTGAATATTTTCTGTAATTGGCTTCAGGACCCATTTTATACTTTCTGCTCACTGCTCTGTTTACAACTGTTCAGATAGCATGCAAATACAACAACTGGGTGAGTTCAGAAAGAAATTGCACTAATACTGATGTCTTGAAAATTTTTTTGTATTATATACTGTTATAGTTACAGGTGTGCTTTACTTTCTTTGAACTATACTATTTGTTTCAGTGATCAAAGAAAGGAGAGAAATCTCTGTATACATTAACAATGTACAACAGTGGTGCTTTAAATTTCCTTTAAGGCTTAATATAATTGCTAAGAACAGGTATTTATAGATTGTACTGAGAAAGATTAAGGTTACTTGTAGTACCTTTTTCTCACAAGAATCCAGTGCAAGAAAAACACTGAATAAGCAGTGCCTAGAGTAATGTGGAGGGGTAATAGAAGAGCACGGTACATAATGGAGAGCCAAGGGTTCATTTATATTCTAGCTGGATGTTGAATGCTTATCTGTTTCATAAGCTTTTATTTTCCTTGTATTCCCAGTAACAGGATTACAAATAGTTTCTTTCTTCTCTTTTAATCTCTGTTTGTTTTTCCTTTCGCAGTCTACCTGCTTAATTTTAGGTGGGTTTCTTGGTCAAATCTAAATTTATAAACTCTTTAGAAATAATACTGAATAATTCTGAAAATTTAAAAGGTATATTTTCATTATTTAAATAACTAGACATGTCTTTGCTTTTACTGAAACCTTAAAGCATATTCCCATCTATATGATTTTACAGTTGTTATGATGTTTCTCTGTACTCTACAGTATTAATACAAGGTCTGCTTGTGAGCCGGGTCACCGCTGGTGTGACTGTACAAATACTAAAGACAGAGATTTCAGTCTTAGTACAGTACAGGAAGCAACAGGTGCATACGGCAAAAATGAACCAAAAAAGCACCATGGCAAAGTATCCTGAGACTTTACTGAGCTGTATAGTAGACGATGGTCTCATTCTGCTGCCATCAGACTGTTACTAAATACCAAGCAGACACATGACTCAACACTGAACTACTCTTGTCCTTTAAGTCTTTGAGGGTCCCAGGTGTATGCCATTGAGTGACAGCCTGCCCCTTGGGTATAAAGAATGTTTAGATTTTCATATGAGTTAAGATGGTTTAATATATGGGTTTGAAGGACAGATGATACAGCTCAGGTAGAAGAGTCTTCATGTAGGATCAAAAAAATAGGAGAAAGGGGATTTAAATGCTCATCTTCTCCCCTGTAGTAGTCATTAGACTAAATTATACAGTCTCCCATAGGGATGTGAATGGGAAGATGTTTATGTGCATGTTTTTGTAATTTTAATATAGATATATTAAAATATGCACATGCATGTATGTCTGCCTTTATACACTTCCCCCGCCCCCTGCTGCCCTGGATTAATTTGGAAGGATTTCTTTGTGAATATTTGCATATGCTTTAAAGCTTATTTTTCTACTTATTTTAGCCTTACACTAGGACCTCAAGCTCAATTGCAAATATGATTCTCACTTCCTCTCAGAAGTCCATAATGTTTTCAGTAAGTTCTTTCAAATTCTTAAAGGGTCTTTAATTTCAACTGTTTCTGAAGGATTCACAAATTAATTTATAACTAAAAAAAAGGATCCACTATGTAACTCATGTTGTTATTGGAGATTTGAAATTCATAAGCAGTTAAATTTAGGTTCAGATGGCATTAAACTTAAAAATTGCTTTATACTCTAATGGTATAATTTAAAATCTTATGTTAAATTCAATGCAATTACAGGCAAGAAGCTCATCATTACCCTCATTAAGATGAAGAGTTGTCTTCCTGCAGAGGAAAGGGGGGAAATGCCAAGCTTCATAACTGGCCTGGGGGCGACAGAGGGGCACATCACAAATTATTTTTTTTCATTGATTCCACTTACAGATCTCTCCAGAAGCCTGGTAAAGCATAAAAGTTCACTAGTGTTGTCTTGTACTTTTCTTACAAGAGGACTGTCACAAAAAGAGTATTTTATTAATATGTGGCAAAAGCTAATAGTTTTATCTGTTCACAGTTAGGATAAATTCATGCCTAGGGCTGTCTGTCTATGTTTTTCCTCCTGCTTAAAAATAAAGGTGGAAGTGATCACCGTTCAGTTATGAACTTATGTTTCATGAGAAATTACTGACTTTCTATTATCATACTTGATGCCCTTTATGAAGTTCCAGGTTGTGGTGTATTAAAAATAGTATTAGTAACTAGGTGAAAACACGTGATCACTTTTTAGTTTCCTAAAATATAGTTGGGATTTTTTAGTTGGATGTAATCAGTTATGAAAAGGGTGTGAATGTCTAAGTTTTGTGTATGTATGTGGTGCCCTAATAACTAGGGAATATTGGTGTTAGGATTCATTAAGATAAAATCTGTAGGTAGTGTTATATACACTCCATTTTCTATGCTAGGAAAACTTGATCATGAAAATAGTATTTAATATATGATGTCATGTGTATCACTGTACCATCAAGTGCTGTATGGAGAAGGAAGACCGAGAGGCTACTTTCTCTGATTTTTCTTCTTCAGTACTGCTTCCAGAATCATAGAATCATAGAATACTAGGGTGGAAGGGACCTCAAAAATCATCTGGTCCAACCTTTCTTGGCAAAAGCATGGTCTAGACAAGGTGGCCCAGAACCCTGTCCAGCTGAATCTTAAAAGTGTCCCATTTTGGGGAATCCACCACTTCCCTGGGGAGATAATTCCAATGGCTGATTATTCTCATTGTTAAAAATTTTCCTCTTGTGTCCAGCTGGAATCTCCCCAAAAGCAACTTGTACTCATCATACCTCATGTTTTCCATGTGACTCCTTGTAAAAAGGGAGTCTCCGTCTTCTTTTAGCCACCCTTTAAATGCTGGAGCATAGTGATAAGGTTTCTCCTAAGCCTTCTTTTCCTCAAGGCTGAACAAACCCAGTTCTCTCAGCCGTTTTTCCGCACATGGCAGGCTTCCCAGTCCTTCGATCATCTTTGTGGCCCTTCTCTGGACCCCTTCCAGCCTGTCCACATCCTTTTTGTGTAGAGGAGACCAAAACTGGACACAGTACTCCAGGTGTGGCCTGACAAGCACTGAGTAGAGAGGGATAATGACTTCTGTATCTCTGCTGGTGATGCCCTTGTTGATGCAATCCAGCATCCTGTTGGCTTTCTTTTCCACAGCAGCACACTGTTCCCTCATGTTGATGAGCTTCCTGTCCACCAGGACCCCCAGATCTCTTCCCACAGAGCTGCTCCCCAGCTGGGAAGATCCCAGCCTGTGCTGTATTCCTGGATTATGTTTTCCCAGGTGCAAGACCTTGCAAGTACCTTTGGTGAACTTGATAGAGTTCATGTTAGCCCGCTCTTCCAGCCTATCGAGGTTGTCCTGCAGGATGGCTGTCCCTTCTGAAGTGTCCTCTTCCTCACATAGTCTGGTATCATCAGGGTATCATTTGGTACAGTTATTAAAGCAAACTTCATCAGGGTACACTTGATCCCACCATCCAGATGACATATGAAGATATTAAGCAGCATTGGGCCCAATACTGATCCCTGGTGAACCCCCACTGGTGACAGGTTGCCAATTTGAAAAGACGCTATTGACCACCACCCTCTGGGTGCGGCCCTCCAGCCAGTTGCCCACCCACCGCACAGACCACTTGTCTAGACTGTAACGCAGTATTTAGGCTTAACATTATATGGAGGTAGGTGCCTGTTTGTTTAAAGCAATTCTAACTAACTAAAAAAAGAGTAGTTTGAAGGAAAACCTCATCTGGATGTAAGAATATAAAGAATGCTAAATACATTATGAAGGCCATTAAGTATAGCAATATAAAAAATAAAATGCATCAAAATAAAATACCTGTTCATTGTCTTAAAATTTGTATTTACTGATTTTTATTTTTTTTAAACATAGAAGAAGGTTGACTGTACAATTTTGACTATGTTCCAAACATTTAAAATAAACAGCCCCAGAATTCTAAGACTTGATTAAAAATATTTGAAATACTTTTGGAAAAAAAAATAAGTACTGATGTAACCTGTGTCCTTTCAGATTTTAATAGATACTTTTTAAATGAGGTAAAAATGAGATTTTGTTATCTTGTGAGCTTTAAGGTAAGAGAATCATAAATGCCATAGAGGATAAAGAATGTGATGTAAATTTCAAAGGCACCATGCTGCTTTTCGATTAAAAAGTTATGTGGTAGCTTGAGCTTTTAAAGATACTTTTTTGAGTAATATACATATTGAATATTTTAATCCTGAGTATTTACACCAATAGTCCATGTGTTACTTGGGTGGTATTATATATTGCCTTACTGAAAAAATAATTAGTAACTTAATTACCTTCTGTAACAATTGCTCTGAATTTTTATGTAGTTGTGTTGTGTAACAAATACACAAGCTCCTTAGTGGCCACATTGGGTGGAGATCATTGCCAAGCACCCAGGGCACAGGTGTTGTCATACTTGGATCACTCCACCGGCAGGTGGTGGCAGCAGCAGTTGTGGTATTTCACATTCTCTTTCTCTGGGATTTTTGTGGTAAATTGCAGTTTCTTCTGCCTTCAAAACTGAGCAAATAGAAATGTTCAGAGGACCCCCAAGCCAACATGGGGCTGAACAGCCCTGGGACGAGTTACAGTGCACAGAGCTTTCCCTGCCTACAGGGCTACTGCAATATGTGCTTGTTATAAGAAGAAACAGAGATTGAGAAAATGGAGTGCTTGATATTTAATGAAGGAAATGTGGATTATCTATCCTAGTCTCAGGAATGTAGTCTACTAGAAGAGCTGAAAAGATATGGGTAAGGTCAAGGATATTGTGAATCACTTACTCACTTACATGTATTCGATTTAGAGTTGACAATTTTTGCTGGGGAAAACTTGAGAATATTGACCACTTGGCACGGCACTCTCCATGCTGTCCTGGTTGGATTTTTTTCCACTCTGATTCATTATCTGCCTGAACACTACAATTATATCAGTACAAATTTTCTTATTTTTTTTTTTCTAGGTCTAAGCGTACACATAGAGGCTAAAAATGTCAGTAGAGGCTGCCTTATAATTTGAAAAGCAAAATATTTCAGTAACAGTTTTGAAGGTCAGCATAGTCTACAGAAATATATGAGCTTTTTACAGTTTTCATTGATATACTAAGTGTACAATATGTGTATGCTAAGTATATGTCAAAAATGAAACACTGTTTCATATAGTCACTATGAAATGATTGAAATTAGCGTAGTTGTGTCAGTTTACACTCAATAAGATTCTTGTCCCAGTACTTAAATATGAAGGACTTAAAAGCTCAAAATTTCCAATAATGGGATTTTGTCACTTTCACTGAGGTCTGAGTTTTATTCAAGCTGACCCAAGAGGGTGCTATGCCTTGAGGTAGGTAGTGTGGCCTGTAGAGAAGATAGTGAGCCCCTCTCCAAGGAGGTTTCTTTACCAGCAGTGCAGGAGTGAAGCTTTTTTGGCAGGAAGGCTGGCATGTGGGGGCTTCCTTAACTGCAATTTTCCAGTTGGGCAAAAGAGCTCCAAAGCCTATGACATCTGTGCAGCAGTCAAGTTTTTGCAGCAGTGGTACTCCGTGCTTTCTGCCTTCTCCAAACAACCTATAATTGTTGGTTGTCAGTCAATTTCTGCTTTCTCATGTATCATCAGGCAGTTGTCTCTTCTCCTTTCTCCATCTTGGCATGGCTGATCTGCTGTCTACAAGTCTTGAGGCCTTCAGCACAAAATACTTTCACCCACTGGCTGGTTTATTACACTGAAAGAACCGCATGAGAATATATGTGGTTTGCCCGACACTCAAAATCTCTGAAAGAAATCATATTTACAAGTGTCAATAGTATATACACAGTACTACTCTACTGTGTAGAGTCAGATCCTCTGCAGGTGCAGGTCTTGTAAATATGTTCATGATAAATGAACTGTGTCAGGTTTCATAAACAAAAAATCCGTACCATGATATGTGCAAAACCAAACAAACTCTTAACTAACACTTTTTTGTAAAAGGACTTTAATTATAATGAGAGGTTCTTTTGCTTGTTAAACTCTCAAGTGGGCATGGGAAGCTCCATAAAGGAGTCACATAGTAGTTCCTAAATTAAAAGTGTTTGCCAGGTTTTCAGGTTAGCATCAGTTCTTTAACAATTTTGCTCATGTTTCTCTAGAGTTATTACCCTTTCTATCAAAGCAGCAAATTCTAATTTTATTTAGAAAACAAAGCTACTTATAAAAGTAATTCTAAAGGAAGCTTTGGTAAAATTCTGATTAGAGAAAGCTGTAAAATCTGTGAGGCATAAATGGCAATGTTTTTGTTATTTTCATTCTAATGACATTATAATCGGTAACTCGGTAGTTAGGGAAATTCAGATTTAACACTTCCTGATTATAAGATGCTAAGAAATGTCTCTTATTTGTTTAAGAAATGACATTGATCTCTATCTCATTCATCTGGTTTTTCTATTTTAACTATTCTGTATCTGCTGCAAAGCCTTCTGGAATACTTGTGTGAAAGATGCTGTACAAAATAAAGGAGACTGATACTTGAGATACTTGCTTTTGGGCTTCAAGCCAGTTTCCTCAACTCTCATTAATCCTGAGCCAGAGCTCCAGATCAACCCTCAGATGTGAAAGTGTTATGATAGTGTCAATAGAATATACCTCTTGTAGCATACTTCACTCAGCCATATATATATATATGCACATATAAAAACATTTTTCCTCTCTCTCTCTGCCTGGTTTCTCGTTCTTATAAGAAGTCTTAAAGTAAACTGCATGCTAAAACTAAGTAGAATATGCAGCTAGGCTTCACCATTAAACTAGAATATTAGAAAATCTTTCTTAATAGATGGTTCTTTTTTATCATATTTGTAATGTGATTTCATAGAAAATAGTGAAGTTAAAATGGAACTAGGTTAGCTGAGTGGAAAATAAGATTCTAAGATTAGTTCTGTTGAAAATTTCAAGTGCTTATGAATACAATCACTGCTGCAACTCATAGGTTATAGTAGACAAACTATTCTATTTTAAAGTCTCAGAATGCTTCTGTTTCTGTAAAATGTTAGTGTATTAAATACTGTCAGTTAGTTCATGCTAGTCAGGGTTATGGGAAGCATGGTGATGCTTTTACATGTATACCAATGGAAAGAAAATCAATGTGGAGGTCTATTAATGATGTAAACAATGCAGTCTTTGAGTCTGTAGTAACTTCCTTTCACATTTCTTTCTTTTCTGTTTTGATTTTGACTTTCATGTTTTGCTAACTTCTTAAACAGGCTATAGATAGGGCCTGAGGAAGGCCCCATGTGTCTGGATTGTCCAATGAATATTAATTGATGTTAATTGTCAACATGGCAGACCTTTAACCCTAGCACAGAATCTAGGGAATCTCAGTAAATAAGGAATGGAAAAGACAAGGACTGTCTGTGTGACTTACCTTTTATATATATATATATATATATATATGTGTATATTTAGCACACACTTGCAGTAATCACTGCTTTTTCACTAGTCCAAATGCATATGACTCAGTGTTAAGCTAAGGCTGATCTTGTGGACTGCAGTAATTTCCATAGGCTGTATTGTGAAGTTCCAGGATCAGCCATCATTTGTAGAGGCTACAAAATTATGACTGATTTAGAAAAACAAGGAAGAATTGCACAAGAGCAGTATATTTTCAGGGGGTTGTGGTGAGTTGACCCCAGCCAGCAGCTAAGCTTCACACAGATACACATTTGACCCTCCCACCCTGTGGAATAAGGGAGAGTACAGAAAAAGTAAAACCAAGAAAATTTGTGGGTCAAGATAAAGACAGTCTAAATAAAGGAATGGGGAGCTGAAAGGGGAAATGCAAGTGATAAATAAGCAGTTGCTTGCCACCCACCATGAGTACATTGATGCCCAGCCAGTCCCGGAACAATGGTAGCTCCCAGACCCAACACCCCCTGCCCAGTTCTTGCATCAAATGGTACGGAATATCCTTTTGGTCGGTTGGGGTCGGCTGTCCAGGATGTGTCCCCTCCCAATTCTTTGTGCACCTCCAGCCTGCTCACCGAGGCAAAGAGTGGGGAAAGGAATTGATTCAGTGCTTGCACTGCTTGCACTGATGAGTTTTATCAATGCTGCTTTAAGCACAGCACCATATGGGCTGCTATGAAGAAGGCTAACTCCATCCTAGCCAGACCCAGTGCACGGGTGCTCATGAGTAGTCTTCTTGGGGAAGAGCATAGAAAAAAATGTGTTACCATCAGACCTGCATACCTGGTGCATACAAAACAAGGCTGCTTGAGAAGTTGTTTAGAATGAAAGGAGGTGTGTGTAATTTGTGTATGTTTACATGTAATTGAAAACTAGAGTAACTTCTACCAGGCAGACATTTGACGTCAGAAAGTAATTATTCTTAAGAAATTAATATATTTTAAAATTATCCAGTAGCTTTGTAACCCAAAATTTTATGTCTTGTGCTTAAAAACCCAGCTTCTGACTTCCAGAATGCTTGGTACAGTTTTCACTTTAGTTTTTTTGCCATGCAGAGAGTTTGTTACTGGGTATTTAACTTATTTAATTCCATGAGATTATGATATGGTAATCTACTTGCAGTGCTCATCCTCTTGCACTATAAGGTCAGGGAATTAAAAAGCAATTTGCATTCTCAATGAGTAAGAATTTCTTGAATTTAATGCCTGTATTTTTTTGTTGTTGTTGTTGCTATAATATCATATTCAAATACTGTATAGATAGCAGCAAATCCAAACAAGCTTGTTTCTTTACTGGTGATGATTTCTTTTTAATCTTCAGAAAACTATCAGGTGTTTGGATGTATCTGCAAAGATGCTAACTATCTGTGCAACAGCTAGGGTCTGTTCAGAGCGCATGTGAAAATTAGGCTTTTCTTCAATCTATGCATTATTCCTTCACACATTAAATATTGGAATAACACCTTTAAGGATGTGACAAGACTGCCTTCGTAAAAATATTTGTTTATAATGCTAATAAAATGCTTTTAAAACTGAGGGTCTCATAACAAATTTAATAAATTTTAACATAATTTAATTTTTAATTCTTATATAATTGATACCACATGGGTAAAAGTAATAAAATCTGGTCCTAAAAGAGTTAAGCAGCTTTATACTCCACAGAAGAGCAAAATCACAGTAATCTGGTTCCTTATATATTGTTTTTCTTGCCCAGATAGTTGGATAGGCTGAAAGGGGTATTTGTTTTCTGATTGCCTTTTAAAGACTGAAGTGCTCTCCAAGCTGACACTAGTGTTTTTAAAGACCAGGTCTGAATCAGAAGCCCCAAAATCTAAGGATTCTTTCAGATATTGAGAGAAATGACAAAATCTGTGAAGTGATAAGAATGGATTTAAAAATAGATACTAATTAAAGTAATACATATTGCAGAAGGGAGATAAAATAATTCTGTCAATTTTTAAATTTTATATCAAAGGATCTCCAATATGATTTTTCAGGAAGTAATTAATTTTCCTGATAATTGGCTGGATGATAAACTGCCAAAAAGAGCAGTTTTAATCAAAGTTAATAGCTAGATTCTAAGTTACTGATTGCTTGCCTGTTTGCATTTATATTCATTCCCATGGAATTTTGCTAATATATACCAGATGAGAGTCTGATTCTTAATTATCTACCTTTAGTTCTACCAAGAATAAATGGAAATCTAGGGATAACGTCTGCTTTTAAATCTACAGGTATTAAATTATTGTTTTAGAAGTGTCATTTAGGTACAGTCAAAATTTACCTGATGAACGTTTTTATTTTGTTTTGAAAAAGGTAGGATATTAGAGTTGTGTTTCAATATTTTTAGAAGAAAAATATTTGTTTATCTTGAAAAATCTTTTAATATTTTTGTTGTTATATCTTACTGAAAAGATAATCCAAGTTAAAATGTGTTGATTAATCCAGATTTTTTTAATTCATTGTTTTTAGTAAGAAATGTTTGTATTTGTTTGCACTTGGGTTTAAACTGCAGGACTGCAGAATTTACAGTCTGCATATGCTCCTGCATTTCTCTTCTTGTGAATTGACTATTACTAATATTATAATCATGCTTTCATCCTAAACATTTATAAAACTCTAGAACTAAGTGAATATATTATTTAATTCTCCAGCTTAGAGGTGATAGTGAGGGGAACAAAATACAGTAGCAAATCTCAGAAGGACAAAGTAAAACTATCAACTAAACCCTGTGTGGTATATTTAATGAAATATGAGGTGAACAACAAAAGAGATTTTCTGTGGCTTGTGGGATCTCCATCCTTGGAGATATTCAAAACCTGACTGGACATGGCCCTGAGCATCCTGCTTTGGAGTAGGGTGTTGGACTGGACAGTCTCTAGAGGTGCCTTCCAGACTCAGACATTCTGTGATCCCATGTCACAGGAGTGTTGTGTAGTGGCATAGACTGAGATGGAAGTGTACACACTCCTTTTTGCTCTCACCATGTTTACTCAGTTATTTAAAGATTGTGAAGGAAATAGAGAAGGAATAACTGTAGTAGAAAACAAAAGGAATGCCACTTTTGAACATGTCTGCATTTCAAGATTATTTACACATATAAACCACAGGACTGGCACTGACAAGTAGAAGCTCGGTGTCCCTGCCTAGTGATGTAGCAAAAAAACCCAGAACACATAACTGAGGAAAAACTCAACTTTCAGATCCATTGTAGGCATCATAATCCTTTGAGATGTGCTGACAGCAGTAGTAGGAAACAGTAGAAGCTTGGTTTAAAGAACTAAAACACAAGCAAGGAAGTACAGGATTGGGGAAATGATCCTAGTGAAAGTAAGAACATGAAATCAAAGCAGAAAAGAAATGTTGAGAAACGAAGCTGAGTGGAGCTTGGAAATGCAGACACTGGGATGCTGAAGCATTCTTTCTGCAATATATGGAGGTGCAAACAATACCACCTATAGGCAGCCAGCTAAAACAATGTACAGTTCCCTGCCTTCAACGAAACCAAACACAAAATCTGTACTTCAAACCACGGCATGCGATTAACAGAATGTTCTTGTAATGCTATCTGAAGCTGTACACCTGAATGTAACAAATTATACCTTAAGAAACAGCATTTATAGCTGATGTATTTACAGGAGTAGAGCAGCAAACAAACAAGCAGACAACCCTTCAAAAACTGTTCTGTTGTAAATTAATTATAGTTATGTACTATCTCTCTGGAAAAGAAAAGCTATTTTACTACCTAATGAAAAGTGAAAGTACAACTATAAAGTTATCACTTATATTTAGGAATTGCTCCCGCACTTAAGATATTGTGCCTTAAAAGATACATAAAGACAAAAATAATCAAAACCAGTATTAAGGTAAGTACTTTCAAACACACATAATTACTCAGTTGTAAATCATCCAGTAATATTCTTCATAATGCAATGCTAGTTTTCATCATTGAGATGCTGAATACTTCAGTTTGGTTTTGTGACATTTACACCTGTTTCTTTTGTGTTTCTTTGGATTGTTACATGATAATTTTACAAAAGCCTGGCCTGTATTAGTAGTTTTCTAGATAATGACCTCATGCAATAATACAGGGTTTTTTTCCTAATAATTTGCACCTCTCAGACACCTATTAGTTATTTGAACTAAAGGAGGTTATAAGGCAGTTGATATCTAGGCAGTTCCTCACTCTCGCATAGCAGGACAACCCTTAAAATAAAGCCTAGCTAATCGATCCAAAGGAACTGTTATTGAATTAGAGCTACTAGTTGTAATTTACAATATCAAGTAGTAAGTTTAAATTTTGTTTTGACTCCAGTAAGATGTTTAGAAGAAGGTAATGATATTTTGGATCAACTGTAAAGGGTTTTGTTTATGAGTTTGCTAGGAAAACAGTACTAAGTCCAAAATATATTTGAGAACAAAATACCTCTTTAAGGAATGACCAAATGGGCACTGAAGTAGCTTAGCTTGTATAAATGTAAACCATAGTTGTTGTGATCTTATATCTTAGAAATAATAAAAATGTTAAATTGGAACACTGCTTATGAATGCGGTAAATTGTATCCATTTAATTTGCTTATTTGTAGCTTATTCTGTATGGCATAATTTTTCCCCATTAAAGTTGCTGTTTGTCTTGTCCTGTCTTCTACACTCTTGGCCAAAGCACGGTGTTTGAGAAGATGGGACATAGCTGGGAACTCAGCATGTTTAGAGGAGAAGAAACCTCTAAAATGCAGGTTAGGAAAGTAGAGGACAATAAAAGCCTTTGCAAGGGAAACCTCTATTAATTTTTAAAACTAAAGCATAAATATAAATCAATCAATACAGGTTTTTTTGCTGAAAATTAAGTAAGTTCTCCCGCCTCCTGCTGTTTGCTAATAAATCATAAAGCTGCTTAATTTCTGATTCACAAAGTAAAAATACACTGTAAATTATAAATCAGCTTGGAAGGACTATAGGTTATACCATTATTTATTACAATGCTCTATTCATATTGCAATTTGGGAGCTTTGCAATTGCCAAAAAGTACTCTGGAGTAAAGGGGGAGAAGAATAATAGAAATAACTTTAAAAGACAGTGTGCAACCACAAAATAAAAACAATTGTTTGAGCTAGTACACAACTATGAAAGGTAACTGAGTGATTTTGCTGAAGTTCTAACTTGTCAATGCAGGTAATTAAAGGCAGTTAGGCCTCTAAAATCGTCTGTGGAGATGCAGAATTTGGAAGGAGAAGTGCATGGGAATCTTAAATACCCATTCCATGATTTATGGTTGTACAGGAACAGCAGTAGAATGTCTCCCCAGTCTATAGCTTTGAAAAGCTAAATGAAAGAGGAAAATTAAGTTAATAAGATAGTGTGCATTAAGATATTACCATATAATCTTAACAAAAATGTTTCATCAAAATGTTACATTTTCAATTCTAGTTTAAGTATTTAAAGAAAGATGAATATCACTTAAGTTTAAGCAAAGTCTTATTACCACAGATACATTTCATAAAAACAATTAATACGTTTGGATAATATTTGGACAGCAGATAAATGTTGAAAACTACACTGTATTTTAACAAATGTAGCTGACATAATGGACTTGTGTGTGTAGCATGATTTCTCCACAATGCTTTTAATAATTCTGTTTAGAGAGGTAAAAAGTTCCTTGTAACGTGATTTAGGGAATATGAATCTATTAATTATTAATGTCATTGGATTGTATAAACAGTGTTTATTTTGTGAAAGTTAGTGTGAGTTGTAACCTTCTTTCTATGAAGTGAAGCAGGCTGAGCAGTTCAGAAAGGTCTGTTGGCCTTTTTCACACGCAAGGCGAGAAGTTAAAAGTGGCACTAGCTGAGGTATTCAGTCATTCTTTGCCACGTTCCCACCGGAGAGCTAAAGAGCAGGCAATATAAATGTACAATGAGGAGCAGGAAAACCTATTTAGGTCTCATTTTTAAAAGTCTGTACTTTCTGCATGGCAAACACCAAGCCTGTGTTGTGGCTTATAAAAGAAGAATGGAAATCGAGTTTTCTGGAGCTACCTTCTCCCAGACACATCCCTCCCTGCCCCACCCTACCCCCAAACGATGCTTTCTATTGATTTCCTAAGGACCTGTATCTTCTTGTGCTTTCTAGGAAAAGGTGTATGCATATGTTTGCATGTTTTAAAAGTTCCCTGGCAAATGTTGTATTACTGCCTGTCAAACTGTCTCCAAAGATTTAAACTGTAGACCAAAACGATCATATCAATTCTAAATGTTAAACACTAGGGGAGGTCAGATGCTTCTAGGAATATGAAGTTTTGAGGGAAGTCCTGGTCAGGATCTCAGGACAAGAGTGACTTGTGTGTGGAATCGTGGGTCATGCAGTGATGTGCCAGGCTGAGAGTTCACGTTGCTGGAATATGCCTGATAGACCAGAGTATGAGGTTGTCTCATGCTTTTAGTGATGCTGAAGATATTAATCACAGGTAATACACAGATGTGATTTGACCCAGTTTTGGGTTCTGTGTTTTTATCTACTCAAAAATAAAGTAAAATTGTGCAGACTGCTGAAAACAGTAAGAGCAGATGAAACGAGGTCTGTAACACATTATCCATACCAAGTGTTTTCCACTGCTGGCAATTGACCCTTAACTTGCCCTTTATGAGCAGATTAATATCACTATTTCAGTGGTAATTGGATGAATGGTCACACTGCAGATTACTGTGCCACAAACTGTTAAGCAGTGGCCTGATCATTGCAGTAGAAATGCTCATATATAAGATCTGTTTCCTTTGGGAGGATAATTTGGTAATGTCATCTGTTCTGATTAGCTGGTATCATTCTTGGTAATATCATTAGGAAGTGACTGTTAAGTAAGGCATTTGAGCATAAAGTTTTCTCTGAATAAAGTACTCTACATGTAGATATTGTTATCAACATAAATTATTACCTGTATTTATATATTAATAATATCTTTTCTATGGTAAATGATTGAAATAAGATTTGTATTTATGTAACAGAAATTTCTGTCAAGTGCTAGGATAGAAATTACTACACTTTTTGAGGAAGTAATGAAATGCCCTTTGTTTTATTTTAAGAACAAGTGAACTCTTACAAAGTTAGGGAGGTAGCACTGAAAAGAAAGGTTGAAATATAACATATGGTGTTCATGGAAAAGCAGAGATGCTCCCACTCGGTATTGCAAAGTGCTCTTGTTAAGGTTTGGACAGTGTTTGTGAAACTGCAAGATACAGTATCAGATTTAAAATTTAGATCACATTTCATATTATGATTGGAAAGTAATACTTGTAAGTGCACGACTTCTGACCTGATTTTTTGATAGTTCCCACATGATCCGTTAGGAAATTGGGCAAGGAAATGTTTCCCTTGTTCCTTCCAGGAATGATCACAGCAGCAGTCCTTATGAACACAAGGACCAGGGGTTGATCTTTGGCTCTCCAGCTATCCATGCCATCCTGACTTCTCATTTTTCCCCTTGTATATATGAGAAATAGCCCTATGAGAAATCATATTTTATGAAGGGTGGTTATTACTAGAGTCATGCAGCTTGACCTCTCTTTCTGTTTAAAGATGTGTATAAAAGGTAAAATGAAAGCATCTTCATTATCTTTTAGAGCTTGGACTCTCCTATTATCAGGTTTTGTGGATCTGGGATCACATGCTGCCTGGAATGCTGTCATAGCAACTGAGGATGTTATCCACATTCTACTATTTCTCAGATTACACGAGTCAGACTTCTGCTACTGTGGGATACAAGGACCAATAAAGACTTACAGGTCGTGTCACTATAGCTGGATGACTGAAAATAAGTCTAATGACCAGTGACATTCATAGTCATTGGTTTAACAACCGGTGCAGATGTCAGCAGTGATATGTCTGGCTGTTGACAGGCTTAAACAGCCCTCAGTCTTCTGAGCATATGGTTTTATACAACTGCACCACTGAGTCACACTAACAGTGTTCTCAGATAAAACCAAGAGGGAGCAAGTTCAAATGATGGAAAAAGCAAATAATGTGCAACTGATTTAGCTGCATAGCAGAGAATAAATCACTTTCTGTTTTTTCATAGTTATTTGGGTTTTTACAGTAGATAATTGTCTATTAATTGGAATTCCTCAATATTTATGAGAAGAATTTTATCTGAAGACAGAGCCAAACAGGGAGATTTACAGTCTAGTTGCTTGGTATCTAGTTCTGAGACCGATGGAAGACTGTGATAAAATATGTCAATACTATATGTGGTTTCAGCTTTCTCTACAGTACTCTTATAGTTTGGTGGTGGGGTTTTTTTTTGTGTTGTTTCAGGGTTTTTTGGTGTGGGTTTTTTCTCCCCCCAGCATTGTTACAGAGCAACATGTCTTCTACACCTGGTATATTGCTCAGGAAAATGAAAATTCCCAAATTCTTTTTGTCCATTACACTTCTTTTCCAGCTGCCCTTCTCATTTATTACAAGCACCAAATCCTTCAGCTCCTTTCTCTGTTGATGGCTTTGCATATGTCACACCATTATAGTGTTTCATTTAATGATTTGGCATCGTTTATATGATTAAGCCTGTTATTTGCTATTATAACCTCAAAACATTTTGCTGCATATCAGAAAGTGATAGAACCCAGAATTCCACTTTCTTTCTCTCTCCTGTTCTGAGGTAAAAGATCTAAATTTAAGCTACTGTTGTAAAATTCACCTAATATTTAAACTCAGGGCAACTTGTGCAATTACTTTTTGACTGTTTTGTTTGTTTGCCCCACCCCCCAGTCATAGTGAAATATTCTGGTAACAGTGGATCTTTAATTATTGGTGCTGTTGGGGAAATGTGTCATTTGATCAAATGGATAACAATGAGATATGACCTAGAATGTACATAGCTCATTAGCTCTTTGTGGCTTCTGTTGCCAGCATGATTACTTACAGAATCACTTGATTGTCTCAGGTTTTATATAGTTATGAACGTTTAATGAATTTTCACTGGAATTTGAATTTCAAATCTAAGGCAAAAAGAATTCTAATGGCTTCTGAGAATTGGGAGAGGGAAGAATTGATCTGTTGTCCTTTTGTATGTTTTCTTATTTACCATTGGTTGCCTTGTAGGTACTTAATTGAGGTTCCTCTGATTATCGGCATGGACTGATATCATTGTACATCAGGAATTTTAAACAGTGGGCCAGATGTTTTAGGAGTCAGCAGAGGCATCGATAGCATACTAGCATGAATAATAAAAACCCCCAACCTATCTACAAAGACAAATTAAATACAACACAGACTTCTTTTTCTAAAGGAAAAACTCCTGCTGAGGCACATAGTTGGTAGCTAGTAATAGACTTGTAAGATTCTTCACTTTTATTTGGCTCATCAGGTGGTAGGATGTATAAACTGTAACACTATCTACCATAAAGGAGCTAAGGGTCCTTTGAAAATATTTGAATTCAGTGTACAAATTATTATCCTTCCGAGTCTTGACTTTGCCAGAAGGGATAGTTCCATTTATAACCTTGCCTGTGACACTCTCGTACATTCTGGTCAGGCGCATGCAAGAGAATAGGAAAGAGTAATAGACTTAGAAAAAAAAGAGGAACCTCTTCTTAACTGATCAGAAAAATAAATTTCAAAATGTCAGGTCTCTGTAAATCAGAACATGATAATGGATAAAATGTTAAGGTGTTTCATGTGAGGCAGAAAGCAGAAATCTTTAAATTTAGGTAAAATACAGGAAGGGAGCTGAAACAGAGTCACTGTTTTCATACACAAATGACAAAAGTATCTTTATGCTAAAGTAACTTACATGTTCTAGTAGAGTGTACTACCGGTAATAAGTGGTAAACTAAACCCGTTTATTAGTATATTCTCTCAAAATTTCTGTTTACAGTACCTTCTTTACAAACCAGAGTTTAGGCATAGAGTAACTTTTTGACTGACCTTTTCAAAGGTCAGTCAAAGGTCTAACTGAGCCTGAATAATCTTGAGATTTTCCATTTATTCGCTTCAGCACATTCTCAGAGTGAGTAAAATTGTTTCTTGTGGGGATGGGGAGAGGAAACAAAACAAAAAAATTATTACTTTTTCTTTAGAAAATCCTATTGCCATTGTAGGGGGCACAAGAATCACAGAATCACAGGTTGGAAGGGACCTCAGGGATCATCTAGTTCAACCTTTCTAGGAAGAGCGCAGTCTAGACAAGATGGCCCAGCACCCTGTCCAGACGACTCTTGAAGGTGTCCAACGTGGCCGAGTCAACCACTTCCCTGGGGAGATTATTCCAATGGCAACTGTCCTCAATGTGAAAAATTTTCCTCTGGTGTCCAGTTAGAATCTCCCCAAGAGCAACTTGTGTCCATTCCCCCTTGTCCTCTCCATGGGACTCCTTGTAAAAAGGGAGTCTTCATCTTCTTTGTAGCTGCCCCTTAAGTACTGGTACATGGTGATGAGATCCCCTCTGAGCCTCCTTTTGGGCTGAACAAACCCAGCTCTCCCAGCCTATCCTCATATGGCAGCTTCCCAGTCCTTTGGTCATCTTGGTGGCCCTTCTCTGGACCCCTTCCAGCCTGGCCACATCCTTTTTGTATAGCGGGGACTAGAACCGGACACAGTACTCCAGGTGTGGCCTGACAAGCGCTGAGTAGAGAGGGATAACGACTTCTTTATCTCTGCTGGTGATGCTCTTTTTGATGCAACCCAGCATCCTGTTGGCCTTCTTGGCTGCAGCAGCACACTGTTCGCTCATGTTGAGCTTTTAAAACCATGATCTGTATAGGTGATTTTCCCAGGACTCTGTGACAAAAACGCCCCAGTTTGACCAAGCTATAAGCTTTTAAAAACCACATTTTACATGCTTTAGTAAAGGCTTGGTTGGATTTTGCAAGTACATGCCCTCAAGTTTCCAACCAAATGAGCTTATTCCAGTTCAAGACTGCACAGGATTTTTCTTAAAATTATAGTTTGAGGTTGCTTCAGACTATGCTGGGTCCAATTCTGTGCTTCTGCTATGTCTCACATGCAATATGCTACATATGAAATGAAGATGGCAGTACCAAACTGAATAAATAAATAAAATGTCTTCATCAGTTGTAGAGGGTGAATTAGACCTAATATGAGTAGAAATATGGGCTTAAAACTTTGACCAGCAAAGAGATTAAGACTTAATGCTGGATAATGCCTGTACAGTGATAGACAGGGTGCTGGGACTGGAAGCTCAGTGAGATTAGGAAGTGATGGCTAGGAGCCAGCTGGGAATGCTAGAACAGGTTGATACTGAGACCTCAGAGAGAAGAAAGTAGAGACTGAGATTTGGTAGGATAGATCAGGTAACAGGAAGAAGCTAGTACTTACTATATGGGGAAGAGACAAGAATCTGAGATTACAAAATTGGATGCCTTTAAAAGGAAAGGGAATTAATTAGAAATGTGAGCTGTAAAGAAAAAAGCAGAACCTTGATTTGGAAGAAAAGGTGAAAGAAATTGGAAAGGGATGGGGGATGGGTCTAGAGAACTCTAATGATGCATCATGAGGAATCAGAGGAGGCTGTGCTGCTTGACGGAGTGGGATGGAAATGAGACAATGGCTCCAGTCCTTGAAAAGACTGGGGCTGGTATGGGCAATCAGGTAGAACTCTGATCCTAGTCCTTTCCTAGTAAGTACTGCAGGAATAACCATTGGAAAGAATAGGTAGAAAAGTCTGTCCCCTCTCAACTCCCTGCCTTTTCGTAGTCTGAATTAGAGTGGAAACTTCCTTGGCTCCACTGTTGCTTTTTTGAACAATTTATGACTCTTCTTCCTGTACTGTTAATAGAAGCCCAGTGGGATTGTCTGTTGGGCAAGCCCACATCTAGGACAATGTTTCTGTGATATCTGGGATGAAGCACATTTAGGAGGTGTGCTTTATGGAGAGATTAGGGCTATTTATAAAGTCTACTGGTCATCCAGTAAAGTATTCATCGCCATCTTTAATAGTAAACACACAGAATTTATTTCTAACAGAGTTGCATGACAATAAGTTAAAATGAGGGAAACTTCTCATGTTTAAGCAAGGGATTTCAGAAAGAAAAAGGACAAGACAAAAACAGTTGAGTGTTGTTCTGGATAAACACCTGTGCCAAAGAGATCCTATGTGATATTGTGCAAATGTTTCCTTGGTGCCTGACTTGATTGCTCAGAATCTGACTGGCAGAAATCCCAAACTCCACAAGTGTATGTGTGCTCAGTGGATTTTGAACTTACCAACTGTTCTTTCATTACTGGATACTCTGACAAGCATGTCAAACTGATAAAAGAAAGGAGATATTTCTGCCCTGAGTTTCACTGCCTCTCAATTCTCTGTTTTGATTCAGTACATTACTGTCTCCTTTGTATGTGAACGGTGGCTTGGGATGTACAAGATATATAAGGAATGTGTTGCTGAAAAGGCTGTTCTCTGAACTGTGAAGGTGAAATAAAATATTGTGTAGATTCTTGCAATGGGTACACCTTTAATCCTTTTTGCTCATAGAAGCAAAGGTCTTGTGTGGGGGTGGAGTTACGGGGTACGCAGTAAAAGCTGTTTGTCATAATGCATATGAAGAAGATGACTGAAATAAGTCCCAGCAGAGCGAATTCTATCATTTCCCAATCTTAGAGTACTCAACTTTGCAATCTTAGCCATGTTTTCTCAACATACATGCATGTGTGTACTAACGTCAGCTTAATCAGCAAATAACTTACCCTTGTATTGAACTATTATAAATTTTCTAGTCTGTTAAGTCACACCATGTGAATGTGTGAAGCAGTATGGTGGTGAATCAGGTTTTCATTAGGGATATTTGAGTGTTTGGAGCCTCTGAAGAGAATACATGAAAGGCCAAGGGCTGTATTCATGGTGTGAATCTGGGGTTGTCCTGTGCAGGGACAGGAGCAGGACTTGATGATCCTTGTGGGTCCCTTCCAACTCAGGGCATTTTATGATTCTATGTATTTTTCCTTTGTCATACAAGTGTTTTCCTTATGATAAATTGCTCCAGTCTCTAGTCCAGGCTTGAAATACAAACACTTTTTTTCTTTTTTCCCCTATGGATATGACACAGTTTTCAAAGTCTTACAATTTTTTAATGTGGTTCTTGGTTTAAAAAAAAAAAAAAAAAAAAAAAAACCAACTTATAGCTAAATAATATAGAATGAGACAAAGGAATTTTTCCTTTATAAAACAAATAAAAATATATCTTTGGGGCCTTTTTAGAAGTGTCTTAAATCAACAGTCATAAATACTGGTAGTGAAGTAGGGTAATCAAAGTTATGCAACTGGCATAATTATTTTGTTATTTTGACAGTTTGAGGGGAAAGGCTTGGAGGGGCAATGTAGGCAAAATCTGGGACTCTTGCCAGCTTTCCAGACTCTGCTTATACCCAAAATCTCTTTAAAAAAATTGGATTGAACATTATTAATACACTTTCTGCTTCATATTTACTCTGTTAAGAAGCTCTTAATCTTATCTTGCTCCCCTCAGAGAAGAGGGTTAGAGAATCTAACAGGTGGCGGGTGCGGGGAGGGGTGAGAGTGTGGTGGGGTGGTGGTTTTGGTTTTTGTTTTGGCTTGGTTTTTTGCTTGAATATGTTAGTGTGATGGTTTGTTACAATTATTTCACATCTATGTGTGTTAGCCTTAGAAATGAGGTAGCACAGAGAATAGACACAAGAATGTTTAAGAACTTTTTTTTTCTAAATAGCTGGTGGATGGATAGATGTCAAACGTATGGAATGTGTAACAGTTGTGGGAAAGGAGGAGGTGATGAAGGCATACTCTTTCAAGTTTCTTTTAAGGGAAAAAAGCCTCCACATTTTTCCTATTGACAATTTCTCACTCAGACTGAGAGGGTAGGGCAGGTCTTGTACTTTTATATAGATTATAATGTGCAGCCTCAGTCTAGAACGTGCAGCATCCCTGACATATTTATCTTACAAAACACACTTTCTTCCAATTCTCTTGGCTTTGATCGCTGTGTCTAGTGTAAGGTCTTATTTATGCAGATCCACATGATATTATGCTATGTAGTTATAAACAAGCCTGCTATATCCTTCATGCAAAACATAGAGAAGATTTAAGTCATGCCATAGTGCCACCTCCTTTGCTCACAGTCTTAGCATCCTTGCCACAGTGATCTTAGTAACTAATTTCTATACTTCTAGTCTTTGAATCATAATTTACTGTTGTAAGACCTCCTACCTGTGCAAGACCATTTCTTAATATGAATTCTTTACTTTGTAGTATATACACGTATCTATGACTCTAATATGTATGTATACATATTGGTGCAGTAACAGAAAAATATCTCTGAAGAGCTGCATACAAGCATCACCTAATATTTCACAAATATTTGAAGGTGTCTCCAATAATGTTTCTGTGTCATTGGTGAGACAACAGGAGAAGATAGGGCCAAAGAAGAATATTATGCCCTTATGTAGAGCTGCATGGTCTTATAATGTTTTCTTCCATTGCCCTGGGGTGGGGGGCGGGGGGGGGGGGGGGGGGGAGAAGAAAAAAAAGACATATTTTCTGGTTACATCTTCAGACATAACTGATTCTGACACTGTTGGCAGGTACTTTGTTCTAGTCTTCTTATACCTGTGAGTTAGCAGAAATAGTTTTTCAGCAAATGGACCTGGACAGTGTTTTCCTTATCATAGTATTCCTGAAAGACAGAAGCAGGTGGATCAAAGATGAATCCTCATTCTCTGAGAAATGAAAAATAAACAACTTCGCTTGCTTTTGTGGAAGTTCCATGCTTTAAATTGTTTTCAGCAGGAGGATTAGAGTATATATACATTTATGGCAAATAAAGGCAGAGTAATGCTTAGGTTTTTGTTTCTACATGAAGTCCTTACTTCTCCAGGGGGGGAAATAAAACTTTATGGGCATGTTAAACTTTTTCACAAAAAGAGATTCTTACATGTCAGCCTTATAATTGATTTCTCTTTTATTTGCTGAAGTTGGAAGCTTCTTTGTTTCTAAAATTATTGTGAAACCGTTTCAGAAGGCTACAGTATTTTATTAATACTTACCATGGTATTGAAGGACTGGCAGACACAATCTGTACAGTAGTCCTTGTTAATAATTAAAACCAGGTGTTACAGGTATGATGGTTTAAGTCCTGTTTAACGCAGCTGGTCTACTTCTATGACTTGGAAGTTAAAAAACAAAGAAACAAAAAACCACCACCCCTCTAAGTTTCTGAAAGTCTGTTAATTATCTCACACAAGTTGAGTAGGTGTTTACTGTGCTTTATGGCTTATCTTGCTCACTTTCTGAGGTATTTCACATTTTTGCCATTTGGGAAATACTAGCTTAGTGTGCAGTGGCAAATGGTAACTGGGAAAAAATATCATTTTGCAAGTACGCTAATGTCTGCTAGAGGGACCCAAGAGCAACAACAAAAAAAAGGACAGTGAACAGACAAATCTGAGCTGTATTGAAGGTTCTTGGAAATATAATTCCTCTGGAAACAGTTGGAAGTGCATTCCAAGACTGATTATTTAGGCGTAGCCTTCTGCAGGTGGAAGCTGAGTACACAAAGCTGTGCTATATCAGGAAGATCTGGTGTGGCTTCTCTTAACTCTCCCTCCTTATTCTTATTTTCAGTTTGTGCTTGAATATGAAACTATCTTAGAAAAACTAATAAATACTTAATTCATTAGTACTAGACAGAGACATAATGATTAGAAATTTCCAGTATATTTTCATTAGAAAATAATCCTTTTTTGAAGTAAAAAAAAATCAATTTCTTTTGGAAAACTGTGATTATTTCATACCAAGCCACAGCCATGACTTCACTCTGAAATTTAAATCTATTAAAATATTTGGACATGTATGGCTTTACTCTTACTGTCTGCACTTTCTTTTCCAAGGGGGTTTTTGTTTGTTTGGAGCTTTTTGTTTAGGTTTGTTTTTTTTGGTGGGAGGGGTTTCTTTTTTGTTGTTGTTGTTTTTTGTTTTGTTTGAAGATAACTTCAAGGAGTGTCTGGACAATGCTTTTAGTCGTATGATTTTGTTTTAGGTAGTCCTGTGAGGTGCAGGGAGTTGGACTCAATGATCCTTATGGATTCCTTCCAACACGAGATATTCTATGTTTCTGTTAACTTATGCTATGTTTATCTTGTAAATAACATTGCATTTTATTGCAAATAAAATCACGTCAAAGATGAAACATATCTTTGGGTAGATATGGTTTGTAGTGAGGTGATACACGTTATGAACAGCAATAAGCACCTGTCTAAAACACAGTCTAGAATTTATACAGTGCAATCAGTTTGTCCAAATTTTCTTCAGATATTGCTTTTTCTTAGTAGTCAATGCATTTGTTTAACCTTAAAAGGAGTAATACGATACCTTTAAAGGTTTTTTTTAAAAATTATCTTCCCTCTGGATATTAAGTTGCCAGTGCAAGATGAGTTACACTTTAGTGCTATCCTACATTAATTATTTTGTCTCCTAGTTGAAATTACACATGAATTATGATAGGGGGATAATATGGAGGATAAACCAGGAAGAGAAGATGAAGCATAGACAGGGTGAGAAAAAACAAAGGAATACTGGATTTATTCTGTGCAAGCAATATTGTCATGAGATGTTAAGTAGACAAATGGCAACAGCTGTGTAAACTGTTAGTGTGACATTCAAAATAAAATATGACAAATGCAAAAAAGTATAGACTACTGCAGGGGAAAAAAGAAGGAAGTGAGTCACTCTAACAACTTCTAAAGTGATAACATCTTTCAGATATAGGAGGACCATTTCACATATTACTTTAGGTAGAGTTGTTGCTGTCAGCTACTCTAGTAAGAAATGTGCTTAAATCAGACAGCTGTAAAAAGGGAGGACATCAGGTGTGATAGACTGTAATTTTATAGCTGTTACCACTAATACTGATAGGACTTAATTTGTTAATTTACTTCAAGATCACATATACTATAAAAACGCTTTTGACGGACTAGCCTTCCTTGTTAATTATTATTCTCTTCAGCTTGGGTATCTTTTTCCCCAAGATTTTTTTCATTACTATTGCTTGTTAATTTGCACTGTTACGTTTTGTATCTCTTCAGAATCATCTGGAAAGAAACACAAATTATGACTTAATTTAGCTGTGTATATAGTGGGGGTGGTGTATACAAATCAACTGTGCTTTCTACATAGGAAGAATATTTGTCTAGGCTAGGGGAAAAAAGTGAAGGAGAAATTTATATAATAGAAGAGCCAAAACCACAAAGTATATTTTGTTTAAAATTGTGATGTAAGTTTCTGAAAAGAGAAAACTCCCCAGTTTTTTAATTGAATGAGTTTCTTAAATTGCGGGAAGAATTTGTAGTGTTGGAAATATAGGCCTGTTTTTGACTTTCTCATAACTTGCCTAGTTCTGGTGAAGAGTTTCTTCTTCATTCTACTAGTTTAGTCTTTGTGTTTCCCTTGGTGAAATGTGTTTAATGTGAACACACGTAACAGAACTGATACATAACGTGGAAGTTGTGTGACAGTAAACTTGAAAAAACAACAACAAAAACCCCAAACCCAACACTTAAAACAAATATAACTTCAGGACATAGGCAAGACAATGCAGTCTGGAATGAAACATGCACAAGTCTATAGGGCTGGATGGTATCCACCCATGGGTACTGAAGGAGCTGCCAGAAATTCTCACCAAGACACTTTCAATGATTTATGAGCAGTCCTGGCTAACCAGGGAGGTTCCAGTTGACTGGAAGTTAGTAAATGTGACACCCATCTTCAAGAAGGGCTGGAAGGAGGATCCGGGGTACTACAGGCCAGTCAGTGCAATCTCGGTGCTGGGGAAGGTTATGGAGCAGATCACCTTGAGTGCCATCATGCAGTATGACCAGGACAACCAGGGAATTGGGCCCAGCCAGCATGGAAATCCATGCAGTAAAGGCAGGTCCTACTTGACCAACCTCATCTCCTTCTATGACAGGGTGACCTGTTTAGCAGGTGAGGGAAAGGCTGTGGACGTTGTCTACCTAGACTTTAGTAAAGCCTTTGATGCTGTTTCCCATAGTGTTCTGCTGGAGAGTCTGGCTCCCCATGGCTGTACTCTCTGCTGGGTGAAAAAGTGGCTGGATGTCTGAGCCCAAAGAGTGGTGGTGAATGGAGTTAAACCAGTTCGTGGTCAGCCATAAGTGGTGTTCCCCAGGGCTCAGTACCGGGGCCAGTCTTGTTTAATATCTTTATCAGTGATCTGGATGAGGGAATTGAGTGCACCCTCAGTAAGTCTGCAGATGGCGCCTAGCTGGGTGGGAGTGTGGATCTGCTTGAGGATAGGAAGGCCCTCCAGAGAGATCTGCATAGGCTGTATCGAAAGACTGAGTTCAGTTGTATGAAGTTCAACAAGGCCAAGTGCCGAGTCCTGCACTTGGGTCACAACAACCCCATGCAATGCTACAGGCTTGGGGAGGAGTGGCTGGAAAGCTGCTTGGTGGAAAAGGACCTGAGGGTGCTGGTTGACAACTGGCTGAACACGAGCCAGCAGCGTGCCCAGGTGGCCAAGAAGGCCAACAGCATCCTGGCTTGTATCAGGAATAGTGTGGCCAGCAGAAGTAGGGAGGTGATCGTGCCCCTGTACTCGGCACTGGTGAGGCCGCACCTGGAGTGCTGTGTTCAGCTTTGGGCCCCTCACTACAAGAAGGACATTGAGGTGCTGGAGCATGTCCAGAGAAGGGCAATGAAGCTGGTGAAGGGTCTGGAGAACATCTTATGAGGAGCGGCTGAGGGAACTGGGTTTGTTTAGCCTGGAGAAGAGGAGGCTGCGGGGAGACCTTATGGCTCTCTACAACTACCTGAAAGGAGGTTGCAGCAAGGCAGGGGTTGGTTACTTTTCCCAAGTAACAAGCGATAGGACAAGAGGAAGTGACCTCAAGTTGTACCACGGGAGGTTTAAATTGAATATTAGGAAATACTTCTTCACTGAAAGGTTTGTCAAGCATTGGAACAGGCTTCCCAGAGAGGTGTTTGAGTCACCTGTCCTGGAGGTATTTAAAAGACGTCTGGATGTGGTGTTTAGAGATGTGGTGTAGTGATGGACTTGGCAGTGTTAAGTTAATGGTTGGACTTGATGATCTTGAGGTCTTTTCTAACCTAAACTATTTAGTGTTTCTAAGGCATTAGACAATTGAGTTAGCTGCTGTGACTCCATGTAGTGTAGGTGGGAATGTAGTATGGATTTCTAGATTTAGTCCTCTAGTATAACCTGAACAAAAATATTTGTCTGACTCCTGCTGGCAGTCAGTATGTTACATAAACTGGCACTCCCTCTTTTATCCACTCAAAACATAGCAGAATGCTGATGAAATTGCCATCTAAATAATAGAGAAGACTCTTAATTTTATGTAAACTAAGAGATATGATGATATAGTCAACAGCTCCATTTCCAGAATTTGTGGGTGGAGGGGTGGTTTCTGATCAGATTTACCACATTAATCTGAAACCCTGAAATACACCAGAGTCTTGCCCTAATTCCTATCCCAAACAAGGCTCTGGTAATGTTAACTCTTGCATAACCATTTGGGTCCGCAGTAACTTGTTCACTCTTTTCTCCAGTCTGAATGCTGTTTCCAATCTCTTTGAAGGCTAGTCCATTCCTGAATTGTAGATAAGACATTTCACTGCTTCAGGAGAGGTCTTTTGGATCTTAATCTCAGGAAGAAAGAAATTAAGAAGACAGGAGAGATCCAAAATTAACATTTTGCTGTCTCTGGAAATAATAATGAATGCGGGGCAAATAAATTATGAGAACTCTTCCTTCAGCTTTGAATACTAATGCTCTTTAATTGTAAAAGCTTGCAACCCCTTCTAGTTCTTTATTTAAACAGATTTCCTGTTTGTGTAATAATTCTCTTGTTTTACTTTATGACTTCCAAATTAACTAAACACATTGCAGGTGCTTCTGTAATGGTCACTGCAGATACAAGTCTACATGGGTTAAATAGGAGACTGGACAAACACTTGGAGGAGAGTTACATTTGGGATCACTAAGTACAAAAAAAATAAATCAAGCATGAGAAATCTAGCTGGATGTTATGAAGACACTAATTAGGAATTATTATCTATGCTTGTCCTAATTTTCTTTCTAGGCATCTGCCTGTAGCCACATCTAGACTCTGAACAGGGGGCTACGGAAATCCTTGGTATGACCCAGTATAACCACGCATATGATCATACATTCCTATGTTAAAAGCACTTCTCTGTAAATTCCAGTAAGTGCAAAGGATTTCAACTTTCAGTGGTAAATGCAGGATTAGCTGATTTAAATTGCAGATGTTTCTGAAACTATTTAGTATATAGTATACTTGAATTAAAAGTAGTATTTCCTAGTATTTTAATAGTCTGCTACAAAATTAATCATACAAGATCTTCTTTGTATGCAACGCCTCTTTTAAATTTTTTGTGAGGTTAGTTAAAATCTTATCAGAAAATGTATTCAGCTTACTTCTGTTGACCGAATCATCTGAATAGTATTTGCTAGCTTGGTATAATAAACAGCCTTCACAGAAACTTACTTTTTCATTTTTTAGTGCTGGAATAGAGATTGCTACAGGGATATGAGCCACTTAGTTTGTAGAGTACCACTGGCCCTGCATGTTAAACTTGATGTAGGTGATGGTTCTCACAGGAGAGCCTGATTCCTAGCTCATAAAATAAGGAATTTCCAGTGGAACAATTGGGATTTTAGTCAAGGAGTTGCTCTCTTGTCCAGGCCCCTAGAAATATCTATGATCTAAAGTGTTTAGTTTGAAGCAATTTTAGTCTTATGTTGATTGGAAGAAGTTGCCTTTTTCTCTCTGTTGGCAAAAAATAAGCCTTTTTGTTGTACCTGAATTGCCATGACAGGAGGTGCAAACCTACGAAACCTAGGATAACAATCACAGGCTCCTTAGAAAAAGAAGTTTGAGCTGTACCCTTGTCCTAAAGAAATAAATATATCAATGTGGCAATTAATGGCCTTTAAAGAAAAAGCTAAACTTGCAATTTTTTAAAAAAGCTTTCATCAGAAGGAAAGTTTTGAGATACTGGATTTACAAATGTTAATTCTGTGAACACAGAATTAAAATGCAGTTGGCATGATTTACAATATTAACCAATATTTACATTGTTAAGGTAAATATTTACTTCCACATCCCTTTTCTTGAAGTATTTATATCCAATGATTCATACCGTTTTGTTTTCCAAGACACAATATTGTTGGAAAGCTTAGCAGGTTGGGGGTGTGATGAAACCGCAGGGCTATTCTGCTATGAATTTGGATGCAGATAATTTAAAGTATATTTCTCTTCAGCTTGTAGATGAGTAAGTAGAAGAGAGCAGATCACACGTATCTATATAAATCCTGGCAGAATGCCAGGAATAGGCAATTGCTCTATAGACCGGTATTGTGAATATTATATGTAACATATGGAGACAACTGTCACAGCTCAAAGAAAGTAGTTTAATGCAGCAGATTTTTCTGGAGTTTTTGAGGTTATATCTTTTTATCTTAAAGCAATGAATGTGAAAATGATTTGCCATAATTTCTTAAGGCCAATATTGTTGGATAAGGTATTGGCAAAGAGGTAGAGAATGTCTTGGGTAGAGAAGGTAGGGCATGGGCTGAGGAGGGGTAGAAAAAAGTAATGAAGGTAAAGTGGGCAGGAGGTGAGACTGACTTCTTTTTTTATCTCTGAAGTCTACAGTAATGTTATCTTTCATAAAGTTTTACAGATCATTAGTCTCTAACTGATGCTTATGCCTTTGGGTAGGTGGGGAAATATTCTTTCATTTAACAATGCAGATATGATTCATGTAGGATACTTTCTTTTTTTAAGTAAGGATTTCTGACATACAAGCTTGAGGGTATATTATCCTCTCACTGTGTATGCATAGCTTTCATTAATGCTAATTATTCAATAATGATGAAGGTGCTGGGGATTGTCTGAAGATTAAAGAGCAGCTGGAAGAAGCTGATAACCTGTGGTACTGCTGTAGGCCATTAGCCCTAACAAGTCATTAATCTCTAGAAGTACCTGGTACTGCTATCATAAAATGACAAAAGGATTTGGAGATGGGGGTGGAGGCAGGCAGGGTGTAGATGAATACAGGATTACAGGAGGATCCAGTCTTGTATTGTGTACCTGTGGCCCAGCTCATCCCAGCTCCAGAAAGCATTTGTAATTTGTACAAATTCTTAAAAGATGAAAGTGTCAAAGTGTTTAATCACTGGCTGCACCTGCAGAGCTGTTCTGAAAAGGCTATTGGTTATATTTTAAAGTGGGTGATTTTATAGACATACTATTCTGAAAAAAATACTGAGGTTTAGTTTTCATTACCTATTGGCAAATCCGTAATTCTTTTGTAATGATTGATCAGGAAGTCTCAAGGCTTTTTACAGTTAACTTGTCTTTTAGACTTTCAGGCTTTCTCTTTTGACTTTCTTCTTAGCAGACTCCCTTCTCAATAACCTAGTCTTTTGTGTTGAGATGTCATAGCACCTATACATGTGCATACTCTAGGCTAAAGGATTTTCTTGTTACTTTCAGTGGACTGAAATGCTGAAGGGCAATGTATCCAAGTATGTCTGTGACAGACCTAATATCGTCTCCTTACCATCTTGTCTTTTTCATCCAGACTTTAGACTTAGACATCTGTTGTTAATGCAATGATATTGTTTTGACTTGCAGCATTACTTGTGATACTGCTATTTGACTGGCACAGATTATGTTGGGATTATTTTTTGATTTAAAGAAGCTGTATGTCCTATTCATGATACGTATGGAGGTGTGTTTGGAGAGAGTCTTGAGATTGCATTCACGTCTTTTTTTTCTTTGTAAAAGCTTGCTTTTTGTTTGTTTGTTGTGGTGGTCTTTCTTTTTTTGGTTTGTGTTTTTTCTAATTATTTTTATTTTTTGGATCAGAGTGTAGAATCTATATAATAAAACTGTGACTAAATGCGAAAGTGTTTCCAAGTATGACAATAGCTGACATGTGGTCCTTTTTGCTTGTTTATACAGCAGGTTGGAACTATATTTTTAAAAAAATATATTTATACAGATAATTCATAAGCAGGGGGAAAAAGGCTGAAAAAATATAGGCATTGTTTTAATCTCTACAACTTTAGATTGAGTTCTTGTTTCAATAATCCTGTCCTAAAAGTCTGGGTTACAGGACTGAGGGTCAAAACCTTAAAGATCCAAAACCAGTGAAAGGGTTCTTCAAATTGACACGGTGCAGACTCTCCTGCAAAATAAGCTATTTCCATATTTTCATGGCTATGTGAAAGGGGTTTTGAGCAACTTTTTCTAGAAGAATAGCTGTTGTGCACTTATAAATGAAAGAGAAGCTGAACATAAACAATGTATTTGGACTTGTGCACCATGCAGTCTCATGTGCTTTTTGTTTAGGAGTTCATCTTTCTGGGAATGGAGAAGCTCTCGACTAACTCTGTGCCCAAGACCTCAAAAATTTTTAAAATGGTTCTGACATAGAGTTGTCATGAAAATATGAGATAATTTGGCCATTAGTATAGAGTGTCTTTTCCTTTTTACATTTTTAATAGTGGTTCCCATGTAGCTATGTGAATGTTGGTATTGTTAAAGCAATATTATTTTCTACCTTGAATGAGTGCTCCTTTGCATTCCTTATGCAACTGGGCGCTAATAAACCAACAGCCTCAGTACAGCTTTAGTCAGATTAAAGATGACATCTTACAGGCCTTCAGTTTTCTTCTATGTGGGGCGTTTGTGCTGAAGCGTAGTTTTATTTTATTCCACCCTCCCCCCGGCTCCTGGTTTTATCTGTTGTGTGAAAAGCCTCAGAGGTCCTCTGTCTACAAAGTTCATCAAATAGTTTGACCAGCTTAAATGATCATTTTTGCCTGTTTGAATGAAGGGCATTTTGTTTGTTTGACTCAAGTGGCTTCCCTGAATAAAAGTCAAACAATTTTTTTTTTCTGGGGGAAAAAACCCAAACTCTGAAATGCAGTATCTACTAGAGTAAAGACCTGGTTTACAAAATAGATTTCATTTCCATTTTAAGAAATCTTCCATAGCCTTTTCACAGAAAATGTTTCATTTGGTCAACAGCCATTCCCACTAATGCATTTTTCTCAAGGCAGGAAAGTGCTGTTGGGTAGTTAAAGATTTAACTACAGAGCAATGTGCTTATGGAACTACTGTTACTAGTCTTATTTGATGGATGGGTCTACATAAACATAGTGTGATCTAAGAGGTGCCAAGTGCAGGGAATTTTTTGTTTGGTTAATCCTTTCATGCTGGACTAACTTGTATTCCAAACTTTCTTGAAACAGTAAAAATCTTCAAGGTACCTTGGAAAATTAATATGAAACTTATAGTGTGAATCTATCAGTATTTTAAATTAAATTTCTTGGTATTTGTCCACTAAAGAAGTGTACAATATTAAATCGCTTAATATAGAGCGTTAATTAAAGACCAACATGTGTTGTTGTTACACCAGCAGCTCTTTTTTTTTTTCTCCCTTTTTTTAACCTCGAAAAATGTAGATTGAATGCAAATCTGACTTGCATAGGAATGAAATTTTTTTTTAATATTTACTGGCTCCTTGCCTAAATGCAGCATTGGAAAGTTTTAAAGAGGTCTTTTTGTTGCCTTTTCTTCTGAAAATAACACTTAAATGTATTTGTTTTCTATCCTAATTGATCATTACTAATTAATTTAAGCATATGTTCCACAAATTACCACAACCAATAAATTGTGTTGCAGTGGTTCTTTTGAAGACTGATCAAGAGAGTAGTATATTAAATTTAAATTAATTGTTTTCTTTATGAAGTTAAAGAGCTCAGAAATGCACTTACTTAAACATCTGTGTCAATTAAAGGTGTTGGTGTGCACACACAAGTGATGTTGAAGTTGAATTAGAATAGGAGAGCATGCCTCAACCACTTCGGTGTAAAGTTTGCAATTCAAACAGCCCCTCTAGGTGGTTTGAGCTAAGCAGCCAGACCTTGCCCTATGATGGCAGATAAGTGTTCACAAAGTCATCCTGATAACAGGGCCAGTGAAATGGGTACCTGAGATGGGCACAGCAGCAAACGATGGGGCTATGGTAATGGCTTAAACTAACGATGCTGCTTGATGAATGAAAGTATATTTAACCCTTCAATTTCCATTGAGTGGTTCTTGCTGTACTTTCTAGTGGAACTTCAACCTTTCCTCTTGATATTTGATGTGTGGACTTTTTTTTTTCTTTAAGAAATGTTGATAATCTGTAGGCAGTTTTTGTTGAGGCTGGAGGGAGGAATTTCACACTCCACTCAGCAGTGCCTTTAAAATATATATACATACACATACGTATGTTTATAATATACGTGCTATAAAACCTACTGGGTAGACTTTTTGGATTTGGTATTTCTCAAAGGTAGATTTTACACTAAGGTAAAATGCTGATATGCTGTTTAGGTACACCAGTATAAAGGGAGAACACCTTTAAAAAGAGTCTGCCAACTTGCAGTGCTGTAAGTTGTCACAAAAAATGTTAAAATAATGCAGGAATTGATTCAGGGAGAAAAAGTACACTAAGTTATGGATATACTTAAAAAAGACTACTTGGTTTTGACATGAAGAAAGTAGAAATAAATATAAATTCTTCTTAGAACCATTCATTTCAGCTCAGTCACATTTTATACGGTCTGCCGAAGGGTGTAATATGCTTTTTCAATTCACTGTATTATTCTGCTCAGGAGATTTTACAAACCAAAGTTACAAAGTTGTAAAAACCTGAGGAAGGGGAAGGTTCACCATGTTTAAGAGGGACCGAAAAAGATAAAGGAGAGGAGGAAAAAACCCACTCCTGCCCGATATTTAAAAACAAAACAAAACAAAAACCCCACAACCCCCACACCCGCACACCCCCCCACCCCCACACCCCCACCCCCACACCCCCACCCCCACACCCCCACCCCCACACCCCCACCCCCACACCCCCACACCCACACCCCCACACCCACACCCCCACACCCCCACCCCCACACCCACACACCCAAAACACCCTGAAAAATAAAGAAAACAAAACCAAAAAACAAACCCACAAAACAGCTGCGTAAACGCTTTCCCTCTAAGAGAAAGGTACATAAATTCTTTCCCTCTAAGACAGGTATGTGTGGCTTCACATTTATTGCAATACAGTTGTAGGTTTAGGATATTTCAGCTGGCTATATTGTTCATAGAAAAAGTAATTTTCTTCCCTTCACTACCAATCAGGAAATGCAATATGGTTGTACGCTTCATTTTATTCTAAATGCTCTTACACTTTATAGATGATGGGTTTTTTTGAAAAAACAACCAAAATCATTAGTTGCTCAGTGTGTTACCCTTACAGAGGCATTTCAGCCTGTATAAATATCTAAAAGACTAGATGTTTAGGATTACTGTTAACAAGGCCAGATAAAAACTAACCTTTTCCAAATTTTCTTAGTTTAGTTTTGTAAGGCTTGGGAGCAGAATATTGGCTACCCTATTAAAACTGTAAGAAATAAACAAGGAAGAGTTAGGGAAATAGGGTAATAGCTCAAAGAGAAAGTATGCATGTATGTGACTGTAATTTGAGTATTGGAATATGTAGGAAGCATTTATGATAGGTAGAGAAACAATGGATTATGCTGTCTTGGAAAACCCTAGTTATTAAGAGATTGTGGCAGGCTGGCAAAGTGGGCAAAGTTGGTTTGTTGTTTTTGTTTTAAAGAATAATTCTGAGATAATTTAGAAGCTTTGGGAATTTTAAATTGCTTATTATATTCTACATAAAAAATTCACCACTTTAATTAACACTTTTCCCTCAATAGAAAAGATTATGCCCTTCCCGCTCTCCCCCTCCAAATGTGGTTCAGTATTTAAAAATTAGGGGATGTTTTTAAGCATGAAGTTTCTGATTCATTTGCCACAATTGCAGTCCATGAAACAAAGAACAATTATAATCAAGGATCCTTCTGTTGCTTAGTCAGTGTCTGCTGCACAATTGTGCTCCAAGGTCTGACACCCCCCCCCCTACTTGGGAGAATAAATGCTTTCTGTTCTCTTTTAGCAGAATTCAGCATTAAAAAAAAACCACAAAATAAATGTAGACTTTTACAGTATTACCTGCCAACTCTTACCTGCAAGTGTAAAATCTAATACGTGCCTCCTTCACGGAAATCCCCCATGAGGAGAATACTTTTCTTAATCTGGTACAGAAATTCACATTTTTCCCAAATGTCATGTGAATCTTTATTGTGTGGAAGACAGCCACCTAACGCTTGGTATTCTGGTGCCTATTTTGCTGCAGATTGTCCTATTTTGGGGGTTGAGAGTGAGAGTTAGCTGCTGCTTCTATAATGACAGTAGCTTGAGATGTGGACCAAATAAGGTTGTCTAAATGATTTGCCCAGAAAGATCATGAGTCCGCACATTGTGCTGATTCTGTAGCTGTTACCAAAAAAGATCCTAAGCCCATAAAATCACTAGTGTGTATCATGAGAGATGCTGTTATTTCGTTGTGGTTTAAAGCTGAACTGCAATTTTATGTTCAGCCCATCTTGAAACCCTTAAAGATATAGACTGTAATGCTTTTGAAGCCAGGTACTAATTAAAAATCTTAGTGTGTTAAAATATAAGAATATTGCCAGACACCATTTAATTATCCATTTATTACTGTTTCTTATTCCATAGTGACAGACTTTATCTTGTTTTAAGAAACTGAAGCTACCCATATAGACTGTTTTAGCTTCATGTTATCTGGATTTCAAAGCAAACCGTACTCTGTTAGTTTGGTTTTATTTTACTTGTGGAAATTTTGAGAAAGGTGATTTAATATGCTTTGAGATGGATTATGTGGAGAGGAATAGACTTCTGAGTGATCCATTCTCCGTCTTACGAAATAGCTCATTGCTTAAATAAGATTTAGCCTGGTTAATCTCTCAAATAAAAAAAGCTCAGACCAGTTTAGCTGCAAGTAGTGAGGATAAGGACAGACAGTTACATTCAGTAGAGGTTAGACAATATTAGATATAACAATAGAGTAAGAAGAAACCCAAGTCCATTTGAGAATATACAGCTGTATATGATTTTTTTAAAAATTTGTTTTGCATTTAACTCCTTTTATTGGGGGGCAATATTTTTGCTTCCTCTTTTTTCTTATTTCATAAAATTGTGTATTTACTTTCCTCATTTAGTTGTTCTGTTCTTGAGCTGTGTCCAATGACTATGATGTCATATGTGGAAGATCCTTCCATGGTTGTTCATTCTTGAGTGTTTCTGTGCACTAAAATGTGCAAATGCTCAACTCCAAGATTGTGCAAATGTTCCAGTGAAGTTGGCTGTCATAGTCATCGTAGAATCAACTACATCTGTAAGCTGCTGAGTTATCTAAACACTAACACAAAATATCTACATACAGAACTTTTTTTTATTATTATTATTTCTGCTATGAGCCATCCTATGGTGTTTTATTCTTCAAATGTGAATTGGTATTGGAATAATGGAAAACTCAGGTTGGGACAGTCTTAAGGAGGTATATAGTCCAAACACTTCTTTCAAGCAGGGTCAGCTATGGGGTCAGATCGGGTTGCTCAGCTGTTGATTCAGTCTGATATAGAAAATAGTATTCTAGAAGTTCACAATATACAGTAGGTGTGAATTTTCCATTCTGAAGCAACATAGGTAACACAAATTCAGAATTTAAAATAAGACATGTAACAATATACTGTATGACAGGACATCCTGAAGTGCATCCTTTGTGGTGTCTATAAATGCACACAGTCAGCCAGTTGCACTGCACGTCAAGAAGGATGTTTTTCCCCTCCTTTCTCTCCTTCATTGCTCTCATCTAATTCTTAATAATAGGCAGGAAACTGGTAAACAGAATTTTAAATAAAACAAACAAAAAACCCCCTTTGCTGTTGTGTCCAATACCAAACAAAACTAGGAAAGTTCAAAGGTGCTGGTAAGTAGACAAAAATAATTCACCTTCTGATTAAATTCCAGACGCAAATGACAAATGTTTTCAGGCTGTTTTTAAGTGGCAGGTGTAAGCAGTTAGGAATTTAGCAGCCCAGGTGTTACTAGGAATTTGCAGGAAGCAAGTGAGTATACTATGAGTGAGGAATTGATGGTTTGTAGTCTAGCTCTTGTTATTTCATGGACATGCTGAGCAGCTTTAGCAAAATGACTCTTCTTTATCCTTATCTTTATGCTTAACTGCTGGAGGCATTTCTTAATAGTAGTACTGGGCTTTTGTATAATATTGTTGTCACTATTAATTGGCAAAGTCGGTGGTATCAACGGACAAGTAAAAGACTGACTTGGTATCAATACTGATCAGTTGTCTTATCTCTTTATTTTATTTTATTTTGTTTTTTTGTTGTTTGATTAGTTAAAGTAAGGGTGTTGAATGGCAGGCACGTACTAAGTTTTGGATAACACTTCCTCGTGTACTACAGTGACTTCAGGAGAATTAAGTAAAGCAGCAGCACAGGCACTGTATGTGGCTATAAGAAAGTTAAAAGTATGAGTATCAGTACAACATACAACAATGAAACTAAAAAAATGTGTTTAGAGGTAGACCTGGTTTGTGCTGTGGCTTTAAATATAAATGATGACAGATAGTAGTGAAATTACAAATTTTTAAATAGTCTTTTATCATTAGTAGTCATTGTTCTTTAAGTTTTTAAAACTAGCAGTCGGGCTAGATGATCACTGTAGGTCCCTTCTAACTGAACTATTCTGATCTATTTTATTCTAAAAGTTTAAGTATTTACTGAACAACCAAGCTTTTGTTCTCTTCAGGTTTCTCAGGCCCAAATAAGAACACGGTGCTAGAAATGAAAACACAGTATTTTAAGGGACTCAATATGAGTAACTGTATGTTTATGGTTTAATAAAGTAGCTATTAGCTTGCACAGTATATTCAGTTTTATGATATTTGAATTAATCCTATAATTTTTTGGTGAAATTGATAAGATTAAAACCTTGCACTTGTGCTACTGTATTTTTCTGAAACAGAAAATAAGTGGACATGAACAAGGGATAATTTGTGCTACTTTCCTTGTTCTCCTTCCCCTTGCCTTCTCTCCAGATCCTCAAACAGTCCCAATGGAAAAAAATATACTATATGATGTGCAACTGTGTCTTTTCCCCAGGCAGCCTCTCACTGCCGCTAGTTATTCTTTGGCAGTCTTAATCTTTCATCTTGGCATTATGATACAGCCTGAATGAGAAAATTAACATAATAGCAACAGCAAGTGTGAGGACAGCTAGTTTAGGCTGCTAAATTTCATTCCCATCTAGTAGTCTTGAGGGGAGTAGGACCACTGAGACTTGATGTGCATAGAAAAAGAACGAAAGCTGTGTGTTTGGACTTCATTTCCCCTTTCTCTTAGGAAAACATTCTTCTTCACTGCTGCATCTTTCCATGCTTTTTAATGTTCTTTTTTCAAAACACCCTCATGTGAATCAATTTATTCAGAGAATAAATTCACCTGTGAGCAAACATGTTTGGATGGATGGATAAGAATTTCAGCTTTTTCTTTTTAGTTCTTTTTGTTCTTCTCCCCCATGAATGTTTATAAACAGTAGTAAAGGTTCAGTTTTGATAGCTCAAAATTGAGGAAGAAGAGAGAAGAAAATAAATGTTTTGCATTAGAAACTCCAAATTTTTAAGGCAACTATTTTTATGGTGTTTGGGGGTTTTTGGGAATGGGTTTGTCTGGGGTTTTTTTACTGTCTTGCTCAGAATTTGAAAAGCCATTATTAGAAATTACATTCACGCAAACTTTTGGCACGATGCCAGAAGGTGTTGCCAACATCAGCAACAGAAGGGAAATGATAATTCTTATCAGTATCCACTTCACGCAAACAAGAGTGAATTTTCATGGGGCAAAGTAAAGACACTTTAGCTCTTGGGCACTTTCTCTGCTTTACCAGAGGTTTTCTGTAAATGACAGGATGGTAAGAATATAGTGTTAAAGTATGAATGCAGATGATTAAGTTCTGACCTGCGGTTTAGCTCACTGAACAAACAGTGAGAAACTGCAAGACATGATGTGAGAAATCACTGGACTTATAGAGCAACAGGGTGAGGAGATGACAGGACTTACAGGTAGCACTGTGAGGAGTGGCTGGGTTTCACAGGTTGTTAGGGTTGTGAGAAGGGTGGCCAATCCTCACCAATAACTGGAGGGAGTATTGGAAACCTGGGAAGTGAGGTCTTGCAGGGCAAGTGGTGGCTTGGTAGTAGTATCACTGATACCAAGTAAGGCTGAGATGACCTTGGTAACAATATCAGAACTCCTGAATTTTGGAACATTGTAGCAAATCTGAGATTAGTCAGAAAAATGTAATTGGGTGCAAGTGGTTGATTTGGGAGGAGTCAAGGGTAGAGACAAGTGTGGGGAAGAACAAGCATATGAAAATAGAGAGAAGGGCATATAAAAAGACCAAGTGAGATTTAGGCAAGCTGATTGTCTGGTTGGACCTTGCACCTTATCACTGCAGTCTGTTCTGTCTTAGCTGTAAACTTTGCTCCTACTTATTTTCTGTGTGAGTGTGCTCGCATGTGTGTGCGTGTGTGTGCGCACATGTATGTGACAACCAGTGACCTTGAAGCAGGACTGTGCAGCGAGTAGGATGAGTTATTGGGGTCCAGGTAATACCTGATACCATCTTCAAAAGAACATTTGGTCCCTTCTAATTGGAGCGACATAGCTAAGTTTTAAATACTTGGAATACTTTGTGAATAGTCTTAGAATTTGCTATATGGGATTAGAAAGAAGGGATTCTGGAGAAACTGTATCCTTGAGTAGAATAAATAAGGAAGTTGAGGAAGTTGTGCTACAATAAGCTAGTTTAGTATCAGTAAGAATTATATAACCAAGACAAAAATGAACTGAACATGCCCAAAGTCTGAGTTCAACCAGCGCAAGTGGTGAGGAAGACTACTGACAACAACCACAGGACCCTGGAAGACCACCAATGAACATGAATGTGCATGTGTTAAGGACTCTTGCATATAATAATTAGTTCCAAGAATAGTATGAATATGATGATAATTTCCTAGAAGTCTAATGAACATGTATATTTTGATTGCCTAGAGCCCCTGTAGTAGAGCAACATGGCGCACACACCAGGTGGAGCGGTGCCCTGTGCTCCCAGTGCCGCAATAAAGAATGCCTGCTTTCTGAAACTACGAATTGAGTTTTAGACAATTCTTATATTTGCCGACTTACGGTGTCACAGGAGGCCGTAGGTCCAGGGGTAGTAACTGCAGGGATAGCTGATGGGGGGACCAATTACTGCAAAGACCAGGAGTCCAGGGTCAGCTGCCAGAGATCTGTGTGTGTGACTGCTAGTGGCCTCCTGTCCTGATCCCTGAACAGGACTGGGCTGGCTGTGCTAGTAGTATTTATGCAATCGTGCCCCTGTACTCAGCACTGGTGAGGCCACACCTCAAATACTGTGTTCAGCTTTGGACCCCTCAGTACAAGAAGGACATCGAGTTGCTGGAGCACATCCAAAGAAGGGCAATGAAGCTGGTGAAAGGTCTGGAGAACAAGTCTTATGAGGAGCGGCTGAGGGAGCTGAAGTTGTTTAGCCTGGAGAAGAGGAGGCTGAGGGGAGACCTTCTCGCTCTCTACAACTACCTGAAAGGAGGTTGTAGCAAGGCAGGGGTCGGTCTCTTCTCCCTAGTAACAAGCGATAGGACAAGAGGAAATGGCCTCAAGCTGTGCGAGGGGTAGCTTAGGTTGGATATTAGAAAAAACTTCTTCACTGAAAGGGTGGGCAGGCATTGGAACAGGCTGCCCAGAGAGGTGGTGGAGTCACCATCCCTGGAGGTATTTAAAAGATGTGTAGACGTGGCACATCAGGGCATGGTTTAGGAGACATGGTGGTGTTGGCTTGACGGTTGGACTTGATGAGCCTAAAGGTCTTTTCCAACCTTAATAATTCTATGCAAGTGCTGCTTGTGTTTACGTGGGTTCCCATAAAAGCACATTTTTCTGATTGCATTGACCTGTGACCTTGTGGCACCATGTACATCCGTCACTCTTTGGCATACGTGTGGACCTGTGCTGGAAGTGGGGAACCACAGTATCCAGCCTCCCTCACTCTGGGTGTGGAGGAGCCACAGGTTGCAGAGCCCATCAACGTCTGCTCTGGTAATTTATCGCAGATTGTGAGCCATGCAACACCAGCAGGGGCACAGTGAACCATGTAGTGAGTGAGGAGCTCCTGGCTGTGTTGGGGCTCTGGGCAGACTGGCATGGGACAGGTTGGGGCACAGACCTCCCCCAGCATCCCTGTCCCACCATACCCAGAGGCGGGTGAACACAGCCAAGACAGTGACTGGGGCCATGGCCCTAGGACTGCCAGACACAGCCATGGGGACAGGGGGTGCTCCAAATTCACACGGGGGTTAGGTGCACCCAGATGCACTCTTGGCTGTAACACAGAGGCACACCTGATACTGTGTCTGCCCCTGTTGTACCACTACTTGGCATTCACCTGAGAAGCAAGTCATGGGATGTTTATTAGACCTTAAAGCCACCTGCAGTAAGCAGACTAGTCAATCTGTGGACATTACACCTGAGATTTGTCATCTTGTCCTGCCCTGAGGAGCTGTTGAGCCCTGTGCTTGTGGAGAGCCTTCTTTCTTGCTCTGTCATCTCATGTGCTGGATGGGGCATGCTTCAGCTTCCCCAGCAAGTAGTTTCCATGCAGTCAAAAGTAAATTTGTACCTTTCAAGTGTATGTATGGAGCTCTACTCAAACTCTGTCTGTACTGACTTATTTGTTTCCAAGAATCTTACAGGGGAACATCTCTGTGAAGCAAGTCATGTAGCCTACTTTGTCTAGAATTTAAGTGCTTTGGTCCCTTTCTCATTAACAGTTTCTTACTGTGTTGAATAAGCATTTACAGTTTATTTTCCAGCCCACCTGAGGTGGCTTCCCTTCACACAACTTATTTAAAAAAAAGTTCACTGTGATTAGTTAACATTTGAACACCTTTGTTGTGTTATTTACAGAAATCTGTTCTCAGCTCACTAGTTGAAGCATTTGTTGTATGCAATGCTGACTTTCATTTCTCCAGAATTGTCTGCGATTACTGTAATCTTTCTAAGGTGTGTAATCAGTCTGGCATTTTCTGGGAAAGGCCTAGCATAATGGCCCTGTGACGAAGAAAACCACAGTGTAAACTGACTGTGCATGTGGAGATGAATTTGACTACTAGGCGCTCGGAGTTAGCATAATTCCCACATCCCGTGTCATACAGCCTCTTTATCAGCAGTTCATTTTCTTGTCTAGCAGGTCGCACACAGCTCTGAACATGCTACTAGGGTCTGTGGCCATTGTGACAAAAGTGACTTCAGCTGTCCCTCTCATTCCTTATTGCAGGGTGACAAAAGATGCTTATGACTTAATAATGAAAAATGGTTAATTGAAGTGATTTTTTCAAATAAGCAAGACACTTAAATGTTAGCATTGTGGGCACAACTTTGCTCTTGCCAACTCTATTGCACAGGATTAAAAGGGTAGACTGGATAACAGGAAAAAATCATGGTGGTATATCACACGCAGCTGCTTTTGGCATCAGTGTATATCCAGCACAGTCACATATGAGAGGATCCATTACTGAGAAAATTCTGTAGATACTAGCATAAAGGGAATCAAAGCCTTAAAATCATTGTTTTCAACTTCTTTTGTTAAGACATATTAAATCATGACACTGCAAAATATTTCTAGAGTAATCCACTGCAGGTTGGCTGTTCTGGAAACAGTAATTTAGAAAAATATAGATGCATCTATTGCTTGTATTCCCAAACTTTGGGAGCAAAACCAAATTCATCCTTAAAAATGCAGGTTAGAGTTTGCCGTAATGGTACATTCATAAACGGTCAATAAACTGGAAGAAAGTTAATAGATGATTTGGAATATTATGGAATAATAATATTTTACCACTTCAGCATTACTTTCTACTGCTATACTACTATATATGTATCTGTCGCTCTTCTGGGTAAGCATTGTTTAAAACATCAGTAGATTAATTTTAAACTCTTTATAAACAGAAAGAGTAATGTAATATAAACAGGAGCAGTGAAGTATTACAAGGATGCATTATTAAAAAAAAAATAATTAGAATGTGATTATTTGAAAGCAGCCAGAATATTATAGACTTGATGGCACTGCCACCCAATTTTGCTAAACCTTCTATAGGCCTTGGTAGTTTAACTGAATACATTGAATGAAGGCTTACCCTTCGGTGGGTACATAAGAAATTCCCCCAGACTGGATTTTCCTTTTTAAAAGGGTCAAAAGGAAAGAGTTAACAGACTAACAGGCTAGGTCTCGGGTTTGTGTGTGGTATTTAATTTGGTATATGTTTTCATTAAACATGAAAATGTCATTTATTTTACACTGTTTATGATGATTGACTTATCTAAAGTAGAGAGAACTTTTTACATTGAATAAGACTCTTGATAAAACGAGTGCATTAATATTGAGGCAGTCTTCTGATTTCATTAAAACTGATAAAAGAAATTTTTAAGAAAGTATCAATTAGCTGAAAAACAAACTAGGTAGCTGAATTTTTTCCCCCTGTCTTCTGGCATTTACACACTGAAAATTTCACATTTAATTTGAAGCTTACATTGTCAGCTCCCTGTAGCTGATGCACATTTGAAAGAATGGCACTATTAAAAGTGTGTGTTGTGCTCTCGCTTTATGTGCTGGACTGGTGAGAAAAATAAAACCTGACCTTTGGCGGTTCCTTCAGTCTCATGGTTTGGGAATTTCTTTCAGTACCTTTTAATGCTTGTAAAACAAAAACTAAAGATGTGATGATAATTACAGTAGACAGACTCAAAGGAATAACTCCAAAGAATGTATAAATTTAATACAAAAGCAAAACATTTGTTAGAAGATGTTTCTTAGGGCTAATGCAGAAGGAAATACTGGATACTGAGTGGATGTAGGTGGGAGTGGGAGTGGAGGCCGTCTATACCTCAGAAGCAATGCTGCATTTTTTCATGAACTAAAAAATCTTTAAAAAGTTAGAGGAAGGAGAGTTTTACTTTATTAAAAAAATTGACTTTTTGTCTTTCCACCAATTTAACAATTTTCCTTTTAAAATATACTGCCAGAAATCTCTTTACATATTGGCTATGTGTGGGTAGGAGAGGAGGAAAAAAGAAAGAATGCATGTTAATGAAGAAAGGGAGAGAGGTGTGTGGAGTTTGGGTGCATACGCAGCGATATATGGAATTACATTAACATAAATGTTTAGGACAGGCAAAAATTTGAAGAAAGCAGTTTTTGTATTATCCTCTGATACTGTAAGGAAGTACTCAGCATCACAGTATCTACGTATAAGAAAGATCAAAGATCATGAAGGTCCCTTCCACTTCTAGATGACAATAATTGAGCTTATTTCTGATATTAAAACTTGGGAAACAGGGATAAACTCAGGAATTTCTGTAGTGCAAAGCTAGCAAATGCTTTTTTAGGTATAAGGTCAGTGGCAGGGACTGTTGAGTAAGCACGGAGTAGGACTGAAATGGTGTCTAAGTGAGATGTCTGGAGTAGGACTGAAATGGTGTCTGAGTGAGATGTCTGTTCTAGGCTGTGAGGTAGTTCATAGGCAAGCATGATATTCCCCAGTATCTCCTCTGGCCTTGATAGGGGCTGGTACTCAGCATATCTCTAATGGCACATAGCCATCGCATCACTCTTCTCTCCTGGGCCTTTGCTCCTTCATGCTGTTTCCTGAAAAGCAGAGCATTTAGCCCATGAGACTCTTTCAGTCATTTAACATCTGTAACTATTGCTAGAACAGAGCTTGCATGAGCCTACAGCTTGGATAAATCGTAAATAAATGACACTATTTGTTGTATTTTTAACTTCCTTCCACTGTCTTAATCTCCATTGTGTGAAAGCAAACTTAGTTCTGGTTAACTATTACATAGTCTGAGGTGCTTGAAGATAACAGTGAGATTCAACAAATTGTACACTTAATCTGTTAGAGATTTTCTTGAATATATTTGTTGTGATTATTAGAAATTCTTTATTTTTACAATGAGTAGAGAATTAAGGTGGTAGGGCCTTTACCCTTCATCATAGGAGGAGTACTTGACTTGTGCCTTAATAAGAATGATAGAAACATAATTGACGAAATGGTCATACAATGGGGAGGAGCGCACATGCGTATTCTAAACTTAGTCTAAACTCTTTGACTAAAATACTACAGAATCGTCTTTCAAGTATGTTAACAGTTAATGAGTGAACTGTTTAAAAAGGGGGGAGGGAAGAAGTGTTGTATTATGAATCTTGCAATGAAGACCTACTCCTATAGTCAGAGAGAGCAGTTTTCATTCAAAACAGCAGTCATGAGCCTTTAGAATTCTTGTATGAAAGTAGAACGAAAATACATGCATATTTTTGCTGCAAATTTACAGCTAAAGCTAATATCATTGTTTTTTTGATGGCCAAAACTCAGTTAGTGCCTGGAAATGGCTGGTGCTTATGGATAGTTGGGTATTATACAAACTTTTTGCAATTCCAGCACAGATTTCAGCTGCTGAAGATGACCTTGCACTGGCTTTTCACATAGTTCAGATATATTCAATATTCAGGTGGAATAATTACACTAGCTGCATCAATATTTTTAATCAAAGAGAAAGAAATGAAATTCTTTCCATTAACAGCAAAATAGACTTTCACTTTCTAATAAATAATTTTTCTTACAGTTATACTGCTCCTTTAAAAAGTGATACTTTCAACACAAAATATCCTCTAAAGAAAAAGACTAAATATTTCTGTGAAACAAATGCTTAATACTATTTTATTCATTTTGAACACCATGACAAGTAAAAGAACACAGATTTTAACATACTATAAAAGTCAGTATTGAATAAGCACATTGTGCATTCATTATAATTCCTACCCAATAGAATATCTAGTAGCTATGACTTAAACAATCAATTTTCTGCATGAAGGGTAAAGTGCTAAATATACAAATCCTTGTTTGCCTTCGCTGGAGTCACAGGAGTTTCACCTCAGATTTGGACACACCCAGAACATTGTGATCTTTACTGGGATAAAGTCTGAATGTTTCTTTCTGACAAGTGTTTAGGAGTTTAATTATTTTCCCCAAAAGTTGTTCAAAGGTCAGGCATAAGCAAAATGTTTTGATAATGCATGTGTCGAAGAAATATGACAGAAATACATGGAAATCACATTTTTTCCATTTCCTAAAAAGGATTTTTATTCATGTAGACCTCTTAACTGCTGTGTATGACATGCAGTAGTGCAAATACAAACTTCATAAACATTTGAACATTAAAATTTAATACTTTATTCAGGAGTAGCTATGCTGATGTCATAGTTTCATTATGAAATGTTGTGTTGTTGAGGCCTAGCTAATGACTTCTGGTTAGATGCAGAACTTACTAACTTAAACGTGGCCCTTTAATGCAGCTGTATTCCCTTGGGAACTGAGCAAGTATGATGACATGGCCCTGCCCCATCTCCTACAGGTGTGTAGACATACGCTAGTAATAGCTCAAGTGATCTTATAGGACTTAGTCTTGCAACTTTTACAATAATACTAATAATCCAAGTTTTTGTTCACCCTTATTCCCATTTCAAGTCATTCTATGAACACATGACAATAATTAAAATGTCCAGAAAATCTACTATAGTGTTGATTATGTGGCATTCCTATGTTGAAGCCTAAAAAGATTTCAACTATTACAGTAGCCATGTGGCTAAAGATTTGTATTAATAAAATGAAAGAAACATAAAATACTAAAATAAGGCACTGGCAGTCTGATAGAAGTCAGAAGTCTTCCAGTGGACTTAAGCAGCTTGCTTTATTCTCTGTGTGTGTGTAAGGATAATCTGTTTTCTATCAGTAGTGACAAATTTAGCGTTACCTCTTCAGTATGTTTTGTTTTCTGCATGATATCATAATGATTAATTTATAAAACTATAAATGTTTTTTCATGAACCTGAATCTCCATTTTATGGAGGCCTTATTCTCTATAATTCAGTTGTAAAGAGAAGTGTCGTTTATCTGTTTCTGATCTAGTAGTTTAGACTTCCTGCTGCTCACTCATCAATGATTTATTTGCCATCCTAGTTCTATCACTATGACAAATGAATATGAGAAATCCACAGGAAACATCTGAGACTGAGACAGTAGTTTCACTGTCATTCGCTTCTAGCTTAGGGAGTTCAAGTATGAATTACTTATTTGGCTACAATCCTGACTCTAAAATCAGAGGGATTATTTCTGTATTTTAGTGTCTTAAAATAATAATCTGTATCATATTCTGCAATCATATTTAAAAAGATAAGCTTTTAACTTACTGGTACAATTTTTTTTTCAACCAATTGTTTAGCCTACACTTTATTATTTAGGAAATAATGAATTTAGTTATAGTTCCTACAGGTACTAGTGCTTTTTTTTCCAGTAGCATAATTTCTTACAAAATATTTTTATTTCAGTATAACTGCTTTTTAAAAAAATACTTGCTGAAATCATTCAAAATACTTCAATATCCTTCAGCAACAAAACGTATTTACATAGGCTGTGTAGGTATTGTATGTATTTATAAATGTAAATACCTAATATGCCTTACATTCATGTATGGGTATATAAAAAAATATAAGAAAACATATTTTAGTATGAATTTTGAACCTACATGTATTATATAAATCTATTTAAATCTGCTACCTTAGGAGGTCAGGCATTGGAACAGGCTGCTCAAAGAGGTGATAGAATCACCATCCCTGGAGGTATTTTAAAGACGTGTAGATGTGGCACTTCAGGGCATGGTTTAGGAGGGGTGGTGGTGGTGGGTTGATGGTTGGACTTGATGATCCTAGAGGTCATTTCCAACCTTAATGATTCTATCCTACTTTCAAAAGACTTAAAAACTGAGTCTCCTTTCAAAAAGTATTTGAACTATTACCTGGTTATTCTGTCTTTAGAAGTCATATTTTTATTCTTTGTCTAATCATTGTACAGTACACTGTGAGTACGTGTAGAGTCAGTGGGCACCTATTTTGTTCTTTTTTTCTTTTTTGAGCATCTGGAATCCACTAACTGTTAGCAAAAGTCACTGTCTACTGAACTGTATCAAAAAGCTGACAGTTGGCTCTGTGCCTTGCAAAATAAGCACATGAATACATGTACTAGGAAATATATTAACCTGTCATTTTTATCACTGATGTCTTTCCTACAAAGAATAGAAGCATGTTAAACTTACCTTTTCGTTTTCCCATATGTTAAATTACTTTTTTCCCTTTAGAATGCAATCTGCCATGAGAAAAGTAATAACGTAGTTGATTGCGCTGCCTCCCATCTTATCTTTTAAAGTACATTGCTGCATTCTTTTATTTATGTACAGAGCCAGAGGCTGCTTTTAAAATATTTAAGCTGCTTAAATGAAAATGTGATTTAAAAATAAAAGGTATTAATGATTCTGTGGAGGTTTGCATTCAATTCCAGAAGCTTATTTAAAACAAAGCAAACAAGTTTTAGTGGATGCATAGGTACAGATGCTTATCTCATTCATTCAGCTGTATGAATTCTTTAGTACTCAGGGTGGATGTAATTATTGAGAAATGCTATTGCCTAGGAATTGCGTCAATCGTTTCCTTACAAATAGGAGGAAACTGGTTTTTGCAAGTATTATCCTACTAAAATAGAACAGTTATTTCTGCTAAATATATTTAAATCACAGTTAATGAAAACACTTAAGTAGCTCTGTTTTGCTGCACAGATGGCAAAACATCTACTGCTTTTATTCTGAACATCAGGGTTAGGTAAAAATTCCAATGATAGTGTTCAACTGTCTACCACTGAACAAACACTATAGTACTTGAGGAGCAGGGGATGGGGAAGATAGCCAAATTGAACCACACTTCTTTAAAGGGTTGCATCTTGTCTATTAGAAACGGGCTGGATTTTTACAGGTTTTTCACTTCAGCATACCAGTAGCCTGTATTAGCAGCTAGAATAAAATAGCTAGCTGTTTTGTTCTTGTAAAAGCTGTTCAGTAAGATTCCCTTTGCTAGGGGAAATGGTATGGCCACACTGGGCTTCACCATAGTTAAGGTGGGGAGCACCACATGCCCTGCGCCCCTTGGCGCTCTCCAGCAGTACCGCAAAGCTATGCACAGTTGTTGTTTGGGTTCTTCCTCCTCTTTCCATCTGCTGCTTCCTGGGGTGTAGCACAATAGAAAACTAAAGGTACTTTTGCTGTCCCTGTCGGTGCAGCCTGACTCTGTGTTACGCAGGTGCTGTGTTAAGAATAGGGGTTCTCTCAGTCAGTCCCGGTCCCAGCTGCTGGCTCCGACTCACCATCCTCTGTGCTCTAGAGTTGAGTATAATTGCATGCTACAGAGCAGAGCTTCAGGAGGAGGAGGAGAGAAGCAATTATTCTTCATCAGATGCATGGTAGGATTTCAGTGTTTTGAAGGACAGATCAGGCTTTTACTCATTGAATTAAAGGAACCAGTATATGTGCCTTGTAATTTCTGCATTGACGTTCCACAGATTTAGCTAATCTGTGATAAAATTTCCTTGATATACAGAAGTAAAACTATGTTGCTGTGTATCAGCTAAAAGCAGAATAAAACTCAGTGCTGGAAAATCTTCAGTGCCACACTTAATTTCATTGACTGAAATGTTTAATTGACGTGCAAGGCCAATTCTTATGTTTTTACAATCAAAACTGTGGTTAGACCAAAGCTCATTTCCAATTAGATTCTTATGGAGATCTCCTTCCTGTGAATTATTGAGGAAATTGAGCAATAGATTATTTACTTCATGACATTTCAGCCTCCAGAAAAACTACATAACAGTTCTTCTGACTTCTTCAAGCTTTTCTTTATTCTGTATTACCCCATTAGTGACAGTTTATAAACTTGTTTTCAAGAAGAATTATTTTCTAATTAGAAGCAGTTAATCAGCTTTTGCAAAAATAGTGGAACTAAAAAGACCATGAGTGATTGTCATCAGACTAAATTGTACATAAGGATGCATATAGGGAAATTATAGGGATGTATATAGGGAACATGATATATATGATTTTAATAATGAAGTGTTTGAAAAGTTTTAACTTTAAAGTCATTATGCTATAATTCAAAATACTTTGCTTGTCCTATGTGCCCTATATTTTATTAATTTCTAGCATAAGCATAGGCTTTTTAATTTTTTTGCTATGATTACACATTTACAATAGAACTGCAACCTGTGCGATTTTAAAGTGCAATTTATAAGTTAGCTCTTGTGTTCAAAGAATTGCACATGAATTATGGGCCTCATCCATGGTCACTGGAAAGAGACTTAGTGAATTTCCTGAACTACTTTTCCAGAACCCTGAAGTGATTCTTTCTGATAGGTAATACTGGGATTTACTCCTCTCTTAGCTATTTCCTAGAGGAAAGATTTAGAAGAATACAAATCTAATATAATCATAACCACCAGCTTAAGCTTAAAACTCCAGTTTTCAGCTGTTTCCTTCGGTGCTTTTTTTTAAGGGGCAGATATATTTGGGGATAGGAGGATGAGGAAGTCTAACAGAATATGTTGTTAGGCTGCTACTTTCCAGTAATAGTGTACTTTTTGCCAAAGGATCTTCAAATAGTCTTCTCTGGACAAAAGAATGTATTTAGGATAACGGCAGCTGATTTTTTTTGCCCTTTCGGGAATTTGATTCATTCGGTTGGTTGGTCTAGGCTAACGTACATATAGTTTAAAATCTCTTAACTGTGTATTAAATAAACAGTTTTAAACTGGACATTACACCTGGCTTACTGAAGTTGTGTATAATGATGTATTACCTTGTCATAGTTTAAGCCATTAGAACAATGTCATCCTAATTAGCTGTTCATAACAATCCCATGAGAACAGGAGAATGAAACTACATTGTTTGCTTGTTTTCTTGGATCAGTATTTTTCTGGTTTGCTTGGACTGTTACTGACAAAGGTTCTCTTGCTTGTCATTTCATTCAGAATAATCCACAGAAAACCATTTATTTGTATTTCAATGTATTGGTTTTTATTTTTTTTTAAATATTAGCTATAAAAAGTTAAGCATTAAAACTAGTAGTTTGCTAGGTCCAAATTCGGATAAGATAATTTCCATTCTTGGAAATACTTACTGCATGTAATTCCTGTAAGCAGGGATTTCCATACCCTATCCCTGGTATGCTTGCTGTGTTGCTGGACTGAGTCCATTCTATTTCACCATCAGTTTTCTTGCCTTTGAGTTCCAGTACTTGGGTGTGTGGAGGCAAGATCACTTCCTCTACCCAAGTACCTGCACACTACATGTAGACACCATCACTGTGTGGTGGTTGCTTCAATTAAACCAAGAGGTTTTCCTGATAGCTTTCTTGTAATTTGACCACTGATCTTTTTGGTATGCTGTTCATACAAAATGGTTGATTCATATTTGTATAGTACCTGGCAGACGTAGTTTGACATTGCTGCTGTTATAGCAACTTTAGAGACAAAAGAGATTTGGTCATTTTATATTAATATTTTATTTCCTTTGAAACACAGTATTACTTTTCAACTGACTACATAAGTGAAATGGCTTGGTTTAAGTTTCTATCAGGGCAAATGCTATAAATCTTAGAAACTGAATGGTGTTTATTATTAAGCCTATTATCTCATGGAGACTGCTGGAGGTTTATCCTCTGTGATGCTCAGAAACTGAATTTTGGTTAAACTATTAAAGATTACTGATGTCTTAATAACATTGTACATTTACAAGGAAGTTAGTTTGGAAAATACGAGCAATGTAATGAGTGTCTAGAGTCTGTTCCATCAGACCTGTATTGTCCAGCACCTGTGGAACAACCATGAGAGGTTGTCATTTCTAGGATGGGAGATTTCATGCTGGGTAACACTGATGGTGTTACCTATTGCTGACACATGTCTAATGTCTTACTGTTGTTCCGCTCTGTTATATTGCTAAGGCTGATCCTGATAGCTCATAAATATAAAATAAGCCTCTAGCCATCTAAGCTCTTGCATTGGCACTTTTATAGTGTGAAATAAATGTAAATAAGATTACAATTTGGCCTAGTAAAGTTTTCACAAAAAAAAAAAAAATCTTGCTAAGTTTTTTTTTTTTTTTGTGTAGGTGGTATAGATGATTAATACTAAGAGCTCATAAAGTGTATTTTTTCCATTCAGCCTGTCATTCTGCAGAATGTTTCCCAAGAATTTAAAAATAGAACAAACTTAAACACGGATCTCTTCTCAAGAATAAGATCAATAGCTTAATTAGCATGTATTTGTGGCAACAAAAGTAAGTGTTACCAGGCTGAGTTAACAGAATTTGAGGAACAGCTAAACAAAGAGCTTTCTATTCAGTTCAAAACATGTTGACACCTTTGGTCATTGCTCTCTTTGGGAAGTGACTTTCAAGGTGTAAGTTTACCCCCTGTTTAAATTTCAGCCTCATTAGCCTCCTTTGATATATCAGCTGTGGTAGCTCTAAGAACACTATGCACGTGAGCACACTGGAAGCAATTGAATGAAGCTGAAAGACTTGCTCCCCTACGTAGTCAAGAGTGGTTCAGGAAGAATATTGTCCGTTATTACCTTGTGTTTGCATAGAGACTGAAAAACAAATGGAATAGAAGTCCATCAGTCCCTTACTTGTTCATTCTGCAAGTGTTATACCTCCTGAGACTATAAAGAAGTTTTGTGATACGCAAACTAAGAAGGTTGGGGTTTTTTTCTTCCCCCTAGGAATTTGTGGTCACTGAGACCATCTCAGTAGTTATCAGCTGTTATTCATTTAAAAGGAGGTTGATATTTTCTGTCCTTTTATTAATTTTTTTGAGAAACCAAGGGCTGAAATACATTTGAATCTTTTACTGTTGTATTCAAGATAGCATGAAGGAGCAATTAAAGTATAGTAGTGAATATATTAAAAGTAATACTGATTGTTAGACAGGTGGAAATAGTTCCCATACATTAAACCTGGAATAATATTTACTAGTAAGTCAAAATGCAGAACAATGAAAGTTAGACGAATAACCAGCTGTGGAGTATTACTTTAGTAATCGATGAGAGAAATAACTCTTCAGAATTCAGCATGGGCAGGGGGAAGAAAATGGAAGAATATACCAGTAATTCCCCTTCCTTGATCCCATACATTCTGATGAAATTTGCAAGTTAGATGTCTCAGTCTTCAAAAGGAGACTGTAGCTCACTGAAGATTGCTGAAGGTAATTTGGTTGTAAAGAGTGAAAATACATTCTTTGATCTCTCTTTTTTTTTTTCTCTATCAGTAGTTTGAAATCGTTGCAATCCACAAATCAAAAATTACTCAAACCACAAGCAGCAGCACACTGTGGTTTGGTTGTGGTTGGGTGTTTTTTTGGTTTTGTTTGGTTGGGTTTTTTGGTAGTCCTCACTAGGAATTAAAATACTTTTTCTGCTTATGATATTTATCCTTTTCCTTGCCTGCCCAAGTGTGGTAATGTTATATCAGTTAGAGGACTGTTCTGATATCATGAACAAAAAAGGGATTTTTAGATACCCTCTGACAACTTCTTCAACAATTTTGTCTTTCCCTAAACTGGAACCAAAGGTTCCTAAAATATTGGTTACTGCATCAGCAAGAGAAAAGCGTACTCTGATTTTCCACTTGCTGCTGTTACTTATAGGGCTAAAATAATGTTAATGACTGCATCTATTGACAATGCAAAAGATGGCATAGCAGTTAGTGATGAGTTAGTGCACTGAAAGGAAGTGAATCAATGCAGTTTACTGCTGATCACACTAACAGACACCTACTTATCAGTACTAATACATGGTGTTGTGTAGAACATGATGTGGTTGCAACTGTTGTTGGGCAACTGGATTCAGAGAAACAATATGGTATATAATACAACAGGCAGATTAGACGCTCCCATAGCATGCTCATATAATCTTGTTTGTGGTGAAGAGCACATTCCTGTTGAAAGCAGCTCGGTCTAATGTCTGTTACACTTGTAACGCTTCTAATTTGAACATTAGAATGACCATAAGGGTCAGACAGCAGGCCGGTCTAACGTCCAACAATGGCCAGCAATGGATGCTTATGAAGAAGTATAAGAACAAAGTAAGCATAAAATGATGATTCCTCAAAATTATCTTTATTGTCCCCAAAGAATTTGTAGGACAAAGATTTGCTGGGCTAGAGGTGGTACATCTTTTCAATAATGGTATACATAAAGTTACTGAAAACCCTCAGATATTGTGAAGAGAAGGCCTGCGTATATTTTTTCTGTTGTTCCAAATGGTTAGAGTCTGGTATCATTTGGGTGTATGAACAATTGCACGCATATTATTACTGGAAAGTCAGTGTTTCTTGATGAATGTATTTACTGTTACAACAGGCTGATCAATCGTTCCCATCTGCCAGAATTTTTATAGATGGCTTCATTGTTCCTTAGGAAAGTAGTTGTAAATGTCCAATTCATTAATTCTTAAGAGGGAAAGTACAAATGGAATTCAGTATTCATTTACACTTCTTTAGATGCCTTGAAGTATTATGAAAACGCGTAGTTTTTAAAAATAAAACTTGACTTACTGATTAAAGACAGCACTACAAGGACATAGAAGGAAAGTGATCTAAAAATGTATCTTTATTGCATTCTGACATGTTTGTGAGGCAACTACAAAAATTAGGAAAAACTACAGAGTCAAATTTAATTAAAACAAAAAACCCTCATCCATCCTCATCCCTACCTATCCTTTCACAGCAGTCACAAATGATACTTGTGCCACTCGCTCGGCCGTTTGTACAGGCATAAACTCTCATTTCTCATGCTGGTTGCCAAGCAACTATTTTTGTGTTTCATGCCTTGCACTGCAGGCATTAATTTCTGTCATGTTCCTTTGTTTATTATATACTAAAGAACTCATACAGTCATTTCACAGAAGACGAAAAAGGTATCTTCCAGCATGTGCAAAATCAAATTGGGACCCTCTCAGAGTGAATCGGTATGGAATATATCAAATATCTGCCCTCCAAAAGGTAAGCGAAAGGAGAGCTGGCATGAGACTAAGGTTAGGGACATGCTTCCCTAGTCCCTACTTCCTTTCCCTTTTCTAGCTGTGTATTAGGTATTTTTGTACTGTTACCTAGCTATGGAGTTCTTCATACTCTCCCATTTAGGTATAGCCTCATTGCCCTAAAACTGGCCTATGTAATTCCCAACTTCAGTTTAAATAGAAAGAATTCTTTCAAGCAGATCAGTAATTAAGTAAAAATAATTCTTTTGATAGCCCCTGTTTTAACCTGGATATTTTTCCTTTCTGATACTGAATTGATTTTTCCCTTCTGTAGAAGGAAAAGAAAAAACTCAATAGAAAGATTATTTCTTTGTTCAAGCTATTATTTATTAATGCTACTTTTCAGTCTGGTTATGATAGTAGCTGTGATCAATTTGATTGATGAACAAATCCCCAAATCCTTTGGGTGTTTTTACAATGGTGTAACAGCAAGGCAAACTGGATCAGCTGTAGTTAGCTAAAATGATTTTGATCATATTCAGCAACCGATTTTATCCTTTGCGCACAAGCAGGGTTGACTAGAGAATATACTTGCTGAGCTGTTCTCTCGTCTTTGCAATTTGTAGGAAGATGGACTGGTAAATTGAGAAATATGTACAGATAGAGGCTGCACTTGACAATTGTGAAATTATTTTTAATATACTCCAGTGGATTGGGAAGTAAGAAATCAATAAAAATGCTTACATCTTTTCATTTTCAAAGACCTTCTTGACAATACACTTATCCTCAGAATGTCACTGGGGAAAGTAGACAAGTATTAGCATTTCTGCTTTACAAACTAACTGAAACCTTGTTTGTTTGGCACAACAGAACTGTTAAATGTCAGAGGCAGGATTAGTAACCTAGTCCTTTGAGCTTATATTTCATGGGGATAATCTTTACTGGAGAACTAGTGAGCTTTATTCTTGTTGTTGCGCATAGTAGTAGACTACGGCTGAGGAAAAGTAACTTCCAAAGTAGTTGTTTTTTCTAATTCATATTGTTTGCAGCTAACCATCAGATTTTAAGGTGTGACTTCTTTACCCACTGTTGCTGTTCATCTAAAGTTTCCAGTGATACGATCTGATAATAACTACATGGTTGCATGCTAGTTAAGTTCAATTTACACTACTAATATAATATAGAGGAAATAGTTTGGGGATTCTGCCTGAAGAATATACTTCTGTGTCACTCTCTTTAAATGAGAAGCCTTTGCACCTCTATTGGTGATGTACTAGTTGCATATAAAGGAGTAATTTATGCAAAAAGCGAGGTGTAAGTATAGGAACTAATCCCAGTGGTGAGCGACTGTGGTAGAATGAGCCAACACTGTACCTAAGTTTACTGTGCTTGAAGTTCTGCTCCCGGCAGCCTAATTTCAGGCTGCCCTCTAGCAATGTAGCGTCTGGGAACATGAAAGACTGGGGAAGATGCAGAGGTGCTTTGCCAGCCCGCCTTCTCTGCTGCCGAAACCTCGTTCCAGAGGTGGCAGTGGGGAACTGAACTGTGTGTTATCAACAAAAGGTATAAAATCATATTGCCCTTCCGTGGCCTTTCTTTTTTATCTTTTAAAGTGCCGAAGCCAGAAAATTGATTGAGCATGGAAGGACCTGTGTACAAATGGAAGTGTGCTAGCGATGCTGTGTGTAGAAAAAAGTGTAAGCCCAGGCAAAGTAGCTAAACATCTGAAGGATCCGTTTCTGGAGTATATTTTTTTTCCAATCCCACTTTGATAGCCATGAACTGCATCTTTCTGACATAAATATTAGCAACAAAACTTCAAAGACTCTATGGTATGAAGAACATGCTTCATTGCAGTTGTTGAAAGATATTATTTTTAAAAAGATTAAATATGCATGTTGCAACAAGGAGGAAAAGTTGTGAAGCAGATGCCAGAAAACATGCTGCTTCAGAAAGGAATAATATTGTTTCAAATAATGCTGTGTTGGAAAGTCTGCAATTGCGTTTTAGAATTTTTTAATAATCACCTACCAGGATCTGTCCTGCTGCTGTGTCTGTGTATAAATCAGTGCATGATAAAGAGGCATCTACCAAGGTAGGTGACTGAATACTCTCTCTCTCTATTGGGGTCGTATTCAGGTGGCTTTTGTTCCACTCCTCAGAGGTAACATGCAAACATGTAAGTACAATCTAATTGAAAGAAAGCTTCAGATTATGATTCACCTCTATTTAGCTATAATACAAAGGTTTCATCTTTCCAGGTACTCGTTACTCTATGCACTGGTTTCTGTGGGAATTATAGACTGTACCAGCAAATACCAATTAGCTAACTAACTGGGAAGAAGTTCTTGCTTTCTGTTATCTTTGGGAAAAGGACCAGCTACAATCAGGGGAAAGATCAGGTGTTTTCCCAGCATCCTTTTGGCTTTAATGCTTCTGTTTGACCTATCTTCCACCTGCTTTCTCAGTATCTGCTGCCTTCTACAGCTCAGTAATAGCACTGGTGGACCATGGCTTGAGTCCAAGCAAACTTGGAGTAGATTGACTATTGCAATGTGGCCAGTGCTGTGGTGTTAGGCTGACAGAATTTTGTGCAACCTAGTTCCACTTTTAATTCTGCAGGACACTAACAAAACAAAACAAAAAACCCTCTACTAAAAGTAGAATAAGTTGTTAAATAACTAGTTTGAAAGAAAACATTTTACTCTTTTAGAGATTAAGGGATGTTATTCTAGTGGATTTCCTTTCACATCCAGTAATTACCTGGAGAAAAATGTGATTTAGGAAAAATTACAGTCCGAATACTACTACCATACTGATTTACCTGTAACAAATATTGCAGAAAATAACATTCTGGTAAAAATGTGTAATTGAAAAAAGTCTTAGCATATAATTTGTTTTCACTATTTTAGACAATAGTTGAATAGAAGAGAATGACAAAAGGGGATTAAGGAGATTAACCCAGTTATCTAGAATTAATTGATCATACGTGTGTTCAGCTGTTAACATGTGCTTGATTTAATAAAGAAAACTAAGATCTTACAAATTAAGTTGAACTACGGATGACTTATTCCACCTATTAATACTATTCCAGTTGCCAGCAGATTATCATGCTGTTGCTAACAAATGCTATTTATTTGGTGATTGCAGTTTCAATTCTGTCTGCAAATACATTAACAGTCTTGCCTTGACTATAATCTAACTTTCCTGGTGACTATTGTGCCTGAAGACGCTCTGTTAAGGCTTACTTCTTCCAGAACCTTGATCTCTTGTGTTTTATATTCCTAAGTACACAGAATAGAGAACAGTCAATCCCTGCCAAGGCAGCAGGGGTCTTACTGTTCCCAAAAAATCCCTCCCCTGACAATTGCCACCACTCAGGTTTCCTGCCCAGTGCTGAGGCATTCATCTCCCCAGGATATCCAGGTACCAGTAATCTTACTTGTATTTACATGGCCTTTGCTTTTAGGAGCATTTTAATGCGAACCTTAAATTTTAAACAGGTGTGTAGTTGTCTGGATATGAAAACCTGTTTATAGCCATCAAGGAGAACAATATTATGCCACTTAATTGCTGGGATAACTGGTTTGTAGAACACATGATTTTTTTCTTTTTTATTGTTGCTGTTGCCTCATTACTTTGCCAGTGATGATGTAGTCCATTAAACTGTACATGCAAGAAAATTGAATGAACTTGGATATAGATCAGCCCTCTTGTGTAGGCAGTTTTAGTTTAGTGTCTTATAACAATTTAGAGAAAGTAAACATAAGCCATCGTTATCCACAAAGGAGCTTGCGTTGATTTAACTAAATCACTTTCAGAAGCAATTTTTTTCTACAGTGGCATAATTCCCTTGTGTAAGAAAGAACTTATTAGGTTGTCTTTTCTTCTGTACAACATTAATATACTTCCCAGAAGGTCCCTATATATATGTGAAGCTGGATTAATTCAAGAACTTTTATGAGGTCTTGTTGTGACACATTCCTTTTTCAGTTTCGCATGTTTTTTACAGCGGGGATACACCTGCCCTAACTGTGCGGAGATAGAGGTTTACCCAAGTTCGTTTCAAGCTAAATAGATGGGCTAGGTTAGGTGAGTTGTCTGTTGGTGCTGTCAGCTTTTCTCCATTTACTATATGATTTCAGACTGAGATACTTGAATTCAGAATGTGTTGCCGTGGTCTAACTGCCTACACAGCTCATGTAATAGGACTTGCAATCAATTCTCATTTGGTATAAACATTATTTTTAGAAAGCAAAATATGTTTTTAGTTTTTAAACTGTTGAGGGGTTATCACAGTTATTTATGCATTTTATCCAAAAATTATGTTGAGATGCATATTATTTTTAACTGAAATCTACTTCAAACCTACTTCAAAGCCAGTTAAGGTAGTATTGTAAAAAAAGTATGTTAAATTTCTGGTTGTTGCGCAATACTAACATTTTAAAGTCCTGCATGATATTGAACTTGTAGGATTTAGATACACAATGGTGAACGGAAGCTGCTTGTCTTCTGTAAAGGATAGCAAAAAATGACAGAATTTTAGTTTGTGAAGTTAAGTTGTTAAGTAGAAAAGAGCCACTCCAAGCTCCTTATAAGATGAAGATTTCTTTTTTTCTAGATAATGAAGGAGTAGCCCCTGTAGAGTGGGAGAATAATGTTACAGGAATTGTTGTAAGGTTAACACTTGTAAGATTTATTATCCATTTTCAATTTCCTGTAAGCTAGATGGTGTTAGGTAATTACATTCAGATGCAAAAAATAATCACTGTAGGCACATAGTGATAATCACAGCAAAAGGTCCATGATGTGCTAAAAACAATTTAATTGTTCAAACGTACTTGTGATGCCTATATGGATCTGAACTAACACGAGAAAAATATTGTGCACTTAGAAAGTATATCATCAAGGTTGTGTTGTGGTGATGGTGGTGTTTGTTTGGTTGGGTTTTTTTTTTTTTCCTTTTTCCCCTACAGAAAAATAGGAGATATTCTTACATATTTCCATTGTTTGGAAAGATTCTCCTACCTATGTGACAAGTAAAGATAAGAACCGCGACTGTAACCAGTGGTATAACAGGAAACAAGCTGAGCTTTTTTGAGACTGCTGTGTGGGATGTGTGTGCATGCATGTCTGAGGCAAAGAGAAAGACAGATGATGATGCCTAGGATAAATCAATAATTTTTACCATAGATATTTAATTTGTAAACTGTGGGGTTTTTCAGTTATTTTTAAATGCTTGTTTTAGCTGGCCTACAGAAATTACAAGCACAAGTTCTAGAATGTATTGAAACTAGGGTCAAACCTCTGTGGACGTCACATGAGCAGGCATGAACCAACTAGGTATTTAGTTGTTCGACCAACGAATTCTGGCAAAATCATGAAGTCAAACTTTTAGGAAGCCTTAACACCTTGCACATTGGGAGATTAAACAGATACCTATTCTAAGGGTGTGTATGTCTGTTCCCCAAAACTTTCGTGGACCTATTCTTTCAAACTTGTCACTCTCATCAAAATAGTTGCGGGGGGGGGGGGGGGGGGGGGGTGCCTTTATTTTTTTAGTTTCATGTGATTTCCTTGAAAATCCTATAAATAATTAGTTCTCAAATGATATGCAAGTATAAACATACTAACAGCAGGTAGATGTTACACTAACACTTCTGTAGTATACCTCTGCTAGTTGTAAAATTAGATTGTTCTGAAACTGAGAGTACGTCTGAGTTGAGCATATAAAAATAGAGTAAAAGTTGCCATCTTATAAGGGAAAAGGTTATACATCTTATTTAAATATTTATATCTGTTTTATGTTACTAGTTGGCATTTTGGCATCATATTCTGGCAACGAATGCAATTTTACAATGCCTTAAGACCTGCCGTTATGTAAAAATATTTGATGCAATATTTGGATGAAGTTCACTTAAAGATATTCTTAGCAACAGATGGATCTGTCTAAAAATAATAAGAGGCTGTTCATTTACTTAAGCTGCAGTTATCAAGTCTATGGAAACTAACTTGCAGGTTAATGGACTAACATTATTTGTTTAATATGTTTGTAAAGCAAACATTTGCTGTAACATGTTTAATGCACTGTTCAGATTAAAAGAAGCATGAATGATACTTTCATATAATTAGTAGAAAATTTTGTTGTCACAGGAAGTAGTTGATGTTGGAAGATGCACACTTTTGATGAAGAAAGCTAGAGATTAGCTATTTAAATTTTTGCTTCCAGGTGCTTTAACATGTTTTAATTGGGCAGATACGTCAGCAAAAATGAAAATCAGCTGTAATTGCATTATTGTGTTTTCAAAACAATTTCTGAAACATTTTCAAATTGTTTTGAAATTCTCTAAATTTTTATGTATTTTAAGTGAGATGGATTATTGGTTTGACACTTACCAGTGAGGTTACTTATGGAGGGAAGAACAATTCAGTACAAGATACAAGACACGGTGCTAAACATTTGGGATCACTGCTTAAGGGCAGTGTCTTCTCTTCTAATCAATCCAGTTTTTCAAATGCTGTTTGTCACAACTGTTTGCTGGATGTTGACAATACATCTACTATTTTCCTTTACTTTCATCCTTACTTTTTGTACTTCATTGTTAAAAGCTCTCATTTCTTCCCTGTCCTTGGCTCTTACTTCTGTCAGTAGACCAGATGTGCTAGAGGCTGAGGAGAAGTGGCAACGTTAAACTCAATTAATTAGCAAGCTGAGTAACACAGCTGCTTGTGAAAATAGTTTCATCTTTGGATAATAGAATTTTATTCAAAGTAAAATATAAAAACTTATTAATTTGACACCATTTTGTTGCAGAGGGGAGGAGAATTCTAGAGAGTTTGGGGAAAATCTCAAGGTCCCTTTTCCAAATGTCACATGTCTATGTTTGCAGAACAATGTTTATGTTTTACTTTTTAATCTTCTCTTCCATTAAATATGTCATAATCAAAATAAAATACTTATATTCATTAGCCTTCTGAGGTATTTTCCCACAACAGATTATACTTAAGTGTCTGTCCTGTTTTGGCAAATGTTATATACATACAGAGCATTTTGTCTTATGGAAGTATAAAGATATCTGTTCCTTGTGGAGGGATAGAAGGTAGCTTAGCCTGGTAGTTACCCCTGTTGTTCTTATAGTAAGCTTAAGTTAAGAGGTTAGAAGACAACTTTTTTATTTAAACAAAGTCATTGATAATTTGGCATTCAAGTGACTGCATTGCCCTTTTCAAGCCTGATTATAGTTCACAGCAAGAACAGAGGTTAATAGGATCATTCAGTTATTGATAATATTGGCAATATTACAGCCTTTTCATAAACTGAGATTTTTGCCATAACTGCTTGTTCAGCAACCGGTGTTCTCCAGATTCCAGTTAAGTAGCTAATTTGTCACAAGATATTTTTCCCCCTGGTTATTAAAAACTGTATCTAGCCACAGCTTTTGAAGTATGCTTAGATTTAGAGTAATAGAGGGTTGTTGTTGGTTTGTTTGGTTTTTTTTAGTACGGTAATTAAGTACACCTTAGATTAACTTTGAAATGGTCTGCTGAAACATGCAGATGCTTTTTCTTGGCCTTGCTTGGGTGGTTCAGGTATATTATGTTTGCTCGTCATCTTTTTGTCATTCTCTGGTTGGCACTGTTTATTTTGCAGAGTTGTAGTGGCTGTAACTCTCAGCCTGTGACTGCTGTAAACCCTTAAAGCCCAAACAATCTTGCATTCTGTTCCAAGTGCATTCTTCTGATTAAGTAATTCAGTATTATCCTTTTATTGGTAAAAACTCATGATGTCACTTCTCTTGGATACCGTAAAGGATATATCCACAGTACTTTTGAACAGTTTGTGTGGGAATCCATTAATTTTAATTTCAATATTCACTAGTTAATGACTTGAACTTAATGAATTAAATGATATTCTGTTTTTGTGTATTGTACCAGCAAATCTGCACTTAGTTTTTCTTGAAAAATTTTCCACTTTGCCAGTTTGTGATAATTAAATTATGTGCTGATATATATCGTTAGAAAGAGCTAAATGTATTGTACTATCCTCGTAAACTAAATCATGACATGAAAAGAAACAGCTGAATCTGATTCACACTTCTTTAAAGGATTTGTGAGTTTATAACTCTGGGAGATTCCTCAAGTGGTTTCTAGTGGCATAAAAAAACCCAAATCCACTTACAACACCAAAAGTGAGGACAGATAACTCATCAAAGGTTAACTCTCTGGGTTTGTGGCAGAAGAGTAGATATGCATTAAATCCATTCCTGTTCAGATTTTACTGACTCATCCTGATCAACAGCTTGATGTAGATAGTTTTATGTTTATACCTTATTAGACTGTCACAATATTTTTTGAGTGATATACATGAAGTTTCACACATGATAGCTCTTTCATGCTTTGCAGTCAGTTATTTGTCAAAGAATAGTGAAATAATCATTGGTATTTAATTCTGAGTTACCTCAATGGACACTTGGTCCCAAAGCTCCTTGCTATGAGGTGGATTAAACTTCTTTCTCCTGGAAATGCAAGAAAATGGAGTACTGCTGCTATCAGCCTGTATCAGGCTGTAAAGCTTGCTTTTTTTGTGGAGAGTGAAATTTATGGCTTGTCTGTGCTAAAGTTGAGGCACCAGGGCTGTGGTAGGGCTTTGGGTTGACTTGTTTGTTGTTTGCTTTTTGTGGTAAGCAGGAATTGTGATAATTCATTGTCCAATGGCCAGAGGGGAATCACTGTGTTTGCTTCCCCCTGCAGAGAAACCTCGCTGTCTATTTGGCCACAGCAAGGTGTAACCCTGGTTTGTTTATTCTTGCCTGCTGAGAAGGGAGGAAGACAGGGAACTGAATGGTTTGTATGACCTTAGCCAAAAGGAAAAAGTTTGATATTTTTTGCTGTTGCTGAAAACATTGCTGGAAAACTGTACGGTCAGTTCTTCATGTCAGCAAGGAGGAGAATGAGCTGCTCTCCCCTTCTGCCAGGGAAGGAACATAACTGGATATCCTCTAGCTCTGAATCCAGGAACAAACACTTTCATTTCTGTAGATTTGTTTTCTGAAGCTTTATCTAATGGACATCCTTATTCAAGGAATCGGGACAACAAAATGAAATGGAGCCATTTATTTCTAAAGTCAGATCAACAACGTACTTTTTCAGTAATGTCCAAAATATTGTTCAGTGAAAGTAATGTCTGAGGATGGTAGGACTTCTTGCTGGTTTGCTTTGTTCCTTTTTTGATGAACTTGAACAGTGTTGGGTACCTGCATTTGATAACAAGCCTTGTTCTGAATTCTTTTATGCAACAACTCTTTAGGATATGAACTTTCCTATAGTTTTACCATACCCTGTTTTGTAAAAAGCTAAATCTGTTTCAGTTGGTGAATCTTACGGAGTTGGTATCTTAGAGTCGAGATATATTTTCAGAAGGAAATAAAATTCTGGTAAGGTCACTGATGGCCTCACAACACATAGGATAAAGGAGACTTCTTTGGGGCCATGGGGAATTAAACAGTCTCTTTTCACCTGCTAAAAATACATTCCTAATAATAAATAATATAGTGTTATTCCTAAGAGACATTCTGGTTTATAGTTAGTAACAATATTAAGAGAGTGCCAAATAGAGGGGGAAGAACTACAGAAGGCTTAAGACAAAGTCTTAGGACACAGACCCAGCATCCCAGATGTCTCACCAGAGCTGAGCAGAGGGGAAGGATCACCTCGCTCCACCTGCTGGCGATTCTCTGCCTAATGCAGTCCAGGGTACAGGCATTAAAGTGTTGTTTTAAGTTCTTGCTACAGATACTGTCTGGTGCAGTATCACCTTCACGTGCCTCTATTTGTTCTGTAAGCATTCAGGAGGAGTCCTCCTCTGATTAATATGCACTGGCCTTTTAAAAATTAGAACAAAATGAATACAATACCTTAGAAATATAATTCAGATGAGGACATAAGATATTAACCTGCTGGTTATCCATGAACCAAGTTCTTATCAAAAGTAAAAAGGGGATAAACTATGAAAACTGACACACGGAGAGGTATACATAAAGACTGTTGTATGACACGGCAATTATTTTGGAAATTTACATTTTACACACTTATATTACTCTGTGGAAACAGTGATAAGAAAAGCAAGGATGGGTTCTTATTTTAAAGAAAAAGGCAGTACCTCTGGTGTTGAGGTGACAGAACCATTAACTTTATTCCAGTTCTATCCATGAAGATCTAGAATCGCTGTGTTTTTTGAAAATGTTTCTTTTTTTTCTGTTAACCCAGACATTAAAGCAGCTGAATGAGGCTCACTTTCTCCATTCTCCTTCCCTGAGGGCTGGTTTATTCTTTTCCAACCCCTCTATTTCTTCCAAAAAGCACCAAAACATTTCCCTCTTAAATGAGTTCTAACAGGGGACTATAAAGAAAAATAAAGAAAACAAACTCAAACAGAATAATGGAGACAGATTTTCTTCAATATTTTCCAGTACTTCAATTAGCCGACTATTCGCAACCCTCCCAAATCTTTAACATGGTCTTTAGTTTGACCAAATTCTATTCTTTAGTAATAAAGTATATCACCCAGATCTTGAAATTATTGTAAGAATAGGTGACTTTTTTTCCTTGGGGGGGTGTGTGTGTGTGTGATGGTGGTGGGGTGTCAAAATCCTAAGAGTTCAAGGTCAAGCTTTTCAAAAAGGTGGTGTGGTGATCGTATTTTTTCTTTTTTTGTTCTCTTTCCCTTTTTGCTTTTTAGTTTGGGGGTTCATTAGGCTTTTAATTCTAAGAAATATCTGATGTCCTCTTAAGGATGGAATTTCTGTAAGAAATTATATGGAGGAACTGTAGTCTTGATGCCTTTCAGTGCCTTTGAAATTCTTATTTTACCAAGCAGAAGTTTTCTTTCATTCCTTATTTTCAATGAGGTGTAGGGTAAACAATTCTCTAGCTCATCTACAAAAGTACTTATTACAGAAGTGGCATAAAATTAAAGAGAAAAAAAGAAAAGGAAAAATACAGTCCAATCACTTCATTCTGTTTTCAAACAAATTATAGTTATTTTGACCTTAGGATTAAATTAAATCAGCTTCAAAATCTACTTCCAAATAAGTTGTCTTTGATAGCCTCAAAGTGTCAAGGTATATAATTTGTATTTTGTGTTCATTTTTACTACATTTCCATCTTAAAAGTACTATGGATAGGTATTTGGGAATGAAGTTCAAACCTGACGTATAAAACTACATTAGGCATGTTCATTTTCTGCTTGATCCAGGGTAATAGCTGATCTGCACACAAAGCATTGGTAACTGTTAGGTGAAGCTAATTCACGTGTGCATGTCATGCAAAAGGTCGTGCAGAATACATACCTGAACCTTTTGAAAGCTTTCATAAGTTTCTCATTAAGTATAAATTAAACCATAAGCATTTCTGTATCTGATTGTTACAGTGGAAAGGCAGGGAGCATCTTCTGACTAACAGGTGTTTATTGTGCTATTGTGAAATTAATGAGGAGGATGGCAAAGCTGCCATGGACTTCACTGCCCCAAGGTTTTGCTTGCACGACACTATCAAATCATTTTGACTGAGGTGCTTCTGTTGAGCTGAGTGATTAACACAGGGTCTTTGCTTGTCTGGCTGCCCTCCCAAAAGCTGCTTCCTCTCACCAAGTACCAGGGAAGGGCCGGAGAGAAAGGAAAGTTCTGCAAAAACATCCTCATGGACTCTGTATCCCTCCCAACACTGGATGGATCTCGGGTGTGCTAAGTAGGGCACATCGCCTCGGGTATAGTGGTATCAAAAGATACAAGAAACTGCAGCCTAAATTAATTCTCAGGTATTCTTCACCAGTAGTATAAAGCAGGCTTCATCCATCCCCAGCTGCCTCCAGGTTTCTGGTGCCCCTTTAAGCTGTGCTGATATAAAGGTTTTGCTGCCACATGGTGAACTGGGTAGGAAATCTTTTCAGGATTACAAATAATCAAGAAAGCCTGTGCACATAAAAGGCAGCACAGGATAAGAATGAACAGTTAAGGTTCAATTAAGCTCCTAATTCAAATGCAAAAAGTAATGTTGATCTAACTCCATTTTAATAAATTGATGAATTTGCCTGGCAAAGACACTGTAATATTTCTGGGGGGTGGGGTGGTGTTGGAGGAACAGGATTCTTGGTGTGGCAAAATTGATAGAATATTGCTGTTGGTTATTGTACATCTTCATTGATAGGTATTACACTATACCCGATTTTCCTCTTTCCAAAAAAGGTCCACCAAACCAGACTGAAAGAATACAAAAAACAGAACTAAAAAGTTAATAGGTATAACACGTTTCTTGTATTTCAGATTGCAAAAATTAGCTGAGTCAAGAAACATCAGAGATGAAGATACTTAGATTTTTAAAATTTTTTTGTTAACATTATGGAAGAAAAATAAAGAAAACTGGTCAACATAATACAAAATACTCTGATAACATATCTTTTAATGACTGAAGATTGATTGCTGATCAGTCATGTCCTCATATACATTCAATTTTATTCAAGAAAAATTTATAAACTCAGATACTAACTTAATTTTTTTAAAAAGTTTCCTTTCATTCCTGATGTATCCCAGACTCTATTGAAAATACTAAATTTGTTCTCACTCAGAAGTTAAATTGCATGGAATAGATTTTTAGAAGAGGGAGGAAAACTTTGTCTTGTCTTGAGCAAACGCCATGACATCCAATCAACCAAAATAAAATTAAAGCTTTAAAAAAATAAATCTGTCTGACAATCAACCTATAGCTTCAGGTTTCCATTTCTGTTTCCACGGAGCGAAGTTGACTGTCAGTGTGGATCCCGCATATTTATCCAGAGGAAAACCTGAGCTATAGGTACGGTTAGGTGGATGTCAGGAAATTCTCCTAATACAGGCTAAAAAGCACACTGGGACATATTTACCCTGACAACCAGCTCACCTTTGCTCCGTCCTGTGCATACAAGTAAAAGAACTGAAGCAGACCACAGGACCTTCAAAAGTCCTCTACTGGCTTTTGCATGTAAGATCATCTCACTTGAAAGCATCTTCCACACCTAGCAGCATCTAACTGTTAGAAAGGTTCAGAGTATACTTTAGGCTCCACTCCTTCCTCTTGCTTTTAGGGCGAACTTCTTTGCTGTGCTTCTTTCTGCTTGCAACCACAAATTAAAAAAGGACAGCATAATTTGCACCTTAATTATTTTTCTTATCAAGGAATTTCTTATGTAAATATATTTTCCCCGGTTATTTTCAAATACTATTACTAATATTCCAAGCAATTATTTTTGTATGGAAACAATGCATTCTAAAAAAATCGTACATATAAAGAAAAAAGCAAATATCATTGGAAAAAAATTTTTATTTAAAGCATGAGCGAGCAAGTAATGAGTAGCAAAAATAATGCTGTCAGGTTTCCTGGAGTTCAGTTCAGCACAGACCCCACCTGTGAGCTAACGTTCCCTGCAGGGTCTTTCCTGCCAGATCTCTACTCCCCTCTCAGAGAACCCCCACATTTAGCCTTTTCCCCTAATTACGGACCAGCCAAAGAAGAAGCTGTCATTGCTTGCAAGTGGAGTAAGATTTGACTGACTGGTTGCTGATATCATAAAGCATAAATTTTTGCTCTCACGCTACAGTCTCTGTTTCTATTGGGAGGGCTTTGATTTGGTCTGTCCTCTAGTAGCATACGATTGATTTTTATGTAATATGTAGGAATTATCTTTTGGACCTCTTTTTCCTGATCTTGTGGAAATAGACCAGTGCACCCAAAAACTACTGGTGCCAAAGTGGTGACCGGTAGGTGGCTGGAAAGGAGACAAAAATTGCGTATGTCTCGCTTCTTTAGGAAGCTCATAAAAACAAGACTGTGATTATTTCGTATAGGTTCATGTAGGCAACATGTATTTGTTAACAAGTGGCATTCTTTTAATCTATTTTCATTGTTAAATTTTTGTGTTGAGAAGCTGCATGTGTCTTATTACTGTACTTAAGTCAATATAATATCTCTCGGATACATATGTTTTTGGGGGAAAAAAGCATTTTGGTTTCCTATCAATGCAGAAAGGAAAAGGTAGTAAACTGGAAAAATTAAGAGTAACTAGAAAAAGAAAAGTATGTATTTTGCATTTGTTTAACTAGAGTGGCTTGTGAGCTAACATAAATTAAGGAGCACAGCCTTCTGAGAACAAAAAGACATGTTTCTTCTAAGCCTAATTATAAAACATAGTCATGTCCTAGCATGTATTTTTGTAAATTATTCTTGATTTGTCACCAAAGGGTGTTAAAAATGCGTTAGTATTAACAGAGATGGGGCAGGAATGGAAGATTAGTTACTTAAAGTGAATTTCAACATCAGATCACATAGTACTTCAGAAAGGTTTGAAAATTTGAGATGACTACTTGATTTCTTTTGAATTAATTAATACCTAGGTTTCACCAAGGATTAGAAGTGCCGTTTGGAATTGTTAAAATTATGCCAATCATATTAATTCTGAGTAATAACTGGAACGTAATAGCAACATCATAGTGAATTGAAGGATGCAAAAGACCATTAGGTTTCCAGTCTAACAAATGTTTAAATCTAAGCAACGTGCAAAACATTACCTACTGAGGTTTCAGATCAAATTCAGCCATGTTGTTTCCTGATTCAAGGGTCCTGCTGTCACATGATGTTTTAAATATATAAAGTTTTTGTAGATAATAACTTGTGTGATTTCAAAATCTACTTCTCTCTAACTAGCCATACAATAATAATAATATTTTGGTGTTCATGTGATAATTTTAAACCACATACTATGAAAGACGTGCTTGGTGCTCAGCAGATACTGAAAGAGACAATTCAAGTCCTAAGTAATTAATTAAATGAGCTACACACACGTTCCAAAGAAAAGGCACACAGTGGAACAGAATCGGTTATTGATAACAGTGGATGTACTTTGTGAATTTAAGTTTTATTTGATTTTTCTATTTTTTAAGTATTAAAATGCCATTTTCTTTAGGCTCCTTGATGCTACTGGCTGTTTCAGCCTCAATATTGTAAGGACTTAAGTTTTCTTAGCAACAGTGATTAAAGTTCATTCTCTTTCCTCTTACAGTTGTACTGTTTTTAACCTGTAGATGAATACATCCCTCTCTTGCCCTTGTAGCATTTCCAAGGTATTCAACTGGACGTTTATCATAGTTCTGTATAGTACTTTTTATCAATAATGGGTATTGCCCTCCTAACAGTATGTGTTTCATTTGTGCTACTTGATCTTGCACCTATAGGCTCCATATGTAGAATTACACCTAAATAAGGTATACTAACATTTACTATAAATCATATGAAATTATTTTGGGGACAGGAAATTACCTTTTTTTGTAGTGAAACCGTTGTTCTAGGGTATAGCTATGTTGACCAAAACTAGTAATGTATAATCCTGTAATATCAGAATAAAACAAATGACAAATATTATAACTTCTGAATGGTATTTAAAAATGGTTTGGCTCTTTATGCTATTTTTAGTTACATAACAATATATACACCCACTAAATTTCTGCAACTAACAATATTTTTCTAGGTTTTTTAAAAAGCCAATTGTTTCCCTTAAAGAACGTAACATCCTTGTCCTAAGCAGAAAAAGCAGGCTGTGGGGGTGAAATTATAATAATGGGGTAAGTCTCTCAACATAAAAATTAAGGTGCCCTTCATTGTTCCCAATGATGCCTTCTGAAAGAATTTCCAAGAAAAAGTTTGAAATTTGCAAGACTACCTTGTTCTTAATTGCAGGATGAAACCATGTATATATGCTGCTCTGTATTTGATCTTGTAGGTTTGATGACTTCCACGTGTAACCTACATGCAAAGATATAAAGCCAATGATTATCCTGTCGTCATATGGATACTGTTTGACCCATATATACTTCATAAGGCCTATGTATTGAGGAACTAGTAGGGAAAGACATACTTAGTGTGGGAAGCTTGCTGAAATTGGTGAGAGCATCTTATGTGACATGTTGCCCACAGCAGAAAGCCACACTGTGGGCATAATCCTAGTTAAATGATATTCGTTCTGCCTCTATACTGTCAATGCTATGTTTCAAGTATTAGAGTACTCAATTTTTCCCTACCTACCTCAGAAAGTTAACACATTTTCTTGGCATCACCGGAGACTTTAAGCTCAATGACCTTTCTTCTCCTTAGAAGTGTTGTTAGCCTGTTCAGTGGGAAAAGATCATGCACTCTGTTATCTGCTTATCTTTACGCCAGTCAGTAAAAGCTTGGTTTGCAATTCATAATTTATTCATCAGAAAGAACACTTTTATGACACTGCTTTGGGTAAGTCCAACCTACTTAGTTATAGCACATGTGAAATGTCCAAATTGTAAGACAGCTATAAAAAAGTTAACGTGAACCTGCTGTAAAGATTGTCTAGCCACTACAAATATACTGCATCTGGATTCAGGACAGACACTGACTATAATCAGCACTAGCTGTATTTTGATGTTAGTAGGTAAAGCATAGCAATCAGCTCTCCTATCCACCTGACTTTTTTAAGCAATATTTGAGCTGATGATGAGTCATTGCTTCCTTTGCTAAATGCTGTTGCAGGTATTCCTGAAGGAGAACCCCATCCCACCACAAAAGAAGAAAAAAAGAAAAATATATTCCACTTATGAACCCCTTATTTAAAGAATAATGAATTAAAGTAATGAATGGATTATTCTGTCCTCAGCCAACATATACATTTTTCCACTGGGAGAAACAGAGGTACCTAGCTGGCATATACATTGTCCCGTACAGCAATGAGAACACTGATGTGTTTGTGCCATCCTGGGGCAAAAGTCTATGAATACAAAAAGAATAAAAGCTGCTTGTGTAGCATGCCAAAAAGATACAGGTGATGGTGGCCACTGGAAAGAATGTGGAAAAGGTTGTAGCAACAAATACATGTCACTTACTTAAGAAACAAAATACCAAACAGGATCAATTCAGCCAACAATCTAGGCTTAGATTTCTCAGAGATGTTGAGCTCTTCTGTAGCAGTAGCTGCTAGTGGCAAATACTCTCGGGTGCAGATCGCTGCAGGACTGTCTGATCCTGACGTGACTGCAGTTAGATGTTTTGTAGTCGTCTTTTGCCTGGACAATAGCAAAACATACTGAGCGAAGTAAAAACAAAAAGCCAAGTTTAATGAGCCAGAGAGGTATTAGCTAACAGGTCAGTCCAACCAATATTACACTGAGCACTGCAGCCCATCTCAACAGCATCTGTAAATAAATCAGCTTTCTCTTCCATGCTGTACATAAGCACACACAGGATATCGATTGCATGTAATGCAAAATTGAATTGTTGTTCTTTGTCTTCAAGACATGTAATGGTTTGGGCTCAGCATACAGAAAACTTCATCACACTGTAGAATAAGGGGTGAAGACGACAGTTATGGCAACAGAGGTGCAGCAAAATAGCATGGCAAGACTGAAGTTCATCTGCAGTATTATAAAATGTGTGTTTATAGAAGTATATAAATTATAGAATAATATGTAATTATGTGCACTTTTAAGTGTGTATACACACACATCTCCATGCATACACACGTAAGAGTTGTCCTTGCAAAGGAGAAAAGATAAAGAAAGAGGAATGAGCACAGCTAACTTAACACTTTTGAAACATGTCCATGTAGTTTGGGTATAAGAACTGCTTAAGAATCAGCCTGAAGAAGAGGGACTTAGAAACTTGAAGGTTAAACACATAGACAAGTATAAATACCCTCAGGTACTTGTAATATGCTAATTTAAAATAATAATGCTTTAACCAGCAAATATTCAATAGCTGATGAGACAGATCGTTTAATTGTGAAGTGAACTTAATAAAAATGTTCTTTGAGAAGCTAATTTCCTACTGGTAAATTGCTGTTTAAGTAAGACTTGCTGTTGCAATTAATAACAACATCCTACACCAGACCCAGTGTTTTTAAGATTCCCAGCGTACTGTATGTGATAACGTATTATGCAGGTAGAATTCTTCTCCAAACTGGATGGTGATGTGTATAACTAAATTGTCCTTCAAGACTAGTTTGCATGCAGTTGCTGGTATCGCACTGTTCGTCAGCCTGCTGCAGATAAGAATGAATGATGATGCCCCAGATTTTAATGGAAATTTTAGAGCGTGTGCAGCAGTAGGGTGCAGTCTTCAGCAGAGAAAAACGAGCTGACTTGCAGGCATGAGGGGTCATCAAGAAAGATAAAGAAATAGGACATATACTCCAGGCTAGGCAAGGCTTTTTAAAGGATATTATGGAAATGAGAAAGAACCAATTTCATTTTTATAATGTCACTCCATTTAACTTTAAAATACAAGGTCAAGGTACTGTGTTTTTTGTAATGATTAAAGATTTGGGATGTTCGTTTTGTTGGGACCATTGAGTGTTTATGTGACACAGACTGAATGTGACAAAGAATTGAATTTGGAAACATCAGAATTATGTAGCAGCTCCTCCCAAAACCACATTAGAGACAGAGAAATTTAATAATCACTTTCATTTTCATCCTGGCAGTCAAATTTCCTTAAGAAGCCTCTCTTTAAAATTAGCTTGGTCCCCAAACAGTAGTGTATCTTATTTTTACATAAAGTCTATAAAAAGTACATTAATAATGTAGTGGTTCTGAAAACAACTCCCTTTACAATCAAATCTTCCTGCTTCTGTTCTTAGTGAAATCTGATTTACCCATTAGGTGTGAAACTTTGCAATGCATCAGGTTTGCGATACTGTCAGAACTTTTTGAAATTATGAGTATGTCAAATTCTTACTCCAAAACCTCATAAAACAGTTTTTTAATGAGAAAAGCATAAGCATATGCATAAGCATAAAAAAAAAAAAATGAAAGTTTTCTAGATGGGGTCATCTTAGAAGGGAAGGACAGCATAGATATGGGAAAACTTAATTTTTCTTGCTTTCTTTTTTCTCTAAAGACCGAACAAATTTTTAATGAGTCTTAATGTTAAAAAAAAAAAAAAAAGTACAAGGTATGAATGGTGAGTTTCTTTTCCAGAGAACTAAACTCGGTCCCTGTTGGCTGTCTCATAGAACCATCTACACAACAAGGCTAGTGTGATGGAAGGTGTTTTGGGCAGCTCTGAGTAGCCTACAGTTTGTACCTGAGCCAGTCAATTTGCAGTTAGGCTGTCAGTGTCTGCCACATACTACAACTGTTGCTGCGGCTGCCTACTGGATTCATTTGGAGAGGCTTTAACCACATCTTTGTTTAATATGGACTGCAGTTACTTAGTGTAACCAGGTCCTCCTGTCCAAGTCTAGTGGGTGAAGGGGCATATTATATTCTTTGGTTTTTTCCCCTTAAATTGCCCTGTCTTTTGAAGCAGCCATACTCCAAAGCCTAATAATAATAGTACTTTCCCCCTCGCTATTCTCTATTGTATGCTAATTTTAACTATGTCACCCAGATTTTATGAAAATTCTCCCTAGCTTCTAGGGGCTCCAAGCTATAGCTGCTGCTATTTGATTCATGCCTTTATGCTGAGCATCATAGATCAGCAGTGGTGCAAAGTAGCAGGTAATACTGGCTGTTATGCCATTATAGGTTCTCTTGGGTAGCCTTAGTTTGTCAAGGGACTCTTTTCACATAGATCTTATTTCAGCCAAAAATAGGAAGTGCAAAGACAAGTATGATAACTCTAGGAAGTTGAACAGGTGTTTTTCAAACATCCAGGAAGATTTGAAATTTGACAGCAGCTTATTTATTTTTATTCAGTTCCTGTCTTAATCTTCAACCTCGATATCGGGGTTATGGTATAGATTTGTATAGATAAAAGTGTGAGAGAGGGGATTGCTTCTCTGTTTAAGCACTGTCTCTAAACATGTATGAGCAGATCCATAGTCACCTACTAAGAGACCATGTTTCTGCGAAGGACAACTGATGCTAGCTAATACTATTTTTTTTTTATTTTTTTATACTTAAATTCTAGGACACTTTTCAGAAAACATTTTTGTCCTGTCTGTCTAGTGTGTTCTAGGAAAATGAATGGGAATGGCTCAGAGAGATGATAGTCATCAAGATAAAACTTAATAGATGCATTCAACAGAGGGAGTAAAAAGGTTCTCCGAGATTACAAAAAAAAAAAAGCTTAAAAAAATATGTACCTTGTTCATTTCTTAAGAAATGTGGCTAATGACATATATTGAAACAGTTGAGTAATAGGACAAGGGGCGGAAGTTTAAACACTTTAATACCAAGATTCAGAGGTTAAAACTTAAATAAAAGTAACTAGAAGATGCCAGTAATGCTAGAAATCAGGCTACTTTATGTTTTTAATTGCCTCACTTCAACAAGGCAAGCGTGAGATGTCCAGGCTTAAGAGGAACGTATGTTTAAATACCTTCAGGAAAGAGGTATTAATCATGGTAACACTGTACCATTCTTCTGTATCCAAATCTGGAAACACCATTTTGGTATAAATGTTTTGTTACATCAATATGAAATGGCAGTGTGATGTTTTCAAAGCTTATGCACTGCATGCAGTAGCAGAACTTTCATTAAACTCATAAATATTCTTCTATGTCAATTTTTTTATAGCAGTAGGGAATGTTGAAAATATAGTCTGTTGGAAATAAGCTTTTGAAAATAGGTCAGAGAAAATAAAAACACACAGAGGAAGAAGTTCTAAATTTGCTATTCCATTTTTTCAAAAATACATAAATAGAAATTTATAAATCTTTTCCTAGACCTTCAGTGAAGAAATAAGTAGAGCAGTGACTTGAACCAGGCAATTTTGTTGCCCTTTGTGTTTGGATTTTTTGTTTTGTTTGAAAGAGTGCATGTGTTTCTGAATTATCAATGGTAGATTTCTGTAAAGCATAGTTTAAATTTCAGAACTATATACTATTCTATACCACACAACATATTTGTTACAACCTAGTAATGCAAACGAGAAAGCAGCAGAAATATACTTACTCTAACTACCTTTCCCAGAGAAGAAAACAGGCCTGCGAATGTGTTAACACTGAGCCATGAGTGTGAAAGATGTTTGCTTTTCATCTGTGTCCCAATTTTTTGTTCCTTGCTATATCTAGAATTTTCTTTGAGATCAATGGCAGGAGTGGTTTGCTTTAAAGCCTGATTTATTTACATGCTATTTTTAGCTCAGCTGAAATCCTGTCAAAAAGAGAGATCTCAAATCTGGGCAAGGGTAAGGAACAAGACAGTCAATGAAAAGGGGGTGACCATTCCATAAGTGGTTTTATGTCTTGTGAGTATATTGTTCTTACTTTCTCTGGCAAGATCGTTCCATGATGCCTAAGAGATAAAATAAAGGAATATCAATAGAAATGAGGTGTAAAAGAGAAGCTAGTATTTAAAGACAGGAGAGATAAGCATATGATTTTATAATTCAATGTATTTTTTCCGTTTTCAGCTAAAGGAAAGATAACTTGTCTTTTTCCACTACCAAGTAACCTCTCACCGATTCAGAATTATTCAAATGATTCAAAACACAACATTTATTTAAATAGGAAAAAAATAGCTCATTTGTCTTTGTTAGACTTAAAATTCTGAATACACTACTTTTACAGTGATTCAAAGAGTAAGTTGAGCAGAATTATTCCCCACCACCACCACCACCCCCTGCCGCAGGCCTCTGAGTAGAAGGCATATAACAGAATGCGTGTTTCTGTGAGTAAGAGCTCCTTTTTTCTCTTACAAATTGTAGGAATGATTTATAATATACAATTTTAAACAAGAAAATTGCAACAACACTGTCCTTGGTCTCTGATAGTTTTCTGAAATACTGTTTTGTATTTACAGATCTGTTTCTTACCATGTTCTCCTTTTAGGGTTCAAAACTCTTCATTTGAAACACTTTTTTTGGCTGACTCAAGTTTCTAATGGAGATCATGTACACTGAGAAAAACAGTATTTCAAGCATGATGTCTTTCTAAAGGGATTGTGTTGTCTAGTGTCTCTAGACTATCTTGAAGAGTGTACATTATTTACAAAAGCTGTGTTCTCATTTAAATCCCATTGCGTTATGCATGTTATCACTGACAACCCTTCTGGGAAGTATCCTGCCATCATTCCTGTGTAGTTATTTACCTGGACAAATAGATATCTTCTTGATTTACCACTAGAAGAATGAATTATGTAACTTCAGTCTTTGCAGATTTTCTATCGACTAAGACATTACTTTTGACTAGTATTGGGAACTGGGAAAGCTAAAAAAAAAACCAAAAACCACAAAAAATTGTATTTTCTTATCATTTGTATTTCATATAATCCTCTTTAGTTCTATATCCTTCAGAAAACAGGGAGTCTAGAATAAGAAAACTTGGGGTCTCAATTATCTGAAAGCTGTGACTGAGTCATATCTTACCTTGTATTGTGTCTTGTGAATGCCCATTTTCATATGAAAGAATCTGTGCAGGACTGAAGTGAATTCAGACTCCTCTTGCCTCCATTTGCGGGTAACTGTTTCTTTTCTCACCAGGACTCACTGCAGCTTTCTTCCTGTATGAGGGTTGATGCTATGATCATAAGACATTTTCATACTAAGGAGTGTGGAGTTTGACAATCAGCAGTGTCCTTAATTGGGAAGTAATCAAGATTTAGAGCCTATCTATCATGCAAAGTGAAACACCTGAGATGCTTCAACACTAGCTGTCATAGAAACAAGCATATGCTTAGGATATTCCCAAGTGTTCTGGCATGTAAAACAATTACAAAGAAAACCTTGGTATAGATTTTTGGCAATAACAATAGATTTAGTTTTGCTTTTAATTATACCCTTTGTTTCCTTTTTCTGTCTGGTCACTGGGACGATACATTTTAGTTGATGATGTTGACATACAAACTCATGAAATATTTTGATAAGCTGCTATTTATCCTGGCTTCCTCTCCGTCTTTATGTAGAGATATTATTTACATCATTTTCATGTTATTTGCTGTTTTCTGATACAGCAATTAATTAGAATAAAACACTTTATCTCAAGGATATGTATATGAGAATCACAGATGTAGTAATTATGATAGTTTAAGCATTTTCAGATGGCGGCTTCATAACAATGTTCTATTTTGAGACTATAACCCCTGGCAAACTCAAAGTAGGAGATTTCTGTACAAGAAATCTTCCTTAGCTCTCCTGGAAAGCAGAGAGCACACAAGCCAGGAAGAGGTGTCGTGTGGACTTTAGGTGAGTTGTTTTTCCCACGTCTCACAAAAGTATGAGCCTCATGCATAGATGACTGCCTCTGGCCTCCCCGAGCACAGAGCGAAGGTCGGAGTTCTGCTGTAAGCGCTCTCCTCCCTTTCTGGTTTTTTTTTAGCACTGCTGAACTCAGAGGACTTGGAAGGATTTTTTCAGCCTGTTTTCCTTTGTAAATGGAGCTTATGAAATTTCATTGTCTGTCTTCAGTCTATCTATCTTTCATAGCATGGTTTGTAATGATTTTTTAATTCACTGTTCAGTTTTAATCAAATTGGAAGCAGAGGTAGAGATTCCCAAATAATTAATTTCCTACAAGCCTTAGAATATCAGTAGCTGGGTAGGACATGACTCAGTGCTGGCATTGAGAGAGAGAGAGAGAGGAAGAGGTCAAAAGTTAACTCTTTCCTTCGTTAGCAACACACAAGCTACGAAGTAGATGACTCTTGGTCGGCAGACTATCACGTACTTACTCTGCCTTGCGTAGTGAGAGAGATGGAAGAGCTGGAGGTGTTGTAGTGGGAAGGATGGGTGATGTAGAGAACGAGAGAAAAAGCATGCTTTAAGTCCATTCTTAGAGAATGATTTGTTAGGGTTTTGTTCTCCATCTTTCCTATAACAGTTTAGTGTAGAAGAGGTAGTCTGCAGGATAGGTGGGCAGTTGTGTGGGTAGCACCTTTCAAATTGTTGCAAGGTGTCTCCTGCAGGTGTTTGTTCTTTGCATAGGGCAGTTCCTGGTATGTTGCGGTGGAGGTCTTCCCTGAGGAGCAGAGGGTGGGTTCTTAGTTTTGGTATAGCAATAGGATCTATTCCTTCCTTTCAAATCTTGCATAAGAGTAAAGCACTAACGTTTCAAATATGAACAGACGGAGAAAGGCGCAACGGTTGCCATAAATATATTGGGGTTTTAAATAAGAAAATGTTATGAATTATTGCCAGATAGACCTCTCTGAACTCTTTTGAAGAGCTATCAGACTGAACCCCATATTTTATTTTCTATGCCCAGAAAAATGTGGTTTTTTTGTGGTTATTTCTTTAAAGCATGCATACTCATTCCTGGAGCTATTAGTGATTTTGCAGAAAAACAGAAATAGAGAAGTCGATTTTCTGTCTAAATAAATATTTTGCTATTTTATTTTAAGGTTAGAATTTCGTGGCCAGCATTCTGCAGAAGCTCTGTGTGTATTAGGTATGAAGTGTCATGGTGGATTGAAGAAAAATATTGTTTTTTGTTTTGATGTTAAAAATGACTATGAAGCAGAATTATGTGCAGTTAGAGAAATGGCTTGGTCAGAATTATTCAGGAAACTCTTAACACTTCATTGTCCCCAAAATATTTGCAGAATATACTAGGTACAGTTTGATCTATTCTCATTTTTTAAGGAATAAAATCAGTTTTGAAGACTGCAAAGAACACCTGATTTAAGGTTTTTTCTCCTATTTCTTAGTGATTTATTGCACTATTAACAATATTTAGTTTTATATAACTTAAATGGGATTTTAGTGATTTTTGACTGACTTTGAGAAACTCTGTTAATCTTTTGCCCTTCAGCTAGAAATCAATATATTAATTTTGAACCGCAAGAAATTCTTGTGCCATTGATAACCATTCTCTCCTGCTGTGAGAGATGCTGCAACACATATAATAACTATATTGGTTCTATTAAAATTTTTAGTGGGTCTTTAGTATAGTATTATTTCTGGTGATATTGTATTATTTTTAATATGGATACAAAATAGGTAGACAATCTTTTGCATATGTGGACTCTATTTTTAAACTCCTTTTGGGAGAAACTGTTATGTACCCTTTTTCGTAGTAAAACTTAATTATCACATGGATTTTTCTTTTAAAGGTTGAACTGAACGTTTCTACATGTCCCAGTTCTTTGATGGGATGTAATGTGCTTTTGTCACCTTATGATTATAAAACATAATAATTTAAACCATCTAAGATCATATTGTCACTAAAAAAGAGTTATCTATTTGAAAATGAAGAATTTATTTAAAGCAAATGAAATATGCTGATTGAAACTATGGCCCAGCATAAAAATTCAGTGTAAAATTTAAGTGTAGAAATTTGTGAATAAACCCAAGGAAGCTCCACAAAATTCCCTAAATAAAACCAATGTTTTTGGGTAAAATACAATGGTTTTTCTATGTGTAGCACCTTGAAGTTAAAATTAGAAGATGGTGATCTATATTATCTTTCTATTACTCTAACACTGCTACAAACTGTATCCGCACTTAATTAAAATAATCTTATTAACATAGTGTTGGTATATTGCTTTCATTCTCAGCTATCACAGTGTTTGTATGTCATCATAATGAGCTATGAATGGCACTGGTTTAATTCTGCCTCAACTTTTCTAAACATGGAAACCTGCAGTCATGACTATGTTTAAAGTTTTAAAAACCTGGAAGATAGCAGATGTTATACGTCATCCTTAGAAAGTGAAAAGGGGTCTGATTTTTACTTAATATCGTCCCCATGTACTTGGTAGAAGTACAGGTTGGTGGTTTGGTTTTTCTTTTGCTCAAAGCCACTTCTCTGAGACCTTGTTCAGAGTATTCCCGAGTACCCTCAGCATCCATGAGCCAGGGAAGCCAAACGCATTAAACAACCTAGTTTCATGCTTCTGCTTCATATGTTGTATGGCTCAGGTCTCCGGTCAACCACCATAACCATATTAAATATTTGAGTAAAGAGAAAAGTGTAAACAAGGTCTTTTTTGTTTTCATTTATAACAAGTCTATGAAATAGTGACACAACTTCTGAAAGGGAAGTAATGTTTCCTGAACTGTTATTTGGGCAAAGTGTTTTTGCTTCCTGTCTCCCCATCCTTAGTCTGGCATACCTCTGTTCTCAACACATATTTCTCTTGGATTTGATACTGCAATTTCAATATTATCTCTATCTGAAGAGGTGAGAAGAGCCAAATGGAAGTTTATAGTTGTCCAGCAGAGGGTACTGCATACCCATAAAAGTTACCTCAGCTGATTTAATTTTAGTGGAATAATTTCTTGTTGATGAAGTGCTTAAGGCATTGCTTCATTACCAAAAAAAAATCCAATTTATTTGGTTTTGTTTCTAAGCCTTGATGTATATAACTCAGCCTACTTCTCTTCACCTAAAGGACCAGGATGTCAAGAGGTATGTTTTCAACTGAAAGCAAATTTTCCAATAAACATACTGATTTGTATGTTGACAATGCAGTGCTGTACCGAGAAAAATATGTTGGTATTAAATATGCAATGAACATCAGTTCCTGAAAGTCTTATTATGTTTATAATATCAACTACTTTGAAGCAAGCTGATGAATTTAGCAATCAGAAATGAAATTATGAGAATATGTAAATCAGATATCCCTTGAGTAACAACACTGGCATGCTTAGGAAAGCATTTGAATTAATAAAAGATCAGACCCCAAATGCTATAATTATGCTCTGAAAAGGAACAACATGGCTACACAGCCCTAAGTCTATTAGAGACTGATGAAAACAGTGTAGGAGGGGTAGAGAATCACCCCAATGGTCGTTGCAGTGAGTAAAGACACTCTCCTTAAATTAATATGACTCAAATGGGACAGAACGCCTCTCCTCTGACAGCACTAAAAGAGCTAAAGCAACAGCTCTGAGGAATCCAGAGGTGGTGAAGATACGAAAGGCAAAGGAAGGACCAGCAAAGAATGAAGATGACATGGTAGCTGCTTATAAATTAGTGGTTTTGTTATCTGTCCCTCGCCACTGACATTCTCCCACCAGCTAGTATTGCTCAGAGGCTTGGGGCAAACGCTACCTTTAGGGTGACAGGAGGAGGAGGAGGAAGAGGAGAAGCACAAGGTGGACAATTAATTCTGGCTACCAAAATCCTCTGGAAAGTGATTTGGTAGGGATTTTGGGGTCAGTCTTAAGATCAAGAAGGTTGATCTCATGATTTATTACACTTTTAGGGCAAAGCAGGGAAATAAGCCTTTTGCTATAATATTATTCCTCCTCTTTTTGAAAAATGAGTACTGCTGCTTGTTTATTTTGTTCTGTTTTTAACCAAATTGAAGTTTCAGGCAATATTTGAGTTTTGCCTGCCTTATCTCACTGAACCAGGACCTGTGGTTTGTTCAGATATTACTGTAATACATCGTTGCATTATGGCCTTGTATAACAGGTAAATTATTACTCGAGGCTGTACATGGTACCTATTACCATTTTACTTGCTTTGCACTGGAAGCTGTCTGTATGTCTCGCAGCTGTAAACAGTTGCAAGCCTAAACCAACTCACCTTCTTGCCTGTCGCAGTAATTCTCTGTAACTGAGAAGCCACTTTTTTAGGCTGGATGCTGCTCAGGATAGATATATTCCTTTATGGCTTGCTACAGTTGCAGTCAAGTCAGGGTATACTGACCACCAGCCCAAATCGTTTTGCCATTATTTTTTCTTATAAGCAGACCCAATGTGATTAGTGGTGGGTTTTTCTCTCTTATCTGGTATGTGACTAATTTTGTGCAGTTTTCATGGAATAAAAAAGTATCCAGAAATATTTCTCATGCCTGCCAAAAAGTGTTCTATAATATTAGTGATGTAGAACAAATATGTGCGGATTGTCTGATGGAAAAAATGCATGTTCTATTTTAACTTCATTTTAAAAAATGAAGTGTAAAAGATGTGGATGACGACTCAGAAAGTGAGGGTTTTATAAATAGTCTCCAAATGCTTGGAAGGGACGATATCTACAGTAGTCCGTCTTAAAGGGAGGCTATAAACGACCACCACTAGAGAGTCAATATATATAGCTTGTTCGATATTTCCAGTCTGCTACTTTTATGTAATGGGTATTTTTTTCGTAGCCAGAGGCACTAACAAATGACAATCTAGCAACTTCAAAAGAAAGGGGTAATATATAACAGCTTAAATATCACGACTGAAATGAAAACAAGATGCTGAATCACATGTATTTATTCCAGCGCTCTTGAGTTAAAGACTAAGGGTGATACTTTCAAGGTATAGATTCCATAGGAAAGCAAATAGGAGTTCCCTAGTTTTTGCAAGCACAGGAGGTATATAAGACATAACATATGCAAGGGTATGGATATTTCTGTAAGAATCAGGAAAAGCTGTGAAATTGTAAAAGTGTGATAACTATCTGCTTTTAATTTAAGAAAAAATCAATTGATTTAAATATGGCAGAAAAATGAAGAACTGTCTTCACGTTGAGTTGGAACAAAATCGCTTATAAAGCTAAAAAGGCTGGCCTGATATTAAGGGAATTCCATCAGTATTACTGATGTCCTTGAAAACTTAAGAATAAGCTATGTTTGAAGAAATTAGGCCATGCTGTTATTTTTAATATACTGGAACCTAGTATGTGAGTAGTTTGATTTGTGATAGCTGGAAAGAGTTTGAAGATGGAAGACGCAATTTTTCTTATTGACATTGCTCAGTTATAGCTTTGCAAAATGGATAAAATATCAAAATGTTATAAATATCAGAAATTGCAAATGAAACATGGTATCAAATCAGGCCATAGTCCCAACTTAATGCTATTATGTGTGGAGGTAAATAAAAAAGTTCTTCGATAGAGGCTTGTTTTTACATTTTAGTGCTACCTCAATGTGGAAATAAATATATTTCAGTGGCATACACATGTGCTGCAAAGTCAGTGAGTAGGTTTTTGGACTTACAATTCAATTTTATGTATTTAACCTGAAGCATTACAGTTAGTATGCGGTAGCAATGGAATTTTTGTAGGAAAAAAGTCTCCTCTTTCTCCCTGCAGTGTTTCTAAATCAGTTCTAAAATTAAATTGAATTAATGTATCAATAAGAAGCAACCATGTAATTTGGGTTAGAAACACAAAACAGACCTCTGGTCATGCACTTTGCAATTTAGTATAGAAATTACTTTCACCACAATTTCGTGTCACATTAGAAAGGGACATGATTTAAAGGAATTTAAATTTAAAAGATTTAAAAGATTTAAAGGAATACGGCTCATTTTCACAACTATGTCTCATTGGAAATAATGGGAGAGATGCACAGTTTTTACTGTTGGTTTTTGTTTGTTTTAATTAATCTCCTGGTGAATATCTTTACAAAACCACAAGGAGCTAGATGATTGCAAAGTGTCAACATTTGAAGACAATACTGTTTATCTAAAAAATTTTAAATAAAATGACCAGGTTGCTGAGGTGAGCTCTCATCTGAACCTATAATATATCTTTTTTTTTTCCCCAATACTTCTAAAGCCGAGAGAGTGCTTTGTAACTTTTTGTCCAGGCAAGGTTAAAGGGAAGCGAAGACTAAAATATAATGCACAGTTTTTCAAAGCCTTTTTGGGCAGGGGTAGGAGGCAGCTTTTAGAACCACAGTTACTCAGCTGTTGCTTTCAGAAAGTTTTCAAGAGCCAATATCAAGTTATTCTAAACTCCATGTTGGATCATTCTGGGAAGCAAGGAAATTGAGACAAAGTTGATTAATGTCTTCAAATAGGTTCATCGCAGTAAGTATGCATAAAGGAAAACTTCAGTCTGCAGTCCTTGTCTTCCTTTTTCCTTTCTTACCCCTGTGGTTTTAGAGGTATGAGAAACTTCCATTAGAGGATGAGAAAAATTCAGGGTAGCTTATTTTTATTACAGCGAAGAGGGAACCAGACAAAATTTTTGTTTGATGTTCTTATAAGCCAGATTGTAATTTTGGTGAAATTCATAGGAGCAAGTCCTATTGGGTGATACCTGCCTCTCAAAGTGTAATTATGAAGGAAAAATCAGTAAATATTAGTAAGAAGAACTGGAGATGCCTTTAGAGTTATAGTTGATGGCAGCATAGGCAGCAGTGACAAGAACCTGGAATTACTGTAGCGAGCTGAAATGTGAAGTTATTAGGTGGTTAAAGTATAGTAGAATACAGCTTCTTGAAGGATGGCAAGCTAGACTGAAGAATTTGTCTAGGTAAAATACAGGAATTTCAGCCTTCATGCCTTGTTCGTTGAAGAGCATTTGTCGTTGTTTCTAGAAGGAAGAGGTGCAGTCAAGGGATAAAGTCTGGAAGACATTAAAACTTTCAAACAAATCTGGGACTTTTTCTGATTAGAAGCTTTTAGCAGAATATGGAAAGTTGTATATCTCTATTTCATTTGTTAAAATGAACAACTGTGAAGTTGCACTGTACCCACATTTCTTTGTGTACAATAGCAGTCTTGAGCAGTCAGCAATGCATGTCAACATTGGACCTTGTGTTTTTCTAATTAAAGAGCATCAATATATAGAAAAAAAAAAATATACAAAGCAGGACGGAATAGTAGTTTTCTAAGGCTCTCCAACCAAGCAGTCTGTGTATCAATTCAAGCAAAATTTGTATATTCTTTATAAACTATTCATGTAAACTGTTGATTATACCACAAATAATTCTATTAAAAATTTTGGTCAAATAAAGTGAGAATGAAATCTCCCTGTTATTTTACAGTATTTATTGTTTACTCAGGAAATGGGTCTGTAGCAATTTTCTTTTCCTTTGGTTTCTCAGGTACTATTGATGCACAAACCCAGTACAGCTGAGAAAATGTCCCCATTTTATAGGTAGAATCTGCCAAGAGCCTGCTGTCAATTCTTACAAATGCTGTTCTTTTCAGACAGTTGATAATAATATTCAAACCATAATAGTTCCTATAACTTATGCTAAGAAGAAAACACTTTAAATTGTCAACCCCTTAACAAATATTGCCTTCATTTTTTAATTTTTTTTACCTCTTCCATCTTCATAAATGTCCATAATTCATAATAAAAACACAATAACTACCATAATGCACACATCATAATGAAGATTGCATAGCTGCTTATAAAAAAAATAATCTAGCAAATAACATAGACTTTTTGTTGATTGTTTTAATCCTAACAAAGTGCCAGTAATGTGTCTCCAGATTAAATCAATGTGATTTAACTGTCTGGAAAATGAATTTCTTCCTTATTTCTAATAGAATCTTGAACAGAGGTGCATAGTCTTAATGGACATAATCATTCTGGTAACCAAATGTTAGCAAATTGTATTTGGGACAGTTTTCCACCAAATGTTTTCACAGTTCTCTGATTTATATTGGTCCATCTGGGTAAACCCCCTCTTATGTCAACCTTACGCTTTTATACAATTTAAGGCAGAAGAGAGATTTATGCAAATGACTGAAGAATAACGTGTTAATGTCAAATTTAAGACTACAGATTTCTAAAAGTGGTGCATAGTACCGTTACGTGCTTTTAGGATCTGCAGCTCACCCTAAATTAAAGAAAGGCAATACAGTTTTTTTTTCTTACAACATTTTGTGCCAGATAGTGCCTCTGACAGAAATTAGATTGTTTGTGGTATTCCTTCATGTTGCGACAGGGCTTTTCCATAACAATTAATTATTGTTAAGCACTTTTGTCTGCTACAATGAAAAGAGGAAAGTGCTGTTAAGATTGCTCATAGAATAGTTTGATTAAGTTTAAAACTGAAATGTTATTTCATTCAATGACAAGTGGAAATGAGATTGCAGAAAGAGTTGCACAATATATGTACAAGTTAACTAAGAAGTAACAAATACAGTCAAAGGAATTATGCTATTCTGGTACCCACTTAGGTGAGTGGGTGAGGACTCTGATGAATGTTTGATTTACAAAATACAAGTAAAGCAATCAAACTGGTTTACTTCACATCATCACCCACTCAAATCTTTTTCTTTTTTACTATTTTAATTAGTACCAGGAATCTGTCTGACTCAGTAATGTATCTTATTGACATATTGCCTGGTCAGTTGTCATAAACATTGTGATAGGCATCAGGAAGAATAGCTGGCAACTAGGGATGTGATGGTGTAACAGATTTTGTTTGAAAGTTGTTGGTAATTTTTTTTAATCAGTTATATATCTTACTTCACTTTGTCTAAAAAAAGTTTAACCACAGTTTCTCAATAAAAAATAACAGACAGTTTAACAAACTCTCCGTGATATTGAGAATGGTAGACTAGGCATATATTTAGTAGTGTTATCGCAACATAGGTACGGAACTGTTAATAAAAGTCAATTGGGGCGAAAAAAACCCAAACAAACAAACAAAATGAAACCACCAAACCACCCACAAAAACCTCCTGAAGTTTTCAATATAAAATTCTATAAAACCAAAGTACCAGAACTTTTTATAATTACATATTGTTTATGCAGTAGGTAAAATTGATTGATGTAGAACTGGAATTGACAAAACAGCTTTTTGTCAGTTTGATTTGTTCTTGGCAAAATAACATTACTGGCAGCTGTCTAAACCAAGAAGGTGGCACCATCAGGGCTTTACAAAGAGAATCGAATGTCAGTGAGGAACCATTGTGGTAAGCATATTGTTCACGTTCATTTTGTTAGTTAGGTAAAATACTGTGATTGAATCAATAGGGATATATCCCCCTGCATTTCAAATGTATTTGTTACAATATGATTCACAAAGAATGAACCTACTCCACACAAAGTACAGGCATCTTTAGGTATGCAAAACTGTTATCTACTGGACCTTGATACATAAAGGTATCTCTCTAAAGTCCTTGTGCACAGCTATGTAGAAATTTGTGAAGCACAGTTCTTAGATGTCATTAAACTGAGTGTCATTGCGTGTCCCATTAACAACCTGACTTCAAGGCGCACACCGATTTGTCCTTATTCAGGAGAATGTTCCTTTGGCTCCTTGAATGATGTGATTTCATAAAATTAAACGTATTATGGAAAGAAGATTAAAAGAAAAAAGCTATATAACAGTAAAAGCAAACTTAAATGGGATGAAGTCCGTAAGTACAAGTATGGCAACACTTCTCTTTGTAGTGACTTGCAACAAGGTTGTTATTAGGACTAGCCTTAGGATCTCCAATATTGCAGTTTTTTAATTGATCTTTGGTTGTAGTCAGGGGAAAGCAAGCCACAGAATGAGAAATAAAATGGCAAAGAATAGTAAAACCACTGAATAATTCAACCGAAAATAATTAAAAGAAATGCAGTATAGGAAGGAAATTAACAAAAAAAAAGAGGGAAGATGAAATGTGTTTTAGTGATAGATATTCTTGTTCTTTTTCCCTTTTAGGGGATTCCCACCTCATATTTAGGGTATGAACTGAAAGATATTGTCAAGATCATACCAGGAATGACTGTAGACTTACGGTCTCAGACCATTAATTTTCTTAGGAAAGCATCGTATTATGTAATTGGAAAGTATTGTCTAAAGAACAGAGGTGATACTAAGAATTTTGTCAACTTTGGCAGAAGGAGTTGCGATTCGTTTATTAACATTCATTATAGTGCATAATTATCTGAAGAACAGCTTTACAAGTCAAAAACTACTAATGTTGAAGTGGAAATCACTGCATATTTGGGGCTACAGCTGAAATAGTGTTATACATACATTTGGGGTGTCAGAAGAGATGCTGCAAGTGTCACAGTAAGAAATGTTTTTGGAAATTTCTCCTTCCACTTTTCCCATTCTTCCCCATTTCCTTTTTTTATGTTTGATTCAAAAACTATCATGAAGCAGCTGTTCTTGTATGGTCACTAAGCAGTTGCTTCTAGGACCAGAAAGTACAAGTGAGAATAAAAATGAAAACTGATAGTTAACTAGGCCAGAGATTTTTCAAGATTATTATGGGCAGAGTCCCCTGCTGTTGCAGAAAAATCACTATTAACTTTGGTGAGGATTTCCCCCTGTGTTTACCCAACGTTTCATTTATGCTTCTATTCTATTAGAAGTTTTCTGAAAGGATGTGTATAATTTCTCATTTGAGGTAATATTGGAAAAGAAAAAGAAATTAATTGTAGCAAAGAAGTATTGTATGAATGTTGTGGCAGTTTTAAGTTGTTATACTAAATTGAGGTCATTATCAAAGCGGAAAACCATCTGTATGAGGGGTACAAGTCCTTTAATATACTGTTTTGCAATTTTTATTCTGAGTGAATATTTCAAACTTACTTTAAGAATATGTCATTCACACCCTACTTATGCTTGGAAATCACAAGAAAGAAAAATTTAAATGGTGGGTATTTATAATATGATCTGCTTTTCTTAATGGCTAAAAATGCAACAAGTTGAAAACACAAAGTACATAGAAATATGTGCAATCCACTAAAAATTGGGATTAGCTCTGAGTGTATGAATATGATGAGGTTTTGTCTTTTCTTAGTTGTTTTATTTTTAATATTATATAAATACCTCATTTTTAATTAAGTTTGTTTGCTCACTCTGTTCATAAAGTGATTGGAAACTGTATAATTGCAAGTATAAGTATCTCGGCTGGCCTTCTGAGTGAGCTGGGAATCCAAAGGGCAGCGTGCCCTTTTGCTTTGCCATTTTTGTATGAAGGGGTGAAATGTCAAGTGAAACTACAGGAAGCAGATTCAATGTCAATATTCCTTCTGTTGCACCATAAACTGTAAGGCCATGGGAGGCACCTTGCCCTCATGTTCGTCTGTGGCAAGGACAGAGGGGGAATGAATAGGGAACTATAGCTGTTGGCAACTTTTAGATACTGAGTGTAAGTTGTGAAAAGTATCTTTGTGGTTCATAGCTCTGGGATGAGTGTGTGAAAACATGGCTTTCAGCAAAACACTTAAAAACCCTTTTGTCCACTTTATACTATTCTTTATTTTTTTTTTTTTTTAATCTAAATGGTTGCTGTGCTTTGTGCAGTACCCAGTATCAAGAAAAACCTGCTTTTTGTTAGGCTATGGAATCTAGACAAACTTGGTCAGCATGTGTGTTTCCATTTAATCAGGTGAAAAGTGTCAAATGCATAGAGTACTTAGAAAAAAATAATCTCAAGTTGGGTTCTTTGTGGTGATCAGAAATCCAGATAGCCAGAAGCCTTCTCTCATGTTCTGGTGGAAGTTCACGCTTCTCCCTCCTACACATCCTGTGCAAAGTTCCCATTTCAGCATTAGGGATGATAAGTTCAAAGACCACCTCTGCCACTGAGTTAGCTATTTTCTATTTTTATTTTGTAAGGCCTATTGCAAAATATGCCACAGGATAAATCAGAAAATTCCCTTGGTTAGTTTTGTGTCAATAGAAATAAGTGTAGAAATAACGTAATAGTTGTGCTCTTCTTTTTTATTTTTTTGTGTATACTGGGAGAGTATACTAATTTAAGATGCTGTAACTGCAGGAAAAGGGCTGAGTTAGAGTATTTAAATGGGCTTTTAATTAGCTTTCACTTTATACTCGTATACTGATTGGTGATTATTTCTGTCATTCAGAAAAGCTGGTGCAGAGATAATCTCTCATTTCTACAAATTTTAATTCTAGAAACTTTGGAGTTCAGTATAATTTCCCTTTTTTTCTTCTTGCCTTGGTCTCCTATTCCAAATGAACAGTCCCATGTATAACTAGAAGCTCTGTTCTGAGTTATTTTTTCTGTAAGTGGTGTGGATCTTAAGTTCATACAGGTGCATGCAATAGCACAATTTTTTCAGGTGCCTTGCTGGAAATAAGCCACTTAGTGTGGTATATTTTTCCTCAGACTATACATCTTATCATTATGATTTACCTATGTGATGTTACCTACTGCATAATGCAAATGCTCCAGTGCTAAAATCAATGTGAAATACAGTGAATGTGTCCAAAAACTACATAATCATTTTAAGATGAGCATTACCAAAACTGAGGTGTGTACTGGAAAGACCAATGACTTTTCAGCCTCACAATAATAGAGAATATTTGCATTTGGGCAAGCTACCTGACCATTACTGCTCTTTAATCCTAATAATGAACAATGTACCTGACAATATCAGCCAAACGTTGACCCAGGTATTGTATTAATGTGCATCACAGAAAGAGAAGAAAATCTGATAGCTCAGTGTAAGATGCTTTTGTGGGTGTTTTCTGGGTCTTAGAAGATCTTCCAGTTTCTGCTACAGTGGTATCTTAAAATCTTACATGTTATACAGGCAAAGCAAAGTACGCTGGGACACTTTGGGCCAGCAGGGTGCTTGATGTGATGTGACTGGACTGTTGTAGATTGCTAGGATCCAGCAGGAAAAGTTTCTCACTCTATCAAAGCATAATAAAACAGTTTGCAGGTTACTGCAATGTTGTGTTCATTGCAGCTATTCTTTTATTTTGAAACTATGGGACATAAAAATAGTTTGGGGGGAAAAAATCCAGAATAACAGTTTTTACTGAGAAGTACGAAAGACAGGAATAATTTTGGGGTAGTTTTATATAACAACCTAAAAGCCACTGTAAGAAAACCAAAAAGAAAATATAATAAGAATAAATTTAGTCTCGACAGTGCAAGCCTCTGCCTTGGCTATGATTCCTCTCCAGGACTGCGGGTAAATACCACGGTGGCTAGCTGATATTCACCTCTGTGCTCCAGGTTGTACTGGTGTTGGTGTAAAGTTGTCTGTGTAAATTTTGTGCAAAAGGTGGGATAGGGCATGAAACTGAGTTTCTGCAGTTTAATGAATTAGTAGCTGGCAACAGAGGTGTGGTCGTGTTAAAAGAAGTTGATTTCAAGGGTCGTTCAGTTCGTGAACTTGCAATCATAACCTCATGCCTGAAGATCTAATGGACAAGATGTATAAAAAATGCATAAGCAGTAGTTATGTTCATCTTTTACAATCCAGAAAAGTTGTATCCTGCCAATTTTAACCAGTTCATGGACAGATTTAATTTAATTTTAATATGCATGTTTACCAACTTGCTCTGTAATTTATATTATGCATTTAGAAAGAGAAAACAAGCATATAATGTTGTTCCAGAGTATGACACGCTAAAACATTTGGTTTCTTCCAGTAAAGGTAGATTCAGCATTTTACTTGAAAGCTCTTATATGTAGGTAAGATTCAGATGCACTTCCTGAGATTGTGAAACCTAGAAGTATGAATCCCACATGGTAGATTCTTGAAGTTATTTCAGTTTCTGCTTATTTTAGCAGTAAACTGTTGAAAATTATTTTACATTCCCCTGTTTCTGCATTTTGACGAATTCAAGGAGAAAAATATTCATGCTGTACTGATAATGAAAAATATGAAAAGATTTCTTTCCTTATTTATAAATATGAATTTATACAGGCACATAGTGTTAAAATTTAAGCTACGGATTCAGAACTCTGTTGTTTTTAAATATGAGGTAATGTAGCTTCCTGTGTGATAGTATTTTAATAATAAAAGATGTAGAAAATGTACCCCAGTGCATTTAGGAAAACTTGAAAAATGGTCTGTCTTCATTATCTTTTGGTAGCTTTTTATTTTGTCGTGTAAGTAGAAACAATGGAAGTAACACTTTTCCTTAGAAGTGTAGTTGCCCCCAACCCCATGAAGAAAACAAAATAAAAACCATGAGGGAATGGATTATCAGGCTTCTGGCAACTGGAGACAAATGTGTTCTTTAATGGAATCAGGAGAAATACTTCAAACAGCCTTTGCTTTGTTGACATCGCTTATTTCTGTTGATAGCTAATAGCAACTCCAAACACTGTGCACTTCAAACTTTACAATGCTTTGTAGGCTATTAAATAAATACGGTGTATACCTTTGGGGGTGTAGAAGTAAATGTGTTCACAAGTTTTACTTATTAATTGATCTGCAGGATATTACTGCAATGATCTCTAGCAGACAAGAATACAGGAGGGGAAAAAAGGCTGTAGAGATGCACTGAAAGGTGCTTGTTACAAAAGCGTGAGATGTCTTTCTGTCTAGTCGCCTTTGGATTTTTCATTTGGAATTCAGAGGAGAGCAAAAACTTTCACCTCATTCCATCTGGCCAGTACGTGATGAAACATTTTGTTTCATGCTTGACATTTTTATGAATACGTGTATGTGTTGGGTATTTCACAGGAACTTCAGGATGGCATCGGGCGACAGCAAACTGTTGTCAAGACATTGAACGTAACTGGTGAAGAGATTATTGAGCAGTCATCAACAGCAGATGCGAAGGTGTTGAAGGATCAACTGGAAACTTTGAATACCCGGTGGCAGGAGATCTGCAGACAGCTGGTAGAGAAAAAAAAGAGGTAGGTGAAAAGAGAGCAAAAATATTGCAAAATTATTTTTGCTTATTTTAGATTTGCTTCTGGCTTAGATGTTCAAAGGAGTTCTCAATTTCTGGAGTTTTCATATTCATAACAGATTATCAGTAATTAAATTTCACATCCACCATCATTTGTTTAATTCTCCTTTTCTCTCTGCCTCTGTCAGTGACCACCACTCCCTTCCACACTCCACATTTTTACTATTCCACTCCTAATGTTAAAAAAACACAAACCAGACAAGCATGCATTATTGCTTGATTAAAAGTAGAATGGATTGGAGTTTCATTTACAGACTTTACAGTTGATTTATCATCTTTCTGTTTGAAAGTACGTCATTAAAATATCTCTCTGTATTACTAATAATAGCATAACTAATTGATAAAGTTAATCCTAATCTAATTCACTTCTCATCATTAATGTCGTTAACATCTGCATTTCATAGGTTGGATTAAAAGAATGGATTGGTTAATTTAATGTTATTTATAATCAGTTTATGATCAATTCTTTTTATCATGCAGTCAAAGGAAGCTAGAGAGTTTGAGTTTCTGTTAATACAAAAATTGGATTGATTTCTTTAAAAAGATAATTTCCAATTGAAAAAAAAAACCCAAATATTTTTCTTGTTGTTTATACTAGGTTTTATAAAAGCCTATATTCTTAACCTAGATGCTAGACCTAAACTGATGTGACATTTGACTTTAAAATACAGTCACTGGTACAGCTTTCTTAATGCATGTTTTTAAAGCCCAGAATATTCCTTACAGAGGTACATTAATGAGTTCTAGAGATGTACTAGAAGAACTAGTAGTGTGCAACAGTTTCGTTACTTCTGATGCATCATGCACCCTTTTTTTTTGGTTTAGAGCCATGGGTAGCAAAAGCTGTGAAAATGTAAAGGAGTGCCCTGAAAGATTATTGCTGAGCTTAACCGTGATTAAAGTTTCACCTGGAATATGTTAAAACAAGGAGATGCAACAAGTAAGCTACAGCAGTCAGAAGCTACAGCAGTGCTTTAAATATTTCCTTCTGCTGCATTTCCAGGTGTTGATGGTAACACTACTTGATACACAAGGGAGTCCTTGGCCTTTATTTATCGCACGAAAAGCTGTTCTTTTGTACAATGGAAATCCATCTGTGTTTCCAAGCCTTAACTTGTTATGTAAGTGCTAACACTTACAAAACAATAACACATCATTTTAATAGCCCTGTAAGCTGCTTCGGCAACTCTGAAGAAAGAGATTGGTGCTTGAGCTTTGTCTGAGAATATGAAATATGTTCCAGTTCTGGTAACGATTGGTATTGTACTTTCCTTCATTTATGAATAGGAATGTGTATTGGAATGCTGTTTTGGCTCAAGGCGGTGTTAGGAGTATATGAAATTTCTTGGCACCTTCTACATTTTAAAGAAGCCTAGGATCTGTTAAATGGGAGTAATACAGTTATGTTCCCTAGATTAAGGTTCTTAAAAAAACACTTGCACATGAATTCCTCTTTTTGGTCTGTTTTGTTTGTTTTCCTCTGGAATGACAGCTTGTATAATTTTGAGGACAATAATTGCAGAGACATCAGTTAGTGAATTCCACATGAATAAATGCATTGCTCTAGAAGGAATACAGATACTGTTGTGTTAAACTGATATAAATACTGTTGATGTACTGTAGTGAGACCTGTATGCATCAGGACAGAGGAGTTTGTATCTCTATTCATTGCCCTGTCTTCCAGGCTGCGTTAGAGCCTGGGAACACTTTTTTGCTCTCAGATCTTGGAAAGGGTTCCTACCCGCAGTCTAGCTGCTGCCTCCCAGTGCGTGCTTTTTCTTCTTTCCTTCATCTTTTTCCTCTCTCAGACTGGATTTTCAACGGAAAGAAGCCTAGCTGAGTGGAATATGTGGTGTGTTCTACCTATTGATTATTGACGGTCCTGGGCACAAAAAGACCATAGGTTTATCTATTGCACAGTCTTCACATAGCCTTGGCGTCATGCAATTTTCATCTCTCTAATTCTTTGGCATCATTTAGTGGTTCATTAGTTGTCCTAATTTGGTTTGGGGTACAGTCAAGTTCTCTGGTTTTAGGACTCGAAACCCATGTCACCCGAAGTGCCTTAATTTTTTCATTAAGAGCAAAACATGGGGCAAACAGGAAAAGTTGAAGGAAGTGACCTCTACTTGCAGTCCAAAAGAGCTAATATAGTCATGGCATTGTCTATTACATGTGTTTCTAGTATGGCAAATTTATTTAAGTATCTCGGTATGATATAAATTATATATTAATTAAAATATTTTGAGTGAATTAAAATATTTTGATGCCTCTTTTTCAGAATAGCTTTAGTAGACTATTTTCCATACTCCTAAGCCAGTACGCTTATATTTTGGGTCACTTAAGTTTTAATAGTCCTTTAATATTTCTCTATCTTTCTTAAAAGTTAAAATATTCACAGTTAAAAGGATTTTATGATTATGAAGGCGATTCTAGGATTTTTGTTTAAGTCAGTTTTGAGAATAAGAAAATGGAACCATATTTTAAAACCATAATAGAAGGCAGGGCTGAAGGGAGAGCAGACTGAGTAGAATACATTTTCATTTAATAATTTCAAAGACAAAGAAAATAGATACAACATTTAGAATCTTCTACAAATCAGAAAAAAACCCTGATTGTAAATTTTTTAACAGATTTTATGCTTTATTCTTTGTAGTCAATACATTGCGTTCTGCTTTGAAAGCTGATTCTCAGTAGCTCCAACAGAGGAGTACTGATCAACTGAAATGTTGTTTTCTATTGAATTTTTTGGCTCTGCAGATCTCAAGATAAAGGAAGTGGGAAGAAAGTAGCAATTGAATGGATTCCAGAAATGAAACCTGACAGTGATTTCAAATTTGTGTGTTATGTTGCTAAGCATTATTTAAATGGCAAGGAAATTTTATATACTGTAAAGTCTATTTTGCTACTGCTTACCAAGATGGAAGAAATTGATTTTAATAATCCTGCACAGTTTACAGATGGCACAAAGGCACTCCATTTTGGACATATTTCTCAAGCCAAATTCAAACCTACTCGTTTGAGACCAGTTAGGGGTGGGGGTGGGTTGGGGGGGAATATTACAGCAGTAACAGAAACCAACTTAGATATTTTTGTAAGGTGCATGAAGTGAGAATTTAGTTGGATACAAGAGGCTTATGGTGACATTTCCAAGGATGCCCACGACATTAAGCTCTCTCGGGTAATCAAACACTGAGCTGATAGTGGGAAACTCTAAAGTCAGTGAATGGGCAGCAAGTGACAGATGATCTTCATCGTACACAAATGTGAGGTAATGAATATTTCAGAGGAACAGTCTAAACCATGCTTACATGATGCTGAGCTTGTAAACAGCAGTTACAACACAAGAAATTTATTCTGGCATTGTCACTGACAGTGTTTGCAGGCTCAGTATGGAGAGGCAGCCAGAAAAGCCATAAAATTTTAGACAGCAGAAGTAAAGGTATTAAGAACAAAACAAAAAAAAATATGTTGTTCTGTTGCCATTGAACTTTGTGGCATGCTCATGTTGAGGACTGTGTGTATATCTGCTCTCTGCATGTCAAAGGGCATGATGGACTTACAGAAAGTATAGATGGAGGAAGGCAACTAAAATGAGCCAGGGTTTGGAGTGGCTGCATTGTGGGGAGAGACTAAGAAGATGGGGATCTTAAATCTGGAGGCAAGTCTCAGGAGGGATATGACTGAGGCTTACAAAATTTAAGTGGTGGGTAAACTGAATGTGGAGCAACATGTTATTCACCTAACTCCTCAATACCAGAAGTAAAGGGTACTTTTTGAAACCCTAAGAGATAGTAAAATCAGTTTTAAAATTACTTTTTTACATTATGTTTTCTAAATGTCTGAGGTTTGCTGGCCACAGAAGGTTGTGGAGGAAAAAGGTGTGACTCAGTCCTATAAAATTCTTAAATCTAATGGTAGTGAATGGTGCGGGAGTATGAGGCCAACAGACTAAAGGGTGTCCAGTCTTCTATGCTCCACTCAATTATCATCTCTTATTAGCAGTGTTGGTGGCAATCTGTGGTGCTAGCTTTTCTGACACACTTGGGCATTTTTCGTGTTCTGATGCACTGACTGTATTTTTTTTGGGGGGTGGGGGGGTGCCGGGGTGGAGTGGAAATTCTACAGAATTACTTCTTCAGTTTTCTTGAGGAGGCACTGTTAAATGGTCTACTATTCTGTATGAGAGCATAAGATTGTCACTGCGTTAACAAAGGACACTGTAAATTCAGGATATTTCCTGTAACAATCATGAATCCTGTGGTTGATTGACTTGAAGAGAGACGATTGATACGTGATCGTGTTCTGAGTGTTTCATTATGTTAATCCAGTTTTCATTTAAAAAATTGGAATAAATGTTAAACTACATGTGTAATAAGAGCTGTGAAACAGCTGCAAACCCATGAAATTCTATAACTAACTAAAACTGATCGTAGGTTCACTAGACAATGATATTAATTGTAGTGGTAGTCTGGCAGGTTTAGTGAATAAGAATTATTTGGACTGTAAAAGGATAACTTAATTAAAAACAGACAAGAAAACAAACCAAATCTCAAAACAATTGGAGGAACCTGCACTGCTTTTCAGTAAAAGGAAGCTATTTTTAAAGTTTTAAAAGGTCAAATGCTAATTCCAGGAAAAGTACTGACTTAAAATTGTCTTTGAATCCCCTTTCTTTGGTACTGAAGATCAAGAGGTTATTCTTGAGTTATGTTTGTGTAGGATGTTATCTTTCATTTGCTTTATCAAAGAGTTTCAAAGCTGTAGATGTTTGAATTCAGTGTTTAATGTTTCTGTATCTTGCGGTTTAATCCATCCAGTTTAGAACTAGGTAAAAATGCAATTTTAGCATATCTAGTCATTTTATCTTATGGCAAACTTTGGAATAGACCAGGCAGTTGAATAAAGTGAAACTTGATTGAAAGTCTGATACACTGATAGTTAGCAAATTGGGAATTTAACTGAGTTTTTGTTAGCATTTTGCTGCAAGCGGCATGTTTTGGAGAAGTTTACATTTGTACTCTGGAACAGTGTTATTGAAACTGAAAGGGACACCTTGGGAAGTTGCAACGGCCCCTTGAATAAAGGCTACTAGCCCCAGACAAAAGAGAGAGGGGAAAATACTCGTTTCTTCCTCTTCATACTCCAGCATTTATTTCAAATACAAAACCTTCTAAACTACACCACCAGGCGACCTCTCTGCCTTTTCGTCCCCTGAGATGCATCAGGCCGTATCACGCTGTGCATGCCTGTGCTGAGTCGTGCAACTGGGCCAGTGAGTTTTGGATGACTGAAGGAGGCAGTGGCTTGCGGTCAGGGCACTAGTGTGCACTCAAGTGCCTGGGTGATGGCAAGCCCCAGGGCTGCAGCTGCAGCATGGTGCTGCACCTTCGCTCCCGCTGCAGGAACCCATGGGCCAGGCAGAGCTGGTCAAGGGAATATGTATCAGCAGGTGGAGCAACGTCTCACACAGGAGCTTGCTGAGATGAAGGCTCATAAATGGGTTTGTCGACAGACTTGTAACAATGGTGCTGGCTGGTCTTTGTCTCTTCCATCTTTGTTAAAAATTTGCTGTGTAATTTTTGAAAACAGATGCCCAGGAATTAGATTCCTTTGCTGTTACAGAAGTAATCAGTTTGGGGTTTTTTATTCATCACCATGTGACATTTCTTAAAATTGGGTTCTGTTGAATGGAAGAGAATTTTTCATTATTTTAGCTGCAAATACATTTGCACTTTTAATGAGCTTGAACCTGCAGACTGTCTGTTCAGATCTCTACTCAAGCGAGTTTGAAGTAATTATGCAAAGAATGACAGAACAAAGGCTGTTCACCAGAATACTTTCAAAGACTTTTCTGAATACAAAATCACAAGCCTTCTGTTCTAAATAAAAAATATTTTTATGAAGTAAATATACTTCCTAATATTTTTCATACCTTACCTTCATTGCCGTATTCTCTTTTTTCTTTTTTTTGTGCCATAACACACTAGCTACCAGTGACTGGTTTCCTTTACTCAGTAATATTGAAGGCTGTGATTAGCTTCTCACTGCAATTTAAAAGCTGGCTTAGGATGAAGAGATTTCATGACAGTTAAGTCAATAAATATGTTTTTCTTTCCAACATAAACTTAGTTATATATTGAATTTTCCAAATTTTCTTTTTTTGACTGGATTTCTTACAATAAATCACTTGAAAAGAATCACTCTGGTATAAATTTGCATTGTGTTTACAAGTAGTGTAGTTAAACTTCCTATGGTTTAGTATTTATATCTGACTTCTCAAAGTTTCTGTGATATTTTTAATTTCAATTATTTTATTTAAATTTCCTTACCCAAATGAAGCATATTTGCATATTTCTTAGAGAAAGAAAGAAAGAAAGAAAATTCATTCTCTCTTAGTAAATATTTTCTCTAAATTGTCAAGTTACTATTTTGGTGGTTTCTTATATTCTCAGTAACAGCTACTAAATGCACTAATTCCTAATCTTAGAAATACCATAAATACAAAATCAACAACTGAATGTTAAAAAAATAGAGACACCAAAACATTATTGGAAGTGCAAGTGGGAATATGAGTCACAAGTGCAGTTCTGTCCTACTCCTGTGATGGCATATTTTCTGTCTCTAGCTGACACCTCCCAAGTAAGTCCAACATCACTTGTGTGCAGTTACAAACTGCAAAATTCTGATGTGCTTCACAAACTATTTACAGGTTGCCATGGTATTGGTATCACACTGTTGACTATGGAGGAAATACATGAGCTGCAATATGCATTTCATATGATTTCTAGAAACTGCAAATGAAAATATAAGCTTACTTGAAACGGTCCGTAAATATTGATGTAATAACCATTATAACTAAGGATTAATGTTAATTAAAAAAAAGCCTATCCAGGGTATTTTGTGGACTACTATAAGAATTTGTTATTGATTCTGTTTAACACTGTTAGGAAAACTAATCCTTAATCTATGAAATACGATATATACAAAATGTTATTAGGAAAAATAATTTTTAATTAATTTAATTTGCTACTTTAGAGTAAGTACAGAATATTAATACATTTGCTTCCAGAAGTATAATGTATATAAAATTCATAGAAACAGCCATGCAGTCAGAATAGTTGACCAAGGGGCCCTATGAATTTAGAAATACAAACAGAAAGCTGCCATGTTTTAGTATGGAAACACAAAGTAATGTGCCTGAGAACAGCAGTCACACAGAAGGCCAAAAGTTACATATTAAATTCCGCACTTCTCTGCCCTAGTTTGAGAATTTTCCATCAAATAAGATGGGTTACATTTCAGGGTTAATTAAATAAACTGCTGACAGAAAGGCAGTTTAAAAGTTCTTTGGGAACTTAGACTGGTTTAAAAGGATAAGGCAGTGGTATCTAACAGCATGCAGATCTGTGCTGGAGGTAGATCTGCTTGGCTCCATAGGACCAGCTGCAGAAATGACATCTTGTTCCTCAGTCACCTGCTTATCCAGCAAGGTGCGTCCCCAACTGTTTTCTCAAGAGCGGCTCTGTCCATGTCTGAGTCAACTGGTGGCTTCCAGTTTGTTTAGGCTAGGATTCGGAAGAACGTGGTCCCTTAATAACAATTTACTGTTAATTTGTCATTGCTGCCATGAATTTAAAGACGTAGAAATTACATGTATCTGTTGTTCCAAATGTAATTACGGTGATAGAATTCAGCTTGTTCAAAAGGTGCAATCAGTCATCAAGGTAAAACTTTTTATTTGATTAACTGGTTCAGCTACTATAGAGAGTGCTTTATTTCAGTGTCTTGCATAATACGATACTTGTCATGCAGGATGTTATTTATAATAGAAGTAATGTTCTAGCAGGCCAAGAACAAATTGTAAAGGAAATTACGAAGTGCACTTGCAGCTCCTGTTAATTGCAATGGACGATATTATATATTGTTCCTGACTAAGATAAGGGAGTAGATGTTTATGGAACATTATTTTTTTTGTCTCACACATACACACACACAGAGTAAACACTTCTAAAAGAATTCCTGGGAAATCTTAGGTTGAAAGCATCCCACATTGCTCAGATAATAAAACTCAATCCTTCTGATCAACATTTAAATTAGTCATCAAAGTAAAAATGTTTCCCTCATGACTAGGAAAAGTTTTAAATGTTTTAAAGGTTGCAGCTGAATTCATAAGGGTGATAAAACTGACAGTGTACTTAAGAAGAAAAAAGGAATCTTGCCTATTGCTATCTCTGCTAGGAGACAAGAAATATTTTTGATTTCTTATTCAAAATACTATACAGCTCAATAATTTTGCTCTCAGGTGCATTGAGTCGAACGTTCTGTCTTTTCTGTGCCAGAATTAACATATTTAAAGTAGTATCTTTCTCAGGTTTATCCTTAGGGTACCATCATATAATGCCTCCACTGGGCTACACGCTTTACAAATGAGTAGAAGTGATAGGGAACATAAAAAGTACAGCTGTTGCGGAAAGCTTAGGTTCTGGGGAATCCAGTCAGGTTGAGGAACAGAGGTTTTGCTGCATGGTTCATGGTGTAGCACTGAGTGACGGATTCCAAACTTCTGTGTGATTGGGGCAGATGGGGACACTGCCTCAGGAAGATTTGAAGTCGTGCTTCCGCTCTTAAGATTACAGGGAGCTAGTTTTCCTTTAGTTTTATAGTTATAGATCTCCGCATAGGTTAGCATCTGCCTCAGTTTCACAAAAATAAATGTTTTGATTAGCTGGTTTTAGGTAACCTATTTTGGCTTGAGAAGAGCATTTGACCTCTCAAGCACACATACACTTCTCAGTGAAGAACACTGTAATCAGTGAAGAGCACTGTAATAAGTGGAATGCTGTGAAGTTGGTCCTTCTCCGCATGTCCTGTACAACCAAGATGGGTGCGTCTGTATGCATCAGCAAGGTCCAGAATTTCTAGCTGCATAACAGTACTCTGTAAGAGATTCAGAGCTGTAGTACACAAGCACAAGATATATTAGTGTTCATCGCATTTCCAGAAATCCTAGACAAACAACAGTTTCTGAAAACAGTCATGCAGGTTTCCATAAGAAAATTTAAGACAAAAGTGGGAAAGTAAGGTTGTTAATTGGCTTCTTCTGGTATTTATGATGTTAACTTTTAAAATTTGTTTGTATAAATATATGTGTGTGTATATATGCACACCTGTATCTATGTTTGTCTATATATGCATGGGTGTATATCTGTGCATATATAAAAACAAAAATAGTTTCAGTGGATTTTGTTGTTTTTACAGTAAATATCTTCTCTTTCTTTGTTTTGGCACCAGTGGCTTGTGTTTGTTTAATCTCTAGGAAGTTACTGTGGAGTAATTTTTTATAAGCTTAAAAAAGAGCAGTAGTGGGCTCATATGTCTAGCAAATATTAGAATATAAAGTGTTAAGAATGAAAGCAAACAAATCTGTTTGCTGATTTAGAATTCCATTCCAGATCTAAAGCAGGAACTTGATCCAGAACTTTTATTCAGAGCATGTTCAGAGCAGCAGAAATTTGCCAACCATTTAAGTTAATATAGAAATTTATTTTCAAAAACAGTAGTTTCATGCTCTAAGTGCAGTTACGAATATTGAGTTTTGTATATTGAAGATATACTTTCTCTTTGGTAAGGTCGTGAGTAATTTTTAGAGTGAAAGTTTTTATGGGACATAAAATTAAATCAGGGGGAGATAGAGCCTGAAGGAAGGAGGAAAAGCACAGCGTCCCTATGTCTTTCTCCATCTGGGAAGAGCTGCTGACCCCACTGGTACTGACCCCACGAGGCGGTGGCTGGCTGTTCGTGCTGCATTAACTTCTGTCACAATGTGGCTGCAGCTCCTGAGGGACAATGTATTCTGTTGTGAAGTATCTTATCTTCTGTCCTGTGCGCTTCCTTTAAACGCTTAGATGTATGGTGGTAGTGGAAAGTAACAAATGGTTCAATATTAGTCAATTATCACTTTCTGAAATCTTTTTGAACCTCTTGGACTTTCCACCACGCCAGTTTTATTTAGTCTCTTTATGCTTCTCTGTGATCTAATTCTGCATAAGGACCTCTCCTGAGACTTGAAAATCTGTGCACAGTCATGTTTGGTTGTGAAAATTTTACTTCTGGATTTCTTTGGGCTGTGAGGTACCATTTAATTCAGTTCCACTTGTAGTAGAATTGAGAAATATAGATTGCTGAGTTAGGTCTTTGTGAAGTACAGCGTACATGAATGAGAATCCCCCCCCAGCATGTGAAAGGTAATTAATGACAGTGTTAATGTGTCCCCTTGCAGACAGCTGGCTTTCCAGTCAAGATTCAAAACATGGTGGAAATGCAGAAAAATGTCATCTACCAGGCTCCATTTCTTGACTTGTGAATTAAGTTTATTTTCCACAGCTGTGCTCATCTTTGCTCCTGACCTTTGGCCGGTTCTTCTTCTATCAGTACACACTTCCCAATATACACTCAAGAGTATCCACCTCCTTGTCTCCAGAGTGTATTTCTGTTTCTCAAAAGAGACTACTAAACCCTATTTACCCATATTTCTGGAGCCTTAGAGCATGCAACTCCTCACTCTCTGTTTCTTGAACACCAGCAGACAAAAATGGTCCTGTGTGAGGGCAGTTTTAAATTTATTGCTTACCTAAAATTCCAGCTACAATCCATCCGAAATGCTAGAGATAATAGTAATCTATGGATATATCAGCTGAGCTAGGGAAGAAAACATCCTCCATTTAAACTTGTACTGGCTTTTATTAATCTCCTTTACACAAACTCTGTATATTTATTATGACTGAATGCATGATTTATTACTGGACTTCATAATAATAATAGATTTTGCACTTGCTTTTCTGTGTGCATATAAATTTTTTTTTAGCCATAATCACTGCAAATCCATTTCCTGAAAAAGTGTTAAGAATATTTGTAATTCACAGCCAATATTTCAAGAAAAACATAGGGGTTTTTTTTCTTATCTAAATGCATTGAATTGACTCAGGAAATAAAATATCTAGCACTTAATTGTAAATGGAGAATTTTAATTATCCTGTTCATTATTATCACTACTACATGTTTAAATAAATTCGACAAAAGAATTAAACTTGAAGATAAACAAAGAAATAATGCTTCATATTTCAGAATTGTTATAAAGCATAACACTGCTTTATAAGTTTTTTCTTGTCCAAGATACTCACTGCAAGTCTTGTTGAAGTTACTACTGTCTTAGCTTTTTTAACAACAAAAGAAAGGATGGATTTAGGACAATAGTTGGAGACAATTTCAAAGGGTGTTTGGTAAATCGAATGGAAACGCTTTTCTTTTTCAGGAACATCTTAGTAGTGATGTCTTCTTGCCTGGCTTTTGCCACCCAGGAGAGACTGTCACATGTATGGCAACTAACATATCTTTCAGGTCTCCTTAAGATGTGACACATGCAGCCAGACTGAGGAATGTGGTGTCTCATCAAGAGTGTTGTCTTTGGTACCTTGCCTTGGTTTTTAATCTACTATTTTGGTGAGGGGTCTGTATAGCCTATAGAGTATTTATTCATCTAGTATAGCAATTCTCATCTTGCAAGGATGTCATGCTAAGGAAATGCAATAAACACCAATAAGATGGAAAGCAGGTAAAGCACTAGCAAAACTTTTGCTAGTTTGCAAGTTGTGCAAAATAGTAGTTGAATTGTATGCTTCTGGTTTTATTTTAGAATAGTCAGCATTCCAACAGCAAGACTCTTTCCCTCCTCAAAAATCTTCATCTATAAAAATTTCTTGCTTGTACCATGAAGTCAGAGGATTCTTTTGCTGTGAAATGAAATTTAATTCAGCACATATGCTTATGCTCCTCCTCACTACTAGAATTTTCACTGCTGACAAGACCAGACTTCTCCCATTTCACACTGTAAAGAGGATGATGTTAGTTACAAGGAATTTTACAAATATTACAGGTGCTTTTCCATTGTTCTCCCTGTAACTCAATGATTTGACTTAAAACTTTAAGGATGCAGCTTTCTTTCCTTGTAATAAATGTTTCAAATGCGGAACACTCGAAGTCACATGAATACTTTTATTCTCTGGAAATTACAGTGAGTAAAAAAAAAAAGTCATACAAGATGTTAATGACTTTAAGTTAGCTTTCTTTATATAGGGTGCAATGCTTCATGGACTTGGATGTACAAACTTATGTAAAATACGGACTGATAGAAATTTCTAAATTTCTGTTCTGCTTGAAAAATTTTTTAATCTATAGTTTCTAAGCTGTTTGTCAGGCTGTGTGTGTGCATGTGCACAGGCAAGTGTGTCAAGCAACAACTGTTTTTAGTACTTTTTTGTTAGATGATGTGAAGCTAACACTTTTTATTGATTCTCTTTTGCCTGAAGCTTATTCACATAGCTTTTCTAAAGTGACATCTTTGCTTAAATCATCCATCAGAAAAGAGTTTCCTAAAAAAATAAAAAAAATTTATAAATAAATAGTGGCATGGTTTAAAATAAATGTCATTCCTTTTGAATTCTCAGCGTGTTCTGTGGGCACTGACCGCCATGGTAAGTATGGGAGACGAGAGAAAGTTAAAACCATTTTCATTCTGTTTTAATACATTTTTGCATTCAGAAATAAAATATTAAAATAGACCTTGATTCTCCATTTTAAAGTTGAGTTATATTCTTAAAACATTAATATAATCTCTTATTATGTGTAATAAATGACCTAACCTCTCAAACTCGGTTGGATCTTTGAAATAACAATAATAAAAAAAAAAAGAGAAAAACCCCATCTTTTACTTTGATCTCAAGTAACCTTAATAAAATAACAGCAACAATTCCCCTATTATTATTTAATAGGTTATTAATTATTGTTTAATTTTATTAATTATTTCATCTTTCCATACAGGTAAGACTCAGTGTAACCTCAGTTTTGTAAATAAGTTTGAAGGATAAATCGCATGTGATTTATATAAAACATAGTTATTATCCTTCAGAAGAGATCTGCCCATAATGTTAATCCCAAAGAGCCTGCATTCTGCCAGTTCTGCTCCTTGCTGCCCTTTAAATTTCTCTTGTATCTCTTGATAACTTTGGAAGCTTAGGCACAAAAGTTCAGATCTCCATATATTTATACAGACATGGTGAAAGTAGTCTTCTTTGACTTCATACGCGGGCAATGTTTATGTCTTAGTTGGTCATCTGGATTTCCTTTAATTAATAGAAGAAAATAATTGTATGGCAGAATTAATCTCTTCGTATTGTAATAATCTAAGATGAATCCATGTATCATACCCTAGAAATGCCAGTTGACATTCAATGAAGAGACACTGGGTGAGCAATTCAACAGCTGAGTTGTAGATGGAGACAAAGTAGACATCTAAAGTTGGGTGAGATAAATACTCTCCTAATCCTTCTCATGGACTACAAACCTTACCTACTTTTCGTGGATCTCAACTGGAATGCTTTACACAAAGCATGTGGCAAGGTCACCAAAATATCTCTTTGTATAATATGTCCAAATGGGTTTAAGTGTAACTTTTTACAGATTCAATCTGCTAAAATTTGGTGCTAGAATTCTTAGTTTCTGACTCTGGCCATTAGTTCACACAAAAATCTAGCTCTAGTTCTGTCATGCTTGTTTGCTTCCTGCCATATGTAACGCAGAAACTGAATTTAGTGACATTGCAAATTATGACTTGAGATTTTCCTTTTAAAATATATTAATGCCATGTTAAAAGGGTTCTGGTCTGATAATTTTGATATGAAAAAAATCTATGGCACACTTTTAGAAATAATTGATATAAATGATGAGAAGTCATTTTTCCCTAGTCTTTCTTTTAGTATGGATGAGCACTTCAGCATAAAAACAAACATATGGAAACATTGACTTCAAATTTTTATTACAGACTAGAGGAAGAAAAGAATATTTTATCAGAATTTCAAGAGGATTTGAACAAGTTGATTTTATGGTTAGAGGAAGGAGAGCGTGTTATTGGTATTCCCCTTGAAACAGGGAATGAAGACCAGTTAAGAGACTGCCTTAGCAAAGTAAAGGTATGGTGAGTTTTATTCTTAATGTTTCCTTAATTTGTCAACTCTACATTGAAAAAAAAATTAAACGCTATTTTCAGAGCAGGCTTCTGCCATCAAACACAGAATTTATGTAACTTTTTTAGATAAACAAAAGCGCTGGAATTTCAAAACCCATGTACAAATATATACTGATCATGCTAAAATAGGAAAAAATATCCTGCCACTAACTAATTAATATTTTTTTTTAATCATAATTTCTTAATTCAGAGCTTGACTGTTTTATCTGTAAAGCATTTATCTGTAGCTGTCTTCTTAATATTTTGTAACTTCTCACTTAGGAAACAGTATTCAGTATTTCACAAGAATATCTAGAATCACATGCATAATTATAAATGTCAACTAGTTAAAGTATCACTGCAACTTTGTCTAGACTAAACATTTAGATTTTTTTAAAAATTGGTTTATTAAAAAAACCCAACAAAATTTTAAATATTTGTTTTTAAAGGCTGGAATATTTTCATGAAGATGTTAGAGCTTTTAGACTACAATCCTGCTAATAAATATATCTAATAGATGTTACTCTGTTTAGTTTTTGAAATGTGTCCAACGCAATGACTGTTTGATAACTTGTGCGATAATAAGTTAAACTATAGTTGGAAAATGTATATTACTTATGGAATACCTGACTACGGGTTTCCTGTTCCCTGTTGAGGATAAGGACTGGTTATCCTTTATGCCAATCCAAGCTGAACAAATTCAGCAGGTGATGGAATAGAGCACTAAAGGATCTGACGGGAAATCATCAGTTTCTTCTATCTTTCTTTCAACAAAATCTGAACACAATCTAAAAGATTCTTTAGTAAAAATGTGTCTTCAAGTTTCTTCCTAAATAAACAAGAATAGGATAAATAGTACTGCATAGCATTTGAGGAAATGAGGACTTAAACATGTGCTGAGTTGTCCCTCTGACTGTTTAGTATAAGATGTCAGTGAGTTGGACAGAGAATTTGTGAGGCTTAGCCTCCATTGTTGAGGATATCAGAATGAAGGCAAAGAAATATTTATAAGGGGTGTTAAATGCATCTTATAATTTGCAAATACCTGATTACGGGTTTAAAGTCTAAATTGATTGTTTAGAACCATGGAGTCTCCCACTTCTTATTTATACACAAATATTTCCCAATTGTAACATTCCCAAGGGATACATAATCCAAAATTAAAGGTGCAAGTATCTCTTATCTGTATCTTATTTTTACAGTCCACCTTGTTCTTTTGGAGCTACATAAGAGAATACATCCTAATCAGGAAATAATAACACATTGGCTTGCACCGTGGCTCATTTCATACCTACCTGAAATATGTTAAGAAAAATAAAACCCGAACTTTGTCTTTTAGTCACACTATCCTTACTCAATATACCAAGTTACTTCAACAATATGTTTGCAGTAACTGTATACATAATGGAGAAGTGGTACATTTAGATGCTGCCTTGCATCTTATGGCTTTACTTGGGGGGGTTTATGAACATACATGAACATTCTTAATTATGAGGTTAGACTGGAAGGCTTTTCACCACATACAATCTGTGTGATTGTGTTCATAGCATGGAACATGTTAAAACTCTTCTCCAAAGTATTTGCTCTTTACCATATTAAAAGATTAAAATTCATAAACATGAGCTATTATTAAATGTCCAGAGTAGAATTTATCATATAACAATGACTAATATCTGAAGAAACCCTGTATTTTGCCTTTTAGGACTCTCTTTAGGCTTGATCCCCTAATACAGTCACTTCTGGGGGGATGTTAGCCTTCTACTTTCATAAAGCAATGGTTATTTTGTCTTGAATTGAGTTTATTCCTTCAGCTGATACACAAATCGATAAGGGTGAAGATAAGAGAGCTTGAAAATTCTACCACAGTTCATCTTAACTGCTGTATTTGTCTGTTCCAGTTAAGAGTTGAAGAGCTGCCGCCACACAAGGGAATACTGAAACGATTAAATGAAACCGGAGGAATAGCACTTGGAAGTGCATCGCTGAACCCGGACAAAAAACATAAGCTTGAGAGTACACTGAAGGAGGCTAACCATCGCTTGTTAAAGGTTAGACATATTAGTGATGTAACTGTGGTATAAAATTTTAATCTGCAGCAAATATATTTTATGATATGTGTTATTTTCCTCTGTATGAGGAGATATTTGTATGCATAATGAACCTGAGGAAGAAAAATGGGTACAATACACTGATGTGAGAAACACTGACAGCAAACCAAGACCATTAGTGCCTGAAGTGATGATGTTGCATCCAAATATGCTCCCTAAATTACAAGTCTACTGCTTAAGGGTGGAAGGCAGAGAATCATTTTTGTAGCCTAGTTTTTTTGAGGGTACAGTAAACATTCCAGCTGCTGTGACTCAGGTGTGTGAGAGGCAGTAGCAAATGGCTGGGTTGCCTTTATGGAAACACTTCCCAATTCTCTCCTCTCCCCAGTCCCTAGGTGGAAGCTGCAGCCACTGTTTCACCTTCCACTATGCTTCTTCCAACCTTGAGTTTTGAGTTCTGGCTTCTGTGTAGCAAAGTACCACTCATTTTAATTTCTCAGATCTCTAAACTCATGGAGAGAAGTAAAGGAGGATTTTGTTATATTTTATTGTTAAAGTAGCATGTTTTTGTGTTGGAAACTGATGACAATTAATAGAAAATCTGATAGAGAGGTAAATAATTTGAGTGCTTTCCATACCTCATGTAACAGAAATTGTAGAATTATGAATTGTGAATTATTGTAGGATTAGTGTGATCAGAAAAGGTCAGTGTAGAATCAGCTGAAGGGTTACCCTTGAGATTGATATAAAAATCAGAATTTGGGAAATTAACCTGTGGTATCTATTTGTTAAAGTTGAAGGGGGGGCGGGGGAAGAGGGATTTGTTGTGTTTAGCTCTGGGGGAAAAGGAAAATAAAAAAGAGAAAAACTTCTGAGTAACTTACTGAAAAGGCAAGCTAGAGTTTCTGGTCAAGAATATTGCATCCGGGGTTTTCTGGGATTGCTTTTATTATTTTTTTTTCCTACTGTTTCTGTGAACACAGTTGAATTTCAAGCACAGACCTGGGAAATAAACAGGAGCTTATTTAATGTGGGACTCTCATTAGTTTCTTTCTAACAGAAACAGTCTGGAAAGACTCAGATTATTAGCTAATGGCTTGAGCAAAAGTGGGTAATAAATATTGATCACATTCACAAACTCCAAGTTGGACACATAAATCATTATTTGGGTGCTTGGACAGAAGTATCTCTTACTCTACAAATGGGTTTCTGAAATCAATGTATATAGAAAATTCGGAACACTTCAAGATCAAGAGAGTGTTATTTACAAGCTGAAGTAAGCATATCCATAGCCAGATTTAAGCACTGTAATTTGAATACCTGAGCTGTAGTATTAAAAGGACAACATTAGTTTTCAAGAAAAAAGTTAATTTTATTAAAATTACACAAATATATTTTAACAAAATCTGTAATTTGTCTCTGAATGTAAGCTTCTACTGATTAGTCATACACCTAAAAACTTTGTATTTTCATTTTCTGCTTGCCAATGCAGAAACATTCCAGGTTACTTTTCACAGTCAGAGCAGCAGTGAATGTCACTGAAAGTAGTTCTGGATGAAATATGGGGGACAAAGCTACTGTTTAGTGACGCATTCTCTTTACAAGTTTATGTCTCCTATACCTAAGTAATGTTTCTGGCAAGACATTAGGCTTGGAATTTGCTACTTGAAAACTTCCATTTACTCCTAAAAGACTAAAACCAGAAAACTAAACTTCCATTTCAGATCATTACTTAACCACATCATTCTGATTTCAGTTATCTACTTATGGAGATGTTAAAACTGAGAAGTTCTCGCTATCTCTTGGTAGCTGAATTTAAGAATATTAAAAATGCTGTGTATTTTTTTTTTAATGAACAGAAACTGAGTTTGAGAACAACAAGACTCAAATCCATACATGTTCTGTGAAGGTGTTCTCTTTCTCTGAAGCCTTTCTGTTTCCCATATGATCTTGAGAGATGGTGGGGTAGGGAGGGGGGAGAAAATATCATTGAATTTTTCCAATTAAGCTGAAAGGAATCTTTCTTTTCTTTTATATATTTTTTTTCTTTTCACAGTTTGTGTAGGAAGCCTCAATTAATTCTTTCACTTTCTCTTCTGAATCTCTAGGGTCTGTAATAAAATTAGAAATCACGGAAATAAAGTCTGCAGGCCTGACAGAGGGACATATGTTGTCTTCCTTCAGTTATAGATCTGTAAGCTCTGAAAAAAAAACTTCACAGATTTTACTGTAAGCCAAAGCTCAGAGCTCTGGCAGTTTTATATCAGGCAAACTTCTGTAAGTCACCTGAGGATGGTTCTGTAGTCAGTTGTTTTGATGAGGATATACTTTTTGTGTTCCTCAAAGCGCAGTGGACAAACATCATCACACGGAGATTTCTCTGGGGCTTTTCTTTTTCTCCATTGACTTCTAAGACTGTACCTTATACTTTAATCCTTTGTTTTTTGCTCTTTGTTTTGTTTTCTGACATCTCTGCTAGAAATGAACATGTAACAACCTAGCATTTCTGATTATCTCCTATTGCAGAATGATATTATTTTCAAAATATAAAACATACATGGCAGTTACATAAATAACAGAAGGTAGGCCCTTATCTGGTGTACACTAGAGTAATTCTGTTTACTTCAGAGAAGCTGTGACAATTTACACCATCTGAGAATGCAGCCAAATATCTCATAAGGTTATGACAAATTTTTGTTTTGCCTTGATCTGCCAAGCAGGGGAATGAGGGACAACACTTGTGACTCTTAACCTTCAAGGTGATGTATTTGAAATAAGTAATTTTCAAACCTTCTTTACAGTGGGAGAAACTGTTGTCCTACAGCAATGGAAATAAGCCAAGAAATGAATTCGAGTACGGAAGTAATCGCAGTCACATAAAAGACGCTCTTTTGCTTTTGCTTCAGTATTGTCTTTGCTTTTTGGTGTTTGTGTGTCATGTGCTGATGACCTTGAGAATAGATCTATGAAGAGTTTTTCTTCCTTTGGATAGTAATAATTTTAAAATGACATTTCTTTAGACAACTTTATTGAATAGTGATTCTAATAGGCTGCTACCTCAGACGTAGTTTAAGCAGAGAATGAAGATTAAAGCCCACATTTGAAAGCCTGACTTTTAAATTCTAGCTTGGTTTTACTTATTGTATCCTCTCCAAAGCCAGTATTTCTTGTAATAATGGAAAAACCCCCACTATCTGTGTGAAGTCTTAATAGTATGAAAAATGAAGGGTTTTATAACTATTTTTTCTACCTTCACATCAGGAATTTTTTGTTTATTTTCAAAGCTCAAAGTGTCTTCTGCTGTGATAGCCAAGTAAACTAACCACCTAGTGCTTCTAAACATACAAAAGGGGTAGTAAGCACTGAAGTTTGTGATGAATTCAGTTCTTGTCATATACCACCTGCCAGCGCATATAACAGATCTGTAATGGGCTTCTTACCTTTTACTGTTCAGTAAATGGATTGATAGATTAGGTCTGAGGCCAGTGAACCATGGAATCAGAGGTTTGCTAGAAGGAGTTTATTACTCTTTAATATTATCCTTGGTCTGGTGTCAGCCAAGAGGGATGAGCTAGATTATCTGAAAGTAAGCTGGATGCCAAAATGAGCTTTCTTCTCATTTATCCCCCTTAGTCTTCGTAACGTCTACTCTATGTATTATGAAGGTATTATAAGTGCCTGATGGAGACATTTTGTTTTGCTGCCTTTTAATTTGTCTGCTGGTATTAGAACTAATTACTAGACACTGAAGAGGCTATTTCACTCTTTACTGCCACAACAAAACAATTTGTTGTGCTATAAGGACAAAAACAAAAATTGGAGTGGAGTGACATGGCTATAATTTGTGAACATTTTCTGTACCACCAGAAAAAGTATAGGTCGTCTTAGCTTGGCTGATCAAGTGTAGAGAAAAACAGATGGGCCCAGAAAGTGCAGAAAGACAAAGTCATAACAAGGTTATAGTTCATGTACTGTAACTTGCCTTGAGTAGTAATTATTCATAGATTACCTGTGATGATATCAAATTTCCAGCGTGTCAATGCAACTTAGTTCTAGTTCAGAGTTGAAACTACTACAATTGCTACTATTATTATTTGTGGGATGGAGGTGAAAATATCTTGGAAAATGAATGCAACAGTTTGATTTCTGTGCTTTCAATTTGAAATTAGAACAGTATGCACATCATTTTGGGGATCAAAAGGTTGATCTTTTCCTGAATTTGCTTTCAATTAATAAGTGACCTGATTCCCTTAAATGTGGTACAGTGTTATGCCATGCTAAATTACCTATGACAGTTTGTCACAGATTGCTAATTTGGTATAGTTCACATTCATGTTGTTATCCACTGTACTGACAAATGGCTTTACATATCGCAAAATTAAGTTTGAAGTATATGTTTGAAATATATATATATGTCGATTGGATGAACATGATATATCAGAGGCTATAAGAAACAAGTATATATATGTTTCTTTCCTTTTCATTTGAGTGTTGCTAGCAGCTACTACTAATTAAGATTTTAAAAGTCAAATTTACTAGCAGTGTAAAGATAAATTGCTGTTTCCCAGCCATGCTAAGTGTACAGGAATGAAGATGTCATAACACAACACAAAAGTAAAACAATGCTCATGACCCTTCTTTTAAAAATTTATTTTAGGATAAATTGTGTTAAAATGTATATGCCTTTTGTTTTCCAGTGCTGTTGAGTAATGTTTAAAATGAATTATTTCTCTGGAGATTTTGTTAGTCTAAATCCTGATTTAAAGGTCAGCTGTTTGGTGTTGACCATTATTTTCAGTCTAACTAGAAAATATTGTGGATACGTACATTATAAACAAGGATGTACTGAAATATTCCTATTGGTAATAGGGTAATGTATGATATATGTAGGATATATCCATATTTCTATACTTTCTAGTGGGCCTTTTTTGTCATTAGTTGATAACTATGTAACAAGGCAGGTTCTTTAACTAAAAAACAACCTTGCTAAATAACAGAACCGTGAAAGTTCCATCAGTAACTCATGCAGGCCAGACCTGAATGGGGTTACGCTCAGTCTTCCCATTTGGTATTTGTGTCTTATTTTCTACTCCTTATTGTTGGGCATCCTGAGGTGTCCACCTCACTGCAAAGACAACTGAAGATTCCTGCTGTCCAGGTACACTCGAGGATATGCTTCCTGATGCAGTTTACTGGGCAACAGAAATTTATTTTCAACAATTGCCCACCTTAGTAAGGTCTGTGAGGACAAAATTTATTTGCCACTGAATCTTTGGATTTCTGAGAGAACAATGAAAAGGTCTTTGGGTTCCAAGTCAGTAATGTTGACCACATTATGGTAGAAGAGCTTCTGCTCCAAAGCACAGGATGATGTAAGATTTTAAAAGTCTACCTCTTCTGTGCTGGGAGATCTATAAGGTTTTGACCTATCCCTTTTTCCAGATTGTTATTCAAATGGGAAAAAACTCAAGGCCTTACACCAATAAAGACATTGACAGTTCACAGGAGTGAATATGGGAGAATTAAGGAAGCCATCCTGAAAGGGACTAAATATTTTTCTTCTACTTGCCTTTCTGTAGGAACCCTCCCTTTTATTGAAGCTGAAGAAGTAGGAAATTTCCTATTGATAGCATGTTGTGTTTCCTATGTGGTGTGGAACATTAAATAGGAAATATGATTTGTGTATTATCAACTAAAATCTGGATTATCTTATATTGGAATTAAGTTGGTTAGCTACTCTTTTTCAGGAATAAAACTGGTGGAGGGAAGTAATGAGATATGTAGTTTCATTTAGCTACTTCCTGTAAGCTGTATCATATGATTCATAATTTGGTTTCTATTTTAAAATTCTCATCTTTGTTCTTAAAGACAAACATAAGTCTAAACAACCTTATATATAAACAGACTTGTATCCTAAACCTGATATATGTCATACCCGTATATACATATATCTTTTAAATACAAAAATAAATCTTCAATTGGATTACATTTTGTGTCATTTAAGAAAATTGCTATGTACTGTTGTTTTCAAAAGAAACATATAGAGCAAGGGTGACAAAACCTCACATTCAATTCGCAAGAAATACAAATACATTCACTTATAGCACACTTTTTGCACATTGTGAAACGAGATACTGACTGCGCTTTTCAGCTAAGAATTCCATAGATAGGTATTTAGGTGGCTTTGGGTTTTTTGAAGGTTTTTTGGTTTTGTTTTTTGCAAGAACTAAGAATTGGCCTTATGATCTCATGGAATATTGATAATACTGTGCTGCTTTTTTAAAAAAATGTATTTCCTTTCCTCTATTCTTAAAATAAAATTGCTTTACAGGTTGTGAAGATAAGGTGAACAAGAAAATATGGACTAAAGCATTTGTAGCATAATACGAATGTCTGATTTATTTTCACTTTCCAAAAAAGTAAAATAATCCCTTTGGGTTTTTTCCTATTTTTTCAGGCTACACATACTGAAAGTTTTCTGAGTGTATTGATTTAAAGCTATCGAGATATTTAAATATTTTGAAAACAATGGATTGCATGTGTTAGAACACAGATCACAATGGGAATTGGGTCCTACAGCCTACTCAATGGTTAAAGGCAATTTTTAGTCATTTTAACAGCTTCAGACATGAGGGTTTTTTTTCAGTTACATGCTATAATGTAAGTCATCCTGATGATTTTCATCAGAAAGAACTGGAACCTACTGTAAAACATAAGGAGACATCTTTGTTTATTTTGTTAGTTGATGCAATTTGAAAGGTGATTTATAATAGTTCCATGAATGTCTACAATCAAGACTAAGTATAGGTGAAAGATAGGTGAAAGGTAGGTGAAAGAAAATGAATTGGTTTAACTTACACCGGAAGATTTGGTTACTTCCTGTGTATAAGATAAGAGATGGTAACAGGTCAGGCTTAGACTAACAGATCACTTCAAATCTGATATAAGATTCAGATTTGGGCACATTGGCCTTTAAATCTGGAAAATTAGCACTAAGAGACTGTAAAATCTTGTGCCACATTTGAAAAGAACCTGAATATCTACACAGACCTATGCTGGTTTTTGTTTTGACCTCCAGCCAAAATACAAATGAGATTCAGATGAGATTAATGTTCCTGTGGTATGATACTCAGTGATTTTTTTTTTAACTCTTGTTTTACAAGAACTGCATTTTACAACCTAAAAAAAAGAAAAAAAAGAAAGAAAACAAAAACCCCAAACCCAAACAGAGATGTTATATAATTGCTAAATTTCCATTTTAAATATTTTTGTGTGTGTGTGTGTGTGTCTTTGGTGTTGGTGGGGTTTGTTTTTTATTTTTTGGTTGGTTAGTTTTGTTTTGTTTTGCTTTGTTTTTTCTTTAGTGCCTTATCTTTGGGATCTATAAGACCAAAATTAAAATCAGACCAATGCAGTTCTTAGGAGGAGAAGGAATTGAAAAATAAGTAATTTATGCTGTATCCAGAATATCACCAATGGAAAACTATAGCTGTTAAGTTGGCTTTAATCTTAAAGAAAAATTAATTTTACATAGTCTATTTTTTTTTTCTTTTTGTGATGGTGGACAAAATTGTTTCAACTCATTTTGCTCGCTTTCGTCATTTAAGGTATTTAGTGAAAGAAACAGTCGCTGCATCCACTAAAACTTTGAAGCAATGATAACTTACAAAATAATTTTTCTGAGATAGAAGTGAAAAGCATCACATTGAAAGAAACCCTAAATAAAGCCCAGCCTCACCCGCTTTTCTTTCCAGGACTTAGTACATGACCCAGTTCATAGATGATAAAATAAACAAAACCATCAAAAAAAACCCAAACAACAAGGAGTGGTTGAGAAAGAATATTCATTTTTATTAAAAATAAATACTTCAATGTATTCAGAATGAATCAAATTCTTCCGTACGTAAACATCAGTCATAACAGAATGCTTTTTAATTTTTTTTCAGAAAACTAGGATATTAGAAATGAATCTTCCAGGGAGCCTTATTAGTATACAAAACTTTAATGTAAAAGCCAGACTAATAAGGAAGCCAGGTCATGAAAACTACCAAGCAGAAAATCCCTTAAAATATTATCACACTTTTCTCATCTATTGGTCCAAGTTTTATAGATAATAATAGTGTTCTTACATGTTGATAGCCAATCATTTTATTTTAGATTGAAGCAGGTTAGGGAGAGTATGTTTGATCTCACTTGTAAAATGCAGGTGAATGACTGTAAGAATCTGCTTCTAGAGCAGTTCTGTGTGGATTTCTGGAGTCTTCTGTACAAGTCAGCTTGCAGAATGTTGAGGTCAAAGAGGGAAGCTTTATTCAAGCTACAGCCAAAAGGTATAAAATTTGAAGAAGGGAGGACCCTCTTTATTTCATTTTGCATGAGAAAAATTATTTGGGACAAACAAAAGGTCCATACACCCTCTAACCATCTCCCTTTAGCCATCTGGTAATGCCTAAAATCAGATGACTAGAGAAGATCCTATTAATGAAGAAAAGGTAGTAAGCTAAAAATTATACATGATCTCAAATGGCATCTGGGCAAAATAATAGAAGAATGATTTAGAAATTACTATTAAATATTAAAATTCTGTCAGAAATCTAAGTTCGTGTAAACTTCAAGCACACAGAATTCTGTGTCAAGGAGTTGAGTGGGGAAATCCTCTCATATTGAAGTACAGTTTCAAGCACTGAAGACTGAAGGGTCATTCACTTAATAAGGGTGTAAGAAATTTTCAGGCTTTAGTGAAAGTTAAAGTCTTGTCTTGCAATACAAAGGGGTACAAAGGCAATGCAAAGAGTTTTCAAGTCCTTCAAAGGAGAGAATTTTTATAAAGACACAACTTAGTGTGGTGTTTGTTTGGGTTTTTTGTCCTTAGAAATAAAAATCTGGCTGAATACAATTATATTATGATATTTTAACCACAGAGAAGATGCTGGTCATCCCTACGGTGTAGTTAATGTAGCCTACTAGATCAGTTCATCTGGTTTGTGTTCAAACCAATGAGTCTTACGGACCATAAAGTGAATTGGGAAGGCTCATCATTTTTTAGTTCCACTATCATCTTTGAACAGCAGAAACAAAGAACTGACTGGATGTCATGGTTTTGGCAGGAATAGAGTTAATTTGCTTCACTGCAGCTGGCATAGTTCTGTGCTTTGGACTTAGTGTGAAAGCAATGTTGATAACACAGAGATGTTTTAGTTGTTGCTGGGTAGGGCTTGTACTAGTGAAGGACTTTTCCAGCTTCCCATGCTCTGCCGGGTGCACAAGAAGCCGGGAGGGGAGGGGGCACAGCCAAGAGAGCGAATTCAAACTGGCCAAAGGGATATTCCATATCATGTAACGTCATGCCCAGTATGGTAACTCGGAGGAGCTGGCCGGGGGAGGGAGGCAGCAATCGCAGCTCGGGGACCAGCCCAGCAGTGGTGATGAGCGGTTGTATTGCTTGTGTTTTTTTGTTTTCTCCCTTTTCCCCTTTTCCTTTTCCTTTTTATTATGTTATCATTATTGTTATTATTATCATCATCATTATAATCATTATTATTTGATTTTAATTATTAAACTGTTCTTATCTCAACCCACAGGTTTTGGGCTTTTGTTTGCTTTTGCTCTTCAGATTCTCTCCCCCATCCCTCAGGGGTGGGGGGAGTGAAAGAGCAGTTGTGTGGTGTTTAGTGCTGACTGGGGCTGAACCACGACACCGAGGAAAGAAATTTGCTTAGGGAATGATTCCACCTGTAAAAATAGATGCAAATTGATTTAACTTTGGTTATACTTAATATGTATCCTTATCTAGTTGCATACTATACCATTTTTGTGTTCCTCCTGTGGAGAACGACATGTTTGTGCTGCAGCGTACCAGAGGATCCTGGTTCCCTCAATTCAGAGGCCTGACAAGAGCACAGTACAGACTCAGTCTGGCCCCACGCCTAGGCTTCCTTCCCATTGAAATGAAGGGGACAGCTTGTGCACTAGTAGGTCTTACCACAGTATGGGACCCGGATGTGGTCAGGGCATGCACTCGCCTCCAGGCATTCAGAACCACCTCTGTGTCCAGCAGGTTGGATGTAGCCTGAAACATTTTCTGGAGAAGCCTTTTGCCATGAAATCCAAAAAGCCATCCTTTCAACTCTGACAGCCAACTTGCATAATATGAAGATAACTGGCTCCCTTCTCTGCTTCCCCACAGGCACCCGCTTCACACAGGTTATTGCACTGCTCTAATTTTAATTCATTAACATATAAATTCCAATATATATTTTCCTCATTTATGAGCAAGAAGTAACATGCACAACTCCCCATCCCATAGGAATATAGTAAAATTAAATTAATTGATGATATTAAAATATTCTGAAGGTTTAAAGCATTGTAAAAGTGGTTAATAATGCTGTTTTACATTTTTTCAGGAGTCCTGCAGAGAAATATGTGATTTCTCTCTTTTTATTAATGACACCAGCAATTTTCTTTGTCTTGTTAGTATTAATAAATACTCTTCTACTACAGTATATTGTTTACTCTCATTTGAAAGGATTAGTCATTCTGAAGTCCCTTCAAGGAAAAAAGTTATGATATTCAAAATGTTTTTGCAGCAATCAGTCCATAATTACACAATATCAAGGCCTCTGTGGCATACTACTGAATATTTGTTCTTCTTTTCTTTTGAGACAAGTTTTTGAGTATATTTAGAACAGTTAGGATTCTTTCCTCATATATGTTACATTCTATCTTGATTTCTTTTACCTTAGTTTTGGTTTTCCAGGTGTTTTAGGCTTAACAATAAACGACAACAAACATAATAAATTTAATGAAGGTTAAATATAGAGAAGTTGGAAATCCATCATGGTGGTATTTGTAGATATTAGGCCATGTTACTTGTCAACGTGGAAAAACTTACAGGAAAGGAACTGCTTACAAGAAAGTTGTGCAGATTTCCTAATGAGTTTTTTGCAGAATATATCACAATAATATATCTTTGCTGTCTGTTGCCTGTCTTTCCTCCTCCTCCTTTTGTTCCTTATAGTCACCCCAACAGCAACCTCTGTGACCCCAGTCATTCCTTACTTACTGTGTTAGTTCTTACTGTGACTTTCTCGGAAGGCAAGAGGACAGTTGGTATGACTGCTCTGTCTTTGTAATCTCCCCACTTCACATGAAAGAGGAGCAACAGGTTCTGGAAGGGTTTTGCAAAAAGAGGAGGAACATGAGAGACTTCCAACATTTGACAAGACTGAATTTGTAGTTGGTGGGATGAAGCGGAAAGGAATTGTTCTCTTGTCTTTTGAAGTTTCCACAGTGTGTGTTACTAATAAAATCTCTCTGAATAATGCTCTGTGTGCTACAGCATTTATCAAGTTAAATTCCTATGTACTTAAATAGCAGCTCTCCATCCAAAACAATAGTGAGGAACACTAAAAGTAAACCCACAAAACATCAATGAATAGTAGTTGATATGTTTGTGGTGTTGTGATATTTCTAATTAGGGGTAGTAAAAGCCAGTCGCCTTGTACCAATCTTATGCTTCTAGATAAGAAATTTTGTAACAGTCCCATTTACCATATTCTTTTTTTCCATCTGATAAAATGCTGAGTGCGTACCTATTTCTGCTTTCATAACGTCTCAATAGAAATGTCTAAATTATCTTGAGTAATCAACATTAAACAGATTTCTATGTTTGAAAAATAAATTTTATTATTTCATAGAAGACTCTCCTGAATGTTATTACGCTAAATATGAAATTTAAATATCCATTTCTAAATTTGGTTTTCAAGTCAGAAATCCTAACACATTTTACTTGTTTTATCAAAAGGCATAAAGCTGCCTTAGCTTCCTCAGAAGACATAATGACTGCTATAAAGTTATGAACAAATATCATGTTAGTAGTCATGAGAATTCCTGATGCATTGTTGTTATTATTTTAAAGGTTATTAAAATTAAAGGGGTTAATGAACAGTTTTATTTCTAGCCCTACATTGACATTAGTCATGGGCCAGTAGAAAGACTGAGGTAAACGTGTGCATTTTCCCACTTTATAAAGTTCTTTCTTTTCTCTGATTTGTTCTGTAGCATTGAAGTTACACAGCATTTAAGTTGGAGGTTGGATATGATATTGGAAAATTAATTCCAAATGAATTATAATTTCTTTTCAGGTAATTCCATGTTGGGATTTAGCCCGGAAAAGTCCAACATGCTATTGATCTTTCTTGCTTTTCCACTGCAACACTTCCTGAACATAAACTATCAAGTATGTCAAACAATTAATATAACTGCTCTTTCAAAAATTTTGCTTGAAGGGAACATCTTAAATATTCTCATTGAAATAAGTTCATGACTATAGGACCTGGAAATCTGACTAGGATGCTAGATATCTCTTCTTCTCTACAAGGAAGTTAGTTCAACTGTTGTTATATCATTCATCTTTTCTGTAGCATCTAACTCAATTTTCCTTCATTAATTACTACCTCAGAACACCAGAAATTTGTATGGTGGTTGTTTTTCTAAGTAGGCATGAATGGCATCTGTAATGGATTCATAAATGTCTTTTTACTTCTGACCTTAGTGGAGACTGAGGTGAGGTCATTCAGGTCAGTGCTGATTCACCTCACTCCTTAAAACCCTTAAGTATGATGACAGACACCTCCTCTATTTGACAGGTATGTCCTATTGAGCCAGGAGACTGCTGAAGCTGAGCAGATCTTCTCAGCTATTTTCCTTAGGACCCCTTAGCATTTGCTCTAGCCTATAATCTTTTTCTAGTGTTCTTTTTGAATTAGTGTGTCTATTCATAATCTAAGTGGCAAGGCTCTTCTATGTGCGCTTCTAACTAATACCGGCAGTACAGGTAATGTAGTTAATTTATAGCGAATTCAAAGGTATTTTGTACCTGCTTAAATAGTGAGAGGACGAACTAGATTGAGTTGATGATACCGCAAATCATTTAATAACAATCCACAGGATGTATAGGAAGAAAAACTTTCTATTTATTTTTATATTAATCATAAAATGTTCAGATGTGTGTTAATAAGGCCACTTTGCTGCTCTGCTCACTACACATTAAACTTTAAGCAAAGAATAAAAAATATATATGAAATGCAATCATGCAGGGTTAAAAAGTCTGTACTAGCCAATGAGCCTGTAAAATCATTATTAATTATATGTATGTATTTATATGTACAATATATCATACTATCTTACTGGCCATCTTAGAATTAATTTTTATTCTTGTTTGCCATAAGAATCTGGAATGTATTCATTATATATTTAAGAAGTTATGCCAACTACTTTGAATACAAAAGGTACTAATTGTCAAGATATTTGTGCTGGCAGCTACATTGAGGTACTATTGATCTAGCTGAATTACCAGATAAGGCACTTTAGGTAAATCCTTACACATTTTTCTACACTGCAACAACCGTGTATCTGACAGGGGTTTCACACACAACGAACATTGGTTCACATCATGCACACACCAGTCAATGGCAATGGTCTGAGCTTTTTTTTAAAGCTTCCATTCCAAGACAGATACTGCCTTTGTATGCCAGGGGTTTCATGCATTTCTGTTAAGGAAGACTCTAGGGTCCTAAAATCAATGTTTTACTATTTGCTGTTTACAAGATAAAGATTATACTTTAATGATATAGGCCTGTCCGTGTTGCAACTTGCCTATATAATTAAAATTCCCACAAGCATAGTAGTCTGAAATAACCTTAAAGTTAAACCTTGCCTTTCCTTTTCCCTTCCTCTTACCTTGCCTTTTATTGGCCGCTTTCCTTGGAGTTTTAAAAACACCTTTTCAAAAGGTTCGTCATCGTTACCCAGAGAATGGCCTGTTATGATACTGAACTTAAGTATACACTGAGCGCTGTTATAGGTAACTCCCACACTCTCAACTTTTCTATTAATTGCATGTTTCTTACAAATGATAAGTTGTCACCTCCATCAGTGTGCTACACCAGGTAATCCTTGAAGGACAACCAAAAAGAAAAGCAAGTTTATTGTTACTTGCTTTCTGTCAGAGATATCAGCTCAGGACTTGGGAGTCAGCTCACTCACTGGAATTGGAATATCAACATTATTTTTTTTCTATAATTTTTAACATAATAAATTCTTTGTTGCTAGGAAATGCTATACATATCCAGCTGTAGATAAAATTCCAACCCAGTGTAATTTATCTACACTGTGCAAAGATAATTCAAAAGAATCACTCTTTTTTTGCTGTGAAAATAATACAGTTTATATTTACATTCATTATCTAACTTAGTGCTCTATGTAGGTTAGAGTCAGAAATCGCTGATTTGATACTGATTTTATTGCTGTGTTAAAATCTTAGATTCAGTTATATGCATTTCCTCTTACCAAACAAAACATTAAGGGTTTGGGGTTTTTTAGGTTTTTCTTTTTTGTGGTTTTGTTTGGCTTTTTTTTTTTTTTGTTCCTACAGAGAACTCTGTGAGAAAACCCAATAACGATTCTATGTTTATACCCTGCATTTTAAGGTACTACATGTATAAATATTTGTCATTTGTTTCATTACAATGCCTTTTGGCTTCGTTTTGCTTGTCAGGCATTCTGGCAGATGACAGTTTTTAGAAGCTCCACAACAGTTTTGTGAATACTTCTGGGAAGCTTTTTTTGGTTGTACACAACAGCATAGAAGAAAGTATCAATATGTTTAGCTAAGCTATTGACTGATTGCCGCTGTGAGCTGATTATGCATGAAAGTTGATCTTTCAGTACTGAGCGAGGTTTTGAAAGTAAAGTAATTGGATAACGTGTAATCTTAAGAAAAGGAAAAGGAGGGCTGCAGAGAAAGATGATGAGGCGAAGCAACTGGCAGCAAGAACTCTGTTACGTGGAAAGACCAAAAGCGGAGACAGGACTACTATGCTTTGCCAAACCATAAGAGATTGCTCTTAACTACATCAGACAGGGTTTATCATACGCTGTGAAGTAGCGCTGTTTTTCCATGGGACACCGCAACTGGGCGTCTAACTCTGTGCTGAATAGCACTGTAGCCTGCCATTTTCTCTTCCCAAGATATATGTCAGGCTCTGCTTTCCATGGGGAAAAAGGCTTTGATTGACTGTTCAGGCAGGCTACCCGGACTGCGCGGTGCATCCTGGAGTTTGCTTGCCTCCCAGACTGTATGTAGCCTCAGGGATAGATATGGTATTGTCTGCTGTAAACCAGGGAAGGAATAATTAGGGTATTGTACTTTTATTTAGAAATAATTTTTCTGCCAGAATATCCTTCATTAAGAGTCAGTGAGGGAATCATACTGTAAACCCTTAGTGGCTGCTTTTGGATTTCTGGAACTGAGTAAGAAACAAAGATAAAGAAAAGAAAATTGTGGACTAGATTATTTAGCAGAGGTTTAAGGTGGAGGGTCTTGTGCTCAAAAAGTGCCCTTGACAAAGGAGATTGCTGAGATCGTAGAGAGCAGAATGAATGACAATCAGTTATAAATATTAAATATGAAAAGCATGCAGATATTCAAAAGACTGTGATATATACAATCATATTACCGTACAAGAGAAACAAAACAAATCATTGGGGTGGGGGATACATTTATTTACTTTTTAAAAATCTAGACAGCCAGATGAAGCAGAAAATTGTTTGGCGCATTAGATTTGTGGACTGCTTTCGTCTTCTGCATCATTGGAAAAGAAAAAGATTTTTTTCTTAATAAAAATGAAACTTGAGAATATTACAGATACAATGTTAAGAAGTTAAAAGGAGAAAAAAAAACAAAAAACCTGTGCCAAGGTCAGGTCCTGAGAGGCTTGTAAGGAAACACGAAACACTAGCTACATAGCAAATAAAAATCTTCTATACATATTTTTAGTAGTGTGCTTTCATCTTGCTTTAATAATACAGTCTTTACTCCAACTTTGTCAGAGACTCTGTGGCTCATAAATATTCATTGTTTTAAAGAAATTATGTAGATTTTGTTTTAAAGTCAATATTGAGTTTGTTAATGAAAATGGCTCAGTTAATTAACTAAATGGTATACTAAACAGGACTTATATGAAATTCTTTCTTACACTGATTGTTTTTCATGAAGAAATGATGCATAAAAATTAACTTCACCCTTTTCTATTTTAGATAATTCTTTTGTGCACGTTCTAGGGTTGGTGATTTTAAGCAGATAAAAACTTTCTTAACAGTGGCTGTGAGAATTGCTATTTTATGCAATCATCTTACTAGTGTGATGGAAGTGTCAGTTGTGATTTATCAATGAGTCTGGATTGAAGCTTGCATTTAATAGTTTTTATGGCTTTAGTTATTTCTTTATTACCCAAGTCCTGGCTTGGACAACATAAGAACCTGCTTTCAGTCCAGTAATGCTATGGGTTGATTGCAGTGTGGTCACGTCTCCTTTCTTCCCTAATAATTGTATTTTTGCAGAAATGGAAGAGTAAAGCAGAAGCTGCTGCTTGTTTTTCTTTAGTAAGGAAAGCAATTCATACAGAAATGTATACGTTCTTCATTCTTCTGTGTGCAAATAATTGTGGGGTTTTTTTCTTCCCCACCCCACCCCCGCCAACCGGTCACTACCAGTTATGCTATACTAGAAGCCCACTTTCACAAAGTGCTTTGTATTCCAGAGAGACCCTCCCAAGCAAGGAATCTGCATAGACACCCCACAAACTGCAATGAATATGACCAAAAGTATGTTATTTTAATTTATCATAATACGTATATCAAGAAAGCTAAATTTTATTCCAATGTCAGATTCATGAAAATAAGATCCTTTTATAAGTGCTGCTCTGTTATTGAGAGGTTGGTGTGACAGCTAGCAAGAGAAAGTGATATCTTATCTAATAGTGGGAAAAAACCCTCAAATTTCCACTACTGTTAAAAAGTTAGAATTTGGGATTTCTTTTCTGTCCACTCACCATTAGGAGAATTCTCTGTATTCTTTTTTGACAAATGACGTGTTGGGGAGATGGGCCTCCTCATCTATATTCCCAAGCAGCTGGGTCATAACTGCATTACCTTCTCTTTAGTCATTTCAGGTAAATAGGAAATGACCTTGACATTGACTTGTGAGAGAGAAAGGAAATACTCAAAATCAGGCATTGGTCACTTGAAATATAATGTATGCAAGTCATTTCAGTGACTTTGCTTACTTTTATCAGTGGCAGCTGCTGATAATGACAGTGATGCCTTACTAGTAATAAAATTTATCAGTTCTTTCATTTGCAGTGACACTTCTGACCTCTGCAAAACTATTCGCCTTTGTTTGTTCTTTCTCACTTAGTCTCTCTACCTAATTAGTTTCGACTTTTTCATATTGAGCATTGTTCCTGAGTTACAGGACTGAACTGTAACTCCACAACTATTATTTTAATTGATACTGCTTTAACTGAATCTGCTTTCTGGATATTCATAAGGAATTAAACAGAACAGGGACACAGCATATGATTTTATATCTAGTGACATACTTTATACAACTTCTTCCTCCCTTTGTACTTATTATTATCATAAGAATTGGTATTCCTTTCCATCTGCTCAGCTCTAATTCATCCCATAGTGCATGCACAAAACTATGTGCATAGACTGAAAATAACTATCTAAAGCTAAAGTAGGAAATAGCAGTGGAAAACTGGGGCATGTGAAATGTTCAAGGAGATCTAGACTGCCAAGCTGAGCATATGTATCATTTTGCACCGAAGTAATCAGATGGGGGTGGGGATGGAAAGAACATAATATTGTATCATTCAGGTTTATTGTGAAGGAAGATCATCCAAGACATCAGGTTAGGATGGAACAGAAACAAGCAATGCAATTAATTTTAGAATTCATAAGGAGAAGCAATGAAAATATTTAGATGAAGATCTAGACTTTGAAAATATGCAATTATTCAAATTCCACAGAGTGTTCTCCTGTTTTGAGAGATGTTATCATTTCTACGCTGGTAATTTATTGGTGGTTTTTAAAGTATTTTAATAAAAGGAGAAAAATTGGAATACATAAAATTAAATAATTGGGAAATGGTCTGATAGTTTAAGATTAGAATAAAATTAAGTATTGTGAAGACCAGTGGCAGTTGGTAAAATTAGGCTCTTCTACCGTTTCCCAATTTAGAGCTTAAATCTTTTCTGTTATTCTGTTACTAAGCTTCCAATTAATCTAACTTAATTAACACTTGAACTGAAGTACAAAATTTTAAATGCATCACATGCTTTGAGATTAATGTTTTGACATATATTGAAGTTACATGGTCCTTTGATGTTGAAATCAGAATTTTGTCTTTGAAAGTATAATCCATAATTTTGTTGTCCTTTGCACTTGCAAATTTATTCTTTCCTTCGGTTGCTAACCAAGGTATGTTTTCAATGTTGAACTGCTGCCTAATAAGGCAAAGTTGAAAATATTTAATTTGCATACAAAGACTAAGGTAGATTCTTAGAAAGATATTCCAGTTGAAGCTGTCCTTTCTTCAGTTTTTTCTTTCGCACCCTATCTTCCTTGCCAGCCTACAACTTTCCTTCATCAGGCCTGTGTTCAGTCTTAGGCAGATTTGGGGGAAAGCACCTCACCCATTTGACCTGTTTTTACTCTTCTGCGGGTGTTGCCTTATGGTCACCGTTCCTATAGGTCTTCCCCTCTTAGAAAAGGACATCAGCCCACCTCTGATAAAACCGAAGTCTTTCTTAAATAGGAGGGAAAGAGGTAAGATACCAAAGGGAATGAAACTAAGGGGACACCGGATGGTTACCCCGAGACAACAAACGAATAAAAGGAGGATGGGAAGGGAGGGGGCCAAAAATGTAGAAAGGAGAATTGAAGTGGGTCACTAGCCATTGCTCACTCATCCCTGGAGGCATCCAAGAACTCGTAGAGAGAGCCCAGAGACAACAGGGCAGTAGAATGGCTGTAGGTCCCACCAGCGTCAGAAGCCCGCCTCAGAGGCGGAGCTCCTGGAGCTGTGACTAGCAAGTTTTGGAAGACTGTGAGTAAAAAGCTAGGGAAACTTCTGGAGGGCCCCATCTCCTTGTGTACTCCTCTGCCACAGAAAGGGCATAAATCTGGACACCCAGTCATCATGTCCAAGTCTGTTGTTCCATGGAGGTTTTCCCAAATTATGCTTCTGCTGAGCTGCAGAATTAGCTCAGGAAAAAAGCTGTCTGCAAGAGATAATCTGCAGCAGTACCTTGGCTTGATAGGTGGACTTGTAATTACCTTCAACTCATCAGGGTCTAATCTGATCAGCCAGCTTGACAGTTTGATGCCAGAGTTTTGAAAAAAAAAAAATACAAACCACACACCAAAAAAAAAAAATGCAGAACAAAAAGAACCCCAAAAACAAAACAGGTGAGCAAATTAAATCCCTGAGATCCAGAATCTAAGAATCTGATTCCCACACAGTGGCATGTAACATGTTACCTGGATCTTACAAGGTATTGCTTTGTTAAATGCTTATCTGTGCTTATCTGTGACCCTAACCTGAGTTTGAGGAAAGTCCTTTATTTTTTTACGGTTGTTCATTCAATCTCTGTGGTAAAAGTAGATGACACTAAATGTCTTTATATAATGAACTGACTCATATTGACCTAGATTTATTTTTTCATTTTTATATAAAATAATATAATCCTATGTTTGTGCTATAATTATAGAGCAGGAGCCAAGTTGTAAGAAGAGGGCTGCATTTACTTACATCACAATTTACCTCTTACGATAGGTGGGATTTATTTTACTTTCTTTTCTTGTCTGATTATTTTTTGAAAACAGGACGTTCAAATAGTCTCTCACAAAAATCTAGTCTTTCATATTCTGCTTTTCTGGATCAAGTGTACCTTAATATATAATCACTTCCCCATCCCCTCCTCCGCACAAAGACTCTACAAATTTTTCTTTCTCTGTCTTGTGATAGACCCAATATGCTTGATTAATGTTAACTGGAAGCAGATTAATTTAAATTTCAGATCTTCAGAAGTCATCTTGGATTTTTATCTGCCCATGACTACTTATTTACTTTCAGTAGTATTTCTGTGGAACTTGTTTACGTTAATATTAAAGCTACTACACATTGGAGATTAACATTCAAAAGTTGTAAGAAAGATGAAACTAATCTGTGAAATTAGGCCAAGGTCTGCATAGATAGTGAGTTAACACATAAGGGAAATGAATGCATTTTTAATTGTTTTCTTTCGTAGCTGGGGCCATTCTGGAAAAGCAGAGTTTTTATTGTATTTAACAAGATTAGGAAGACAGAAAAAGTAATTTGACTCACGGGTCAGTTTTATTAACTAGGACATTATAGGGTGGCTATAGTGAACAATGGAGGTAATATATGGAAAATCAACTGCTTGAATTACAAATATCACTTAAGTATGGTCTAATAGATCATACACAGAGTATATGTAGAGGGGTTATTTTAGTACCAACAAATTGGTATTTTCAAACCAAATTTGTGAAGAAATGCACGTATCATGAGATGGTTGTGCTCTTCCCATTCTCTCAGCTGGTAATTGTTTGGGGGCGGTTGTTTTTTTTGTTTGTTTTCTTGTTTTGTTTTGTTTTTAAAGTAACCTGCATTGCTTTCATGTCTCTAAAGGGTTTAGATTTATTGTCTTCTGTGAAATACCATCATTAGGGATTAGGAGTTAGTAAACAGCAGTAATACTTCTGTAGCTGGGCAATATGATAGCAATGTTTCCATTAATGCTGTTTAACTTTACAGGGAATTTAAATTTTATTTTGTCTATCAGAACCCTCATGTTTTGCTACTTTTAAGAGGGTTGCTTTAGTAAAAACATGTGCTTAGAAGCAATGAACATTGGGAAACCTCATTTTTCTTGGTATGGAAAACTAACCTTACTTCTTGGCTGATTTTAATAATTAACTGTCATTGTTTCTTTTCTCTGTCCAGGCCCTATATTTGCTGTTGTGAATAATTTTTATTTTAAAGTACAGATGGTTTCTCCCCTAGTATATATTTGCAATGTTGCCCATTGTGTAGCATAGTGACACCTCACCTCTCTAGGTATAGAAAACAATCTGGGAAGGACAGCATGGTGCTTTGCGTTGGCTTATTCATTTCCAACCTGTTCCTATATTTACTCCAAGTTCTTCAGTGCTGTCGAACTATGCCATTCACCGATTCTTAATTTCTGATGTTGTTGGCACAGAAGGATTTGCCTGGTAAAAAAATCTGACTGCTTTGAATGCAAATCAGAGATCCAAGTGGCCTGATCAGCGATCAGTATTGATTATGTATTTCTTCATTATTTTTCTTCACTGTATGTATCTGCTCACGCTATTTAGACTCAACTGTCAACTCTAAACACATTGTAAGAAAACTTGTAAATATCTAGAGTCAAGAGTTCAGGAAAGGTTTTATATCATTCAAATCAGCAATTTCATATTTTTACCCTTGCTTTTCCTGATTAAAATGTTACTTTTAAAACAGTTTCATATACCAAGATAACAAATTCTTTACAAAACAAAAAAGAGAAGCCTGATGCTGGGGTTTAGGACTTTTTGTGTTTTGTTGTGGTGTGTGTTTTGTGTTTCAGGGTTTGTCTTTTGGTTTTTGTTTGTTTGTGTTGGGTGTTTTTTTATTTGCGATTTTTTTTTTTTAAGGAAAGCATGTATTTTGACTCACTTGCAATATATGTACTGTAATTATTTGATTGGTGGGTCTACTCCTTCCTTCCCTTCTTCCTACCAGTGTATAAAACTTGTATTTTAACATTTTATATAAAAGTATATGTGTGTAGTGTTAAATTGCTTTGTGTTACTTTTTTAATTTGCCAAAAAACTGGCTTCTGGTATTTTTTTCAGGTGTCCAAAGATCTTCCAGAGAAGCAAAAAGAAATAGAGATTCTGCTACAGGATTTCATTGAACTTGATCAACAACTAAATCAGGTGGTACTGTGGGTAACACCTGTCAAGAACCAGCTGGAGCTTTATAACAAAGTGGGTCAGCCAGGAGCTTTTGATATTAAGGTAAATTTTCTTCCATTCTAAAAAAGCATCAGGATATTTAAGTGTTCAAAAAGCCAGATTCAGTATTAGCTCTATAGTTTGTATTAACAATATAGCTTTGAGACAGAAGTCGGCAGGAGTCCCCAGAAGTTCATAGTTCTATGAACTAAGGAAAACTTTTATTCCTTTCTGTTAAATGCTTTCTAGCAATAGGGTAGTTTAGAACTGATGGTTCCAAGGTGAAATATAAATGTAATCTATAATTTTTGCCATATCATATACATGAAACAATAGCCCTAAAAGTCAATACATCAAATTTTAATACAAAGTGAACTAAGATTCAAAGATCAGTGTTGGACTGTTTAAGCTATTTCATTCAAGTTAATGTGACTACATGAAAATCAGAATAGTTGGGGCCATATCACGATTCTCATATTGCAAGGAAGGATATCTAACTGCACTGGTAACATTCCAGTAAAAAAACAATAAAGCTGATTGTCAGTACCTGTGAGCAAATATTTGTCATCTGATCCTTGACATGTATTTAGGTGTAAAAATAATGCCTGCATATGGGTTGGGTAAGGCCAGAGAAGCTAAGGATGAAAAATACTGATTAGAATCAACTGGCCTGCAGGGTGTATGCTTAGACCTTTTGGCCTTGCATTTTGTCTATGCCTTATGAGCTTGTCTTTGCATAAACTGGGGAAATATTTAAAATACGATAGCTTATTGAAATCCATGAAATTTCTTTGGTTTATGTAGCTAAGCATCTTGTTTACCTAGATAAAGATTAAACAGAAAACACTGAGTTTTGTGTTGATTTTGATGATGCAGTTTTCAGTGAAAAAAAGAAAAAAACTCTATAGTTTTAAAACTTTTCTTGCCTTGCATGAAATGGAATAATATCTGCTTCTGAAGATGTGTGATTTTGCTGAGCATGGTTATTAATTTCACTTTAACTTAGTTTCTTTTAAGGAATGGTTTTAATGCCACTTTTTATGTCATAGAATCACATTATATAAAAGAGTGAATCTCAAGTCCTGTTGCAGTCCTATAATTGACAGAATGAGTTCAGCAATGACATTCATTCCCTTTTTAAAAGATAAAATTAGTATAGCTCTTTGCAAATGTCTGTATATATACTGAATGAGTGATGGAATTTTGCTTTAAAGAAAATCATCTATCCTTATTTCCTGTACTTTAACAAAAATTTTTATAAGATTCACCTGTTTTTTCTTATATTTTTCCATTCTGTTTCCTTTATTTCTAGAATGATTCCACCATTGAAGTGTATGTAAAATAAAAGCAGGGCTAAATTGCTACACATTTTAAGAGCATTGCTTTTCATACTGCTTGTGAAAGAGATGTTCTGCTTGGCTCTTTTGGTCCTCTTATGGTGATGTGTGACAGGAATATTTCTGAAAAACTGTTGAAAGAATAGCAAAAATTTAAAAAAAATCTGTAGTCCTGAAGTGGTGGGATGAAATCATCTATGTGTAGAGAGGTGAGGAACATGAAAGAGCTCCAAAGGAAGACAAATAAACTTTCTCTGTTTCTTTCATGGATAATTTTAGATCACTTAGATTTAAAGCTTGACCAGTTTTGATTGTAGATGAAACAGCTAGTTGCTTATACTATTGTAAGGTCTGTAAGCATATGAAGTGTATTAGCTTTTATCTGCATGTTTCTTATCAGGATTGCCTTTAAAAGACATAGATTTAACATCTTAAAATGTTGTTTACTGGTGGTTTACCGAGGCTGTAATTTTCTTCAAGGAGAGAATCTCTTACATTGAAGATTCTGTATTAAATATCTCTGAAGGCAAATGGGATTCTTATAACTTTAAGAATAAGCAGAGTAAGAGTTTTGAGACTGTTAATCATGACAAAACACACAGCAAAAATGAGGAGATATAATTCAGAAAAGCAGCCTATTTGTGACAATATTCAATTTTATACTCAACTTCAAACACATATTTCAGACCAATGCTAACATGCTGTCCTACATTAGGTCAAGTAAGTGCATACACATGCTCTTGAATAATTCTTGACAGGATTATGTGTATTCTTACATTACTGTCCTGCATATCTAATGCTATCTTTAAAAAAGTCAGGACAGCTGCATGATTCCCTTATGGGAGGGATGTATTCAACAAAGTCTTTTGCTCTGGTGTTCCCAAATACTGTGTAAATATTCAGCATTTGCTATACCACCATTTTAATTCCTTCACCGATATCCAGAGAACAATGAAATATCTTCTATAGGATTCAATAGCTCCTTTTTACAGACTCTGATGATCACCTAGTAGAACAAAAAGGTTATTGTTAATATTGTTAGAAAACAGATGGGATGAAAAATTTTACACATAATCTTTCTGGATATTCCAAAATCCTGGAAGGTATGAGGAAGGGATTTAAAACTGAAAACCAAGCTTGTGAATATGGCACTTGAGTGAGAGAGACCTGTAAGTCCTCAGGAAAACCAGACTTTTGTTGTTATAGCATTTGACATAATGGGTTACAAATTTTAATTTTAATTTCAATTAGGACATTGTCTTTTATGAAATTTCTGTCAGTGTCCTTCACGCTAATACTAAGCCTGCAAGATAATGTTCTCCTCCTCCTTCTTCAGTTATTAAGTCCTCTCTTATCTCTTTTTTTTCCTAGCAGTCCCACGATCTCTGGAATGCTTTGTGTTATTTGAGACTTTGGGCAAAATCTTAGCTTGCAAAGTATGTAGATATTTCAGTTTAAAAAGCAGGAAAAAAAATCAAGAAAAATCTAAACACTGTGAAATTGTTGAAACAAAACTTATAAAAGTTTTTCAGTCCCAAAAAATATATTGTAATTTATAACAGCATTTACCATAAAATACATTCCTTACTGAACTGAAAATTTTGGGTTTTTTTCACCCCATTCTGCTATCATAGCTCTACACTTACTGTCCAGAAGTACAGCATGGATGCAATATAATTTGGCTTCATAATATTCTTGACCATAATTTAGAGACTACAGTGACACAATTAGAACCCAAGCCTTCAATTAGGCACCATAATTTTTAGAAGTGGTTTCCAAAATCTCAAGTAGGCTTTAATAACTCACTCATTTCTCACTTAATAAGAGTAGAGAAAGGATTCATTATTCCAAGGGCTAAAAAACCATCTGTAACAGTATTTGCTTCCTTCATGTTGTTAATCCTTAATTATAGTTTTCTTCTATAAACAGTCAAATATTAAAAAAAAATAAAATAACTGTCCAAATAAATGAACATTGAAATGTGTATCGGTAAGCTACCAATTTAAAGTATTAGGATAAGGTCTTCATTCTTTTTAAGTGTTCAAAATTTTTTTACCCCATTGACACAATCTCCCTTCTCAATAATACCGGAATATAGACTGCTCCTGTGAAATACTTATGTATATGCATGGGGAAGGCACGAAATCTACATCTATAAGAATTTCTTGACTCTACTGTTACTTGTGAACACTGGAACACTTCTAGGTTTGCAATGTACCTTCAATGTAGTTCTCATGCACCTAGAATATATTTCATATTGTGCCTTTTAGACTCTATGGATTTTTCTTGTTTTTCAAGCTAACAGTAAGACTTCCTTGTGCATTTGCTGTTTGACCTGGAGTTATTCTCATTCTGATAGCTATTTTGTGTGATTTTGTATTCATGCTTCACAAACTTAGACAAAATCATAATGAATTTCCAATTTTACAAAATAGTACAAAGAAAATACCAAAAATATTGTCTACATTATAACATAGAAAAAGATTTAAGTACTTGACAGTACAGCTTTGTTTACAGTACAGCTTCTGCCAGCGCTGGTATCTAGGTTATTGGTGTTTATGTCATTGGATATATCCATGTCAGGAGATCCCTTCAGTGCCGACAGATCAAAGTTTATCTCTTAATATGTGCTTGTTTTTTACGTACTGGTACTTTTTTTACCAGTACTTCTCTCAGTGCTAGTGACGTGTGGCTAGAGTGAAACCCATTTTCCTGGTCCTGCTTTCAGTTTACATTGAATGACTTCATTTTTCATAGTAGTTTGTTCTTTCTTTGTCAATGAAAATCCACAGCAAACCTGAATTCTAGGAAGTGATAGCTGATTTTCTACTGTTGATGCAACCATATCCTTCCAGTGCAAAGCTGGGGTCCTGCAGAATAACATGGATGATATAATATATTTTCTCTCATTGAGTGAATTTTGATGTAAGGAAGTTCTATTTATGTTTTCAGATGTGTCTGGATCTCAATCTGAACAGCAGTAGTTCCACTTCTGCCCAGGTTTTTGGGCTCTCTGAGGGTAGCCTTCCTTCTTTCAAGTCTGTGTCAGTTTCATAGCATTTTGAGAGATATTTCCCATGATACTTTGGCAGGTCTTTGGGCTAGAAATGTATGTGGAGGAGGATATCAATCTAACAGCAGCAGATACTAGACTAACAGCAGAGCATGCTGTGTGGCAGTTACTGAGGTGTGGACATGCACAAACTTCTAATAGGATGGTCTCTACTTTCCTCTTTAACCTCGACTTATTGATAAACATGCTGCCAGGTATTCTTTTTGTCATAAATATTAATATCAATGACAGCCTCTAAAAGAAGCCTTCATATACTGTTGGAATATTAAAATTTTATATGAAAGACCTGTTAGAGAGAGCGAGCTACAGCTGCTGCATGATATATGGCAACCCTGCAGCTGACTAACAGATAACTATTTGTCGTCTATCAGAAATGTGCATAGAATTAGTATAGTTGGTTCGATTTAAGGTCAGAAGATACTGCTCTGATCATCCAGTCAGATCTGCACTATAAAGTAATCCTTTCAGTTTTCTGAATTATTTCCTGCTTGAACGTCTGCGCACCTTTCTCAAAAACAAACCAAAACAAGACTGGTTTCTAATTACCAGGCATGGACAGTCATCCACATCTTGTGGTGAATTACTTCAACAGCTGAGTTAAAAACGTACACAGTTTTCCCTGGCTGAGTTTGTTTAGCTTCATCTTTCTGTCACTGCTTTGTTTTCCAAACTAGAGAGCGCTCCAATACTGCATTAATAGACAGTAATCAAGCTTTTTCCTTAACTCTGTTTGCTAACCATCAGTACTGTTGTTCTAATTCAGACAAGGAAGCAAATATAGAGTATCTAATTAGCATTAGCTCAAAAAGCAATTATTGTTGTGGTCAAAGCAATTATTTTTGTGGTCCTGATAATAATGTGGTTACCTTTAATCACAAAGTTATTTTGGCTAAGTCAGCTAATCAGAGTCTAAGTAGGTGGCAAATGTTGCTATAACTGAAGGTATAGTCAGTTCTGCATTGCCTCCTTAATGGAATATTTAAGGACGTACATGAGCACTTTGAAATGTATTTATTCTGATCCAGCCATCCAAATTTAATATACTTAAACCTTTTAGGGATATGTTATTCTGAACTTGTGGATATAGACCTATACTTTACACTTTGAAACAGCTTTGCCTACAGCATCAACAGTCTGTGGAGCTCTAGAATTGTGGCTAAAAGAAATTGTTCAAGTACTGACATTTATTTCCTCGTACTGACTGTTCTGCTGAGATTTGTTTACTTCACCTGCAAGAAAAAGAATAAGGGGAATCCTGGAAGGGAGGGTAACAAGTGATGCTTCGCTAGTTGTTTCACAGATTAAGAAAATATCTTCAGAAAGTCTAACTAACTTTTTCTCTTCATTTCTCTCAATTTTCTTTTCCTCTAAATATTTACTTCCTCATAGTCCTGTTTAATCCCAGTTCTAGGTATGATAGGACCACAAGTCATTGAGGATTTTTATTAGGTATTCCCAGACATTTTGCTTACAGGAAGAATCCCAGAAGGCTTAAAAGAACTGTTGGATTTAGAAGTCAGGGTTCAGTCTAACAGAGCTAGAATAATAGCGCTTTCTTAAATACATAAAAATCAAAATGACTGGATAAGATAGATCAGAAGTAAAAGCTTTCCTATCACAACCGACTGCAACTATGACTAAGATAAAATTAACATTCTGCAATCTGTTACAGTCAGATTGCACTTTTTAAATGTAGCCCATGTAACATCTGAGGAGTGCTAAGGCTTTAGAAAAAAAATTTAGGTGGGAGTTAAGGGGGTTTTTTACAGTCAAAAAAAGAACCATTTATATCCAATATGTACATGTGTGCATACACACATGGTAAGGAAGTTCTATTGTGTTGTCACATATTCAACAAGAAATCATTAGCTAAAATCATTTTTAGAAACTGAAATATGTAAAGAATGGAAAGTATATTTTCCAGTAAGGTAGAGAGAAGAAAAGCTTACGGATAGGCTAGTGTTAATATGGTTTTAGCTGCTGCTATTTTTTAGCTGTTACTATGGTTTATTTGCTTTGGTATTTAGTGTTTGAAATCTATGGGTCAGTATTTTTATTAAGTCAAGCATATAAAAGTGAAGTTTACAGATTTCTTTTTTCTCTTTGGTCTCCAGAAGTGCAATCCGGAGAAATCCACCTTAGTTAACCAAGAAAAGTAGGAGCTGGTACTTTTAATACCTTTTATTACCAATAGCAATCTTCAGTTAATGACATTTTCAAGTAAGTGTTCTTCCATAGAAAACATTTCAACTTTCCGAGGCAGTGGAATTTTATTTAGTGAATCCCTAGTTCAAAGACAGAATATTGAAAGAGGAAGAATGCTGCAAAATTTATTGAACGGTAACTTTTTAGTGGATAAAACAATCCCTGGAAAATATTTAAATCTTGCTAACCATTTATGTCCTTTAATTCTGAGTTTTGACTAGTGGTAGTCCAGAAAACCAAGAATGTGAGACAAACTACAGTCAACTTTTGGAACTTAATAAGTATTGTGGTACTTTGGGGTTTTTTAATCAGGTAACATTGCTAAGATTGTGAGGTTAATATGCCATTTCTACAGAATTTAATTGAAAAATCATTATTTTACAAAGAAACAGGGCTATCTATGGCATAGAATCAAAGACAATTTTAATTATAGGATTTCTAGTTGTCTTCAGAGAAAATAAGTAGTACCAGGTTAGGTTTATATCGCTTATGCTTCACATATGATGAGCTACCCTGTATTCCTAACAGACTCCAAGTAAACAAGTAATTAGCACTGCATATAATAAATATCAGTCTGAATTCAGTATTTCACTGAAATTCTGCTGGCCCTTCTAAATCTTCTTCTCCAGACAATAATAAAAGCCGCTTTGTTTTCCCGCCACGTTGCCTCCAAATCCTCCTGCAATCTCACTGGTCCTTTCTCTCTGCTTACACAGTTTCCCAGTCTTTTCCCTTTAATCCCTCCTTACCTCCTGGGTCATCACTCACCTCTCCTATACTCCTCTATACTTGAGTCCTCTTTTCCAAGGTTTACACAACCTTGATTTTTCCCTATGCTGCTAAAAAAGTTTCAAACTGTCTCTGGATGTAGTATTTATACCCGTTTACTTTCCATGGTGGTCACATGCCATATATTTAAAATAGCATATTGTGTTCATTCTTGACAGATAAAAGTAGGCCATCCTTAAAAAAAATAAATAAATCTTTATTCTTAAAAATAACTTGTATTTGGATTTTGTCCTTGGTAAGCTTTGAAAGACAATAGGAAAGCTGTCAACTGTTGTCAATCACTTCATTGTATACTTGACAACCTCCAGTTAGAATATAAGAGAAGAGCATAGCTGAGGAGTAGCAAACCTAATTGTAGGCAAATAAAAGAAAATTCACCCACATGAGAGACAGAAAGTGTGGACTGGACATTGCTGTATTTTTCCTTCCATCAGCCTTCATTTGTCAGTTTCTGCTTGACAAGCTAGGCCAGATAAGTCAGATTTCAACTCTTTATTGGTTCTTTTACTTTTTCGTTTTGCTAACATTCTTTTAAATTAGTAGTTTTTATATGCAATGAGAGGTAATGTAGCTGATCCACATGAGCACCTACATACGCCAGAGATTTAACTCAATGTATCCTGACATCTGTGTCTGATTTGGCAAAAGATTGAACTGTGAAAGCTTCTGATGATAAAATATTGTTTGATTATGCAAACTACTCCTGTTTTCAAGGCGTTGTTAAGGTCTGTAGTAAATGTCAATTTAATGAACTCTTAGAACCTACAGCTTGATATTCTGTGCATAAATCAATTATCGCTCTTTCCAGAAATCTTTTTAAGGGACTTTGAGGAGCAACCTGCTCAATGTTTTCTTTGTGAGCTTTGATCATTTAGATTTTAAACAGTCTGTATCTAAACGTCTTCTAAAAAAATCTATTCCAAGTGCAAGAATATTAAATGATGTTAGCTGCAAATGGATTGTGAAAATGTGGCAAGACTTTCCCAATGAGTAGTCCTTGTAAATTTTTTAGTCTGTAACAGACTTTGCAGCCTTAAGGATGGATTGCAAAACCTATCTGTGTCGCAGCGTGTCAGGAGAGGAAGAAAGGAAAGACTTTTTTGAAAGGTGATCAAGTATTTGATGTGTGGGAGTATTTTTCTGGGAAATAATAGATGACTAGTAAATTAAGATGTGATTTCGTTCTTGAAAGCATAACCTTTCTAGAAGCTTGAGTAAGTTGCTCGGAAGTTAGTGACGTTGTACCTCAGCTTTGCCTTTTGACTTCCTCCCTGTACTATTAAAAACAGCTCAGAGAAAAATGTGGTTAATATAAAAAAGCATATATCTGCAGGAGGAAACTGACAGAGCAGTTTACCAAGGCTCTAGTGAAGTCAATAGCAAAACTATAGCTTGCTTCAGTGTAGATAGGTTTTCAGAGACAGGACATTTCCTCTCCTATTCAGAAAACACAGTTTTCTAATATATTTGCTCTTTGTGTTCTTCTTCATATACTCTTTTCTTAGCAGAAAAACTTCTTCAAAATTATTGAAAGCTCCTGGACACCCTTCTTCTTGATAATAGCATGTTATTTATTAAACAGTAACTCCTCTTCTGTAAGTTTATATATTTTGCTCTGCTGATCACATACAATTTAAGTACTGGAATCTGAAGAAGACCCCATACAAATGACTGCTTATATCTGCACAAAGTCCTGTTAGCTTTGGCTTAAGTTGCATTGAATTAATTTCTCTGTAGTAAATATTAAAGGCAGGGACCGTATCTCTTTGCAGTTTTTTGTACATTGGTAGCTATATGAATTTTTGTTACCTGATGGACATTTGAATAAGCTCGATGTTATTTTGACTGATATTTGAGTAAAAACTGATTTATTTTTTGATTGATTTTTTTGAGTAAAAATCAAAAGAATCTTAGTTCCTTCTCACACTAAAGTTAGTGAATGTGGAAAACACTCAGTCCTGTTTCGGATTTTGTGTTAAATTTCCAAGTAAATGTAGCTTTGAGATATTTCACATAGTGCTGTAAAGCTTAACTCTTGTGAGATACTCTTGTAAAGAGAGTCAACCTGTTAGATATTACAAATTCTGCAGTGAAGGATGATTATTGGCAAGTGGGATTTCTTTCTAAACTATTGCTGTGGGATGACCCTGGTAGGCATCTCAGTCTCTCACAGCTGCTCGCTTGCTTCCCCCACAGTGGGATGGGGGAGAGAATCATAAGGGCAAAAGTGAGAAACTCATGGGCTGAGATAAAGACAGTTTAATAGGTAAAGCAAACCTGCCCACACAAGCAAAGCAAAACAAGGAATTCATTCACTACTTTGCATCGGCAGGCAGGTGTTCAGCCATCTCTAGGAAAGCAGGGCTCCATCACGCCATCATTCCGACTGTACCCCCTTCCTTCTTCACCGCAGCTTTTATTGCTGAGCATGACACCATTTGGTGTGGTATATCCCTTTGGTCAGTTAGGGTCAGCTGTCCCCGCTATATCCCATCCCAACTTCTTGTGCACCCCCAGCCTACTTGCTGGTGGGACAGCATGAGAAACAGAAAAGACCTTGACTCTGTGCAAGCGCTGCTAAACAATAGCTAAAACATCTCTGTATTATCGACACTGTTTTCATCATAAACGTAAAACATAAAGACATATGGGCTGCTGTGAAGAAAATCAACTTCATCCCAACTAAAAGCAGTAAAGAACCACAGAATCATAGAATCGTTAAGGAAAAGACCCTTAAGATCATCGAGTCCAACCACTTACCTATCACTGCCAAGTCTACCACTAAACCATATCCTCAAGCAGTACATCCATGTAATTCTGAGTGTGGCTATTGTTTAACACAGGACACTACTGGGTAGTATTTGCTTACTAGTTCTTTCATTCCTCTACTTTCTAATTAGATTTTTCTTTATTCAGAGTGAAATGAATGGGTGAGATTTTAAAAAGATAAACTTCTGATAACATACTTGCTCACGGAAATTAAAAAAAAACACCAAAGTGCCACCACACAGAGTGTGGATATAACTTAGCCATTTGCAGTTGCAAACCAGGTAGTTGGAAACAAGCAAAGTGCATATTTTCCAAAATATAAGAACATAAATTTAATTTACTGAAATCTACCCCTGTTTCCGCTGCTGAAGTAACATACTGGAGCAGTCTTTACAATTTTTTCCAGTAATATATGCCACTGTAACTATTGGAAGACAAACTGCAGAAATATATCTTCATAAATATTCCTTTAAATGATGCATTAAAGATTAATACGAGAAGATGGGCGTATCTGAAAACATATTACAATCAACAAACTGATGTTAGAACTGTAATAGATTTTGATTTTTTTCTAATTTTCTTTTGTAGCCAGAAACTCCTCTGAAAATAATTATTTACTAAACTTGAAAAGAAGAAAAATTTACACATAAGCCCTGTCCTAAGAGAGAGAAGAATAAGCAACCAAGAATTAGATGGTAAAATAAATAAATAAATGCCTCTCTCCCAAGTTAAATTATTTTTGTACTGAGAGAGAAGATATTATGATTTCTTTTTCCTGTTTACAAGAAGAAATAAACAATTTTTATGACTCAATACTATTATAATTATCACTAAATTTCATTTGTCAGTCAAGATGCTTATGGTGGTAGTCTGTAGCTGTAACTGTCAATATAAGTAACTGTTCTTCCTCTTAAGCTGTTATTCTTCAGCATCTAAAAGAGTAAGTAACTAAAAGAGCTTGGTAAATTATTGGGACTTGCCTTATTTTCTCACAAGAATTTCTTGTTATGTTTTTGTGCCAAATTTCCTTCTTCTGTGTCAGTTCTCCTGGATTTGTTACTCTCTCTTATGTTACGTACCAGAAGTAAGACAGGATCTGTAGTCTAGGTGGAACAGGAGCAGCTGCTTCATCCTGTGTCCTGTCCAGCCTCAAAATAAAATATTCTGAATCATATCCAATCTCAAAAAAGTCTTCTTACTGGGCCTTTTCACAGTCCAACTGGATGATTAACTGTGCTTTATCAGTACATGACCACCGTAGCCAACTTTTTTTCATACGCCATATCTGCAGGTCATGTCTTTAGAGCTAATAAATTCATCTATCTTCAGTACCTCCAGGAAATTTCCTTTTCAGGACAGACAGCTGCAACGGATAGATACTGATTTCTCTGTGTGGTGAAAAAATTAGTATATTTCATCTCCTTTAGATGTACAGAGGAAGCTCACAGGTTTCTGATAGCCAACAGGAGAATGTGCTTTGGAAAAGACATCCTTTCACTCTGCAAAGTGGTGGGGATTGCTATTTCAGGCACTTTGCATGCATGGCTTAAATTGTGGGACCTTCTTAGTTCCACTTCAATGCAGAGGATTTCCTTTTTCTTTTCTTTCCTTCCCTTTTCCAGTACCAGGAATAAGAGATATTGCCGGGAGCGGAATGATGAAAATCACCACCAGTTCTTAATAGACACAGCATCTGCATGTTTTACAAACGGCACAAAGGCTGTACTCATAGGTTTAGAAAGGGTTATGAACTCTAAAATGTATGTTGCACTTTTTAGAAGGAAGAGGTTATTTGTGTAGTGCTCTTTTCTGTAAAATAATTGTTTCTCCTCTAAAGTATCTCAAAAATAGTTCACATAGGTCAAGACCTATACTTGAATCAATTTTACAGCCTCTCGTTAAAAGAAGATGACTGTCTTTTGCATGCTTTACTTTAAAAAGCTGGAGGAATCTCACAATATTCTTTTCCCCATTAAGAAAGCTTCTAACGCTGCCTTGGGTTTGTACTTTGGGTCTCACACATTTAAAAGAACAGTGATTTAAGGTAATGGGGGGGAAAATGGTTATTTTATTTACTGATTAAAATAGCATATTTAGAGGCAGATGAATCAAATTACTTGTCCACTAGTTCCAGAATATTTTTAGCGAAAAAGCAGTTTTACACTAAGCTTCTATCTAGGCCATTAATGGAATGGTCTTTAAATTTATTTGATTGGGGTTTTTTTGGGTGGGTGGGTTGGTTGGTTGGTTTTGGTTTTTTTGTTTGTTTGTTTTTTGTTTTTTTTTTCATAAAACCCTAAGACAGGAAAGTGAACCAAAATTCTGCAACTTAGATGTTCACAGAGCATGTTCTTTCTATACAGAGATAAGTAAAATACTCAGGAAGTTATCAAACCTTTTCATCTGTTATGTAGAAAAGAACAGAGGTACAAGCTTGTCTCTCCTTGAATTTTATCAAGATTGATTAAAGTCTTTTTTCAGAAAGTTTAAATACTGGCAACAGCGTTTTTTCCCTGGTGGATTAGGTCCCACCTCAATATGGCCACAGAACTGTTAATAGTATGTTTAATAATACTGTATAAATATCTAAAGTGAATACTGAGAATGCCATTGACTGTACTACCTGACCTAGCATCAAGATCCAATGCTCACTGTGGTGTAGCTGAACTTTGATGTATTTTAATTAAGTCTCATCTGACCATTCTTCTTTGTGGTGGTTTAGCTTGTTAGTCTGCTCCATGAATGGGAATGTGCAGAGCTGAGTCAAAAGGAAGAATGAGGTCACTTACTTAGAACCAGAATTCTTGAAGATAGGAATATATTCAGATTTTCTATCCACTTCCCTTTCTTTACTTGTGAGGCAAAAATGAGGCACTAGGAACCCCACCATTTATTTATAACTTTTTTCCATAAAATATCTGAGAATAATAACCTGAAAGATAGGTGTAAATATTTCAATGAACCTCGCTGGAGCTTCTCATGCACATGAATAAAAAAAAATCCACCTCAGAGATTTCTGGTTACGTGTTATACTGTCTCTCATCTAAAAGACAAGAAAAACATCATTAAATGTAATTTTCTGTTATCGAGCTGAATATATATGAGGATTTATATCTGATTATTTCAAAGAAGTATTTTTGAAATTACAGGCCTCCAAATTATTTTAGGTTTTAGGTTTGGTATATTTGCTGGTTAAACCTCACTCCCTTGTCTCTATCAGTAAAGTGAAGGGACATTGCTTACTGCCTCTGTTTTCCTGTGAATAAATTCTCTCCCTTAATCTTCATTTAATGTACCATCTTGATAAAAAGAGATCTTGACTTTTAAAACAACTCATTATATTAATTTCAAAGTTATGGGGTTTTTTATCTGAAGGTTGTAATTAAGTTTCTATTTTTGCATTGCACTTCACCATGAAAATGCAGGTTTAATCACCCTGAACTTCTCCTACTGTCCCTGCAGAAAATATCCCATGGACATCATCTCATTGGGAAATTGATCCCAAAAGTTACACTATTTTCACCAGAGAAGGTGAATCGGTGCTTGTGGTTCTTAATATAGACCAATACACAGTCTGAAATGCTGCAGATACTTTTATAGATAGCTGGCTGTGCCTCCTAGTATATGTGCAGCGTATTTCAAACAGCCTGTCTGTTTCTGCTAGGATAGTTACCACCTCTTGAAATAACATATGCCAAGCCATCAGACTTTCTCTTCCATTGGCATACACACCAGAGGTTTAGTCAATATATTGGTTTCAGCTAGAGAGTACGAATTTTCTAAGTTCTGAACTATAACAACAGACTTTCATAATCCAGATGGGGCTGTAGACAAGTCCCTGCCACTTTTTCAGCCTTTAAATGCGTTTAGCAGGTTGAACCGACACGTTGTTGAAAATGCAGAAGCCAATGTGGCTTATTCAGCAGTAGGCTCTCATCAGTTCGGATGTACCATTTTAACACCACTGAAAATTCATAGATGGTATGTCATGGAAAAAAGGTGGCCTCTGTTTGATTCTTGTTGTTTATACGTGTTTGAGAAACAGCAGTTTACAATTATGATGTATTTTAATTTAGCATATGTGTGAAAAAGGTTAATTAGCATATTCATCACCCAGCCCAGAACTAGCATTACAATTCCTTTCACAGGCAGTTCATAAATTGTGCCATTCTACTAGTCAGCTCTGTCTCCCAGAGATAGTGCTGTGCCTTCCCACAGCAAGAAAAGTGAGTGTGGCACAAGAGTCAATGATCTTGAATCAGGACTTTTAAAAAGCTATGACTTTGGTATTCTCTAAAGACTGATGGATGTGAGCATGAACAACTCCTACTAGCTTTAGTAGTAGCCTGGCCTGTGTGATCAAGATCAGATGTCAGTCCCTGCTCTGGGTCTATTCTCCTGGATCCTACACAGGCTAGCCAATAACTGCAGTCTCTTTGTTGTGAGCAAACCATGGGAGGCCATGTTAAGGTCGTTATCTTTTTGTTCTCTTTGGGAACTGAATGATGGAGCAGTATCCTGAAACTACTCTCTTGCCTGTCAACCCATATTAATGGGGTGTCGCCTAGCAAATGGATTTGAAATTGCTGGAAACTTGCTCACTGGGCGGAATTCATCAAGGGGCTATCCAATCAGGCAGAGAACTGGGCAAAGAGCTCCCTCAAAGATTCTGCTAGCAATTTTATGCCAGGTGTGCACTTATTTAAAATCGTTTTTTGATGTTTTTAGATGATGTTGGAATTAATGTGCCACAATCAAAAAATAGTTGCTGCTCTAGCAAATAAGATATTCATCTCAGCAGTGTCCAACTGAATGACAAGATATTGAGAACCTCTTTTTCCCCATGACTCTTATCTCTATTGTTATTTCCACATAAATCTCAAATGAAGCATCATGCTATATCAGATAGACTTGCACAATGCATTTCAGTTTAGGTCAAGGCCATTGATTTTGAAAGATCAGACTACACAAGAGTAGTTCATGTAACTCCAGAAAATTGTAGAGCAGGAGGAATTGGTGATTTAACAGCTAGATACATTATGTTTCTGTTACCTGCTATGGCAAATTATACCTGTATTCTACCCATAAAGAACAAATACCTTTTGAATCCATAAAGAATACTTTTTCAAATGTTTATGTAATATGCAGAAATGGCATATCTTAGTTTTTCTGTGTTGTGTATACTAGTATTAGCATAAAATAATTACTGTGAAAAGGATTGCTAAATGTTTTCTTTTCTGCAGAATGTGGAGTCACATGGTTGGTACCTTCAGTCATTAATTTTGCTTTTTTTTTCTTTGCCTCTTAATTTTAAAAGGGAAATTACCCTGTTTATATGTATGTATATGGTAAATCATGATTCAACTTTAAATATAGAAGGTACAGTACAAATAAATACTAAGCAGCTAAATTTTTTTACTGCTACAGGATTTGAGTAGTGACTCGTGTTATGAATAGCCCTTTTAATTATTCTGGAGCACCTTCCCTAGCCGGGTTCTTCTGGGTTTGAATTTTCAGTTCCTGGTGGTGGAGCTTAACTGCTCTTGTTAATGACTATTAGTACAAACCTAGTCAGATCAAATACAGGACAAAGCTTAAAAGATCCACCTGAAGAAACCTCTGCTTTTCCTTATGTATAGAAAATATTAGGGGAAGTGGTGAAGATGACCTGGGAAGGACCCGTAAGTCCTCAGGCTTGTTCAATCGTTGATAGAGCTGCTGGGACGCTGGAGGGCCGGTGGCTCCCTGTGGGCCAGGGCCATTGGAGGGGGCCTTGAGGCCCTTCAGGGCAGGGCCTGGCAGCCCAGGCCCATCCCACCCCCAGCCAGGACAGCTGGGGGCACCGGGGCAGCCTCAACCCTGGGCGCTGGGCACCTCCCTGGGGATGGGCCGAGGCCAGGCTGGGATATGGGCCTATAGGTGGGCCCAGCTCAGCAGCACCCATGGCGGGGCAGGGCTGTGGGGAGCTGGAGACCAGCCCTGCTGCAGCGTCACTGGGGCAGGGGCTGACGTCCCTGGGGGGCTGATGTGGGGTCCTGGGCCCTGGGCAGGTCGGGGGGAGCCCTGGGGAGTTGGGCAGGGGCAGGCAGGGCTGGGGGTGCCCTTGGGACTGGGCGCAGTGTTAGGTGCCCTCCTAGAGCACACGTTCCACGCTGGCTACAGCCCAAAAGAAACCAATTTCTGTGCTCCCAGAGCAGTCCATGGTGGAAACAAAAGCATAGTGAATGGGGAAGATTGAGAGATCCACTTCAAAGACAAGTCCACCTCAGGTTAAACCAGTGGTGTAGGTGCACCGACAGTGAGTGGTCTTGACATTCTTGGACTCTGCAGAGAGTTGTAACATTTTTTCCTGCTACAGAATTTTTTTATGATACTTGGTGCTCTTATAAGCATTTGAGATGTCTAGAATAACACAACACAAAATATTGACAAAATACTGCAGATGGCTTAGTTTAAAAAAAACAAAACAAAAAAAACCAACTAAACAAATATTAGGATGCCCACCTTTTCATCAAGATAGGCAGAAAATACCTTCTTCATTAACACTCCTTGATGATTATTTTTCCTTTATATTGTGAGTAGGGAAGTAGAAAGCTAACCTCATATTGAAATAGAATGAAAATAGGACTTTAATGAGGATTTGATCAACAGGTTAATAAACTGCCACCCCCTAATATCACGATTTTGCTGTGCATTGTTTTTCAGTGCTTATTGTCTATGAAACCTTATAGTTATATCGCATTAATATTGAAATGCATAATTAAAAGCAACTAAATGCAAACATGTTTCAGGTATCCATGCAAGAAATCAGACAAGCTTTAAGTAACTTCATTTGCTATTGATAAACAATATTTGAAAGGAAAAATGGGAGTTGATAGTGAATTTATCAACACTTTTTATTTTTACTGAAAATAAAGTTTTGCAAGTAAAATTTCAGGTAGCAGTGTAGACAGGTTTTCTATGTTGAGCTGAAACAGAAGATCCAAATGGCCCCTTTCTGAAACTTAAAATTACATGCATTTGAACAAGTTTATTGCAGAGCAAAGAATAACAGATTTCCACCAATGAAATGATGTGTTGGATCAGATAGTGACAAGCCTGGCATGCAATCTTGTCTGCTGTCACGCTAATGATAGCTGAGACTGTGGACAGAAAATCAAGTTGGAGTCAGTGGATAGTCTGCAATATTGGTTAGGACAAGGTAATTAAGCTATAAAATAGGTGAGAGAAGAGTGGAGAGAGGAAAACAAAAAAACAAACCAACAAGCTAATTTTAACATCTGGGATGACTGTAAGAAATTTTTTTTGTTGTTTATATTACTTGAAAAATAAAACTAATATGAATGCTGGAACTCCAGGAGTACTTTATCTTTGCTTTTACACTTCTCAGTGATTTTTTTTTTTTGGGGGGGGGGCTCTCAATTATCTACAGGTAGTGCTTTCCCCATTACTTTCCCTATTACATATTTAGTCAGTGCCTGATGAAATTAAGCTGCTGTATGTTGGGAACGGCTTCCTGGAGTTGCATTTTGTTAGCACATGAATTACAGCTTTCCAGCTTAAAAAAGAAAACTTTTAGAGAGTATGCTGTTGCTAATTCAGTAGGGTGTCATTGCCCTACTGTACCTTTAGGAACTGTTAGTGCTACTGTGCTTTTGGTTTTAATTCATTAGTATAAATGTTTTTCCAGATAAGTACTAGTTTACTACTAGTAATAGTAATTTGCTATTAATGTTTTTTATCTTCCTAAATTCAGTATCATTGTTGCATCTCACGTTACGATTTTAATGCTACGTACTGTATGAACAAAATGTTAACCAGTGCACTTTTAATCCACTGGTAATGTAACACAGACAAAAGGACAGAGCTGCTTAAATGAGATTTCTCATGCCTGTCTTTCATAGTATGATTTTGTGTTAGCTTTGTAATCGTTTTATTGAAACCTTCAGGATAAAGGGACCTATCGCTGTTTATTTTGCTAGCATTACTGTTTTCCAACACTCTTTGCTTTTGTTTTCTCTGGTGACCCTCTTTGTCTTTAGCTTCTACTAACCATAAGTTTTCCCAGAAACCAATCCTGAGCAGAAACTAATCTACTGGTGTTTTATAGCTTCCTATGGAGCTCTAGGACTTTTCAGTCTTATTGCTTATGCTACAGTTAATCTGCACTGCATGTGTTTTTTATTTTTCAGGAAACTGAAGCAGCAGTGCAGGCTAAACAGCCGAATGTGGAAGAGGTTTTGTCTAAAGGGTGTCATTTATATAAGGAAAAACCAGCCACTCATCCAGTAAAGGTAATGAAGCAACCTTTAGCAATATCCATTACTGTGTAATGGGTTATGCTTCCCCTGTTGCACACTTGTCCTTGATGCGCTCTGTTTAAAATCAGTGAAAGAACTTGGCAAATGGCATTTGTTCTGTTCTGTGACAGCATAGCCAGGAAAAATGTAATGTTCCCAGCTAGAAAATTTTTGCATATTGTGATGGGAATATTGCTTTTGACATTAAGTTTTTTCTACCTCTTGAAGAGTAATCCACATTGAAAGAAAATGTAAATTTTGGTGCCTAATTAATGGCATAATTTAACATGTTTTAAAACTCCTTTATTTTGATTTTTGCTTTCAGAATTTTTGTCAATTAAAAAAAAAAAAGAACGTTTTCTAGAAAAGGTAAGAGTCACGTTGTAAAGAGGGCCCTTTAAAATTTTTCCATTGTGAAGAAAAGAAGACATGGCAATATAGAACTTTCCCACTCAGTTTCTCTGCCAAAATTCATGTAGAATGAGTGACTTCATATTGTTTTGGAGCAGAAGATACATTGTTAAGAAGGCTTATGCCTCCCAACACTTCTTTTTTAGAAAAATGTACTATAGAATCCTTTTCCCCAGCATAGAAAGTTTGAAGGGGATATTTTACACTCAGTTTCCTAAAGAGTATTCAGACCTTCACTGATACCACAGTATCATTTTCTACCCTGTGGAATCCTGAAGCAGAAAATAATCAGCAAGCAGCCTCCCATGTGTGGTTCAGCTGCTTTTGGAGTGGGAGACCAAACTAGTAAGGTGACTACCATATCAACCAGAGCTTGATGTGGTTTCTGGTTTTATAACGGCTAATAAAGTATCTGTGAACGTGATGATTAAGAGTTCCCAGAAACCGTAATAGTGGCTTATTGATTACATTAAGTATCTACTGCAATTGTTTCTGACTGGGCAGAGATAGTAAACTTTGTGTTTAGAGCTTTTCCAAACATACAGCACTCAATAACCTCTTTAACAGAAAAAAGTTTCCTTACAAAGTTAAGATGTGTGTAGGTGACCTCTACAGTGAATTTCTTGGTTTTTCATCTCTATTTAGTCACTATACTTGGAGTATTATGTTCCTACTTTTACAAAGTTTCCTCTAAATTACTTAAAAATCCCCAGCAGATCTCCATTCACAGGAGCACATGAATGCACTTATCGCTACTTTAGAAATTAATACATATTTAAGAATTATTTAGTTTTCTTTCTTCTTTCCTGAACAAAAACATTTAAGAGATATTTTTGTCTTCAGTATCTATGCTTTTTTTAAAAAAAGATCAGTTCTCCTAAACAGTGGTAAAACACTGAAAGAGGTAAACTCAAGGTGACTTAAAAATATTACGATAATGAAAGTGGGCAGAAATAAAGTTTTTTACTCTGGGCATTTTTCTTGGCTAATTCAGCACTATTATTGTTGGGAACTGAAACATGTCATCTGCACACTGAATGGATGATGGAACAAAAATCAGTCTGCAATAACTGCGTTTACTCATTTTGTATGACTTCAGCTGCAGTTTTAGGGAAACTTACTCCACATTTTAAGAAGCAAAGCACTTGAAACAACAAAACACTAGAGGTTTTGGGTTTCTAGATTTTTTGTAATTGCATGTAAAGTATTGCAGAATGAATGCTGGCATTGGCATTATCAAGGAGAAGAACTAGTACTTGTTTTACGTACCACTGACAGAAGTATAAATAGTGTGAAATGATTCTGTTTAGGCCAAACTTCTGACATAGAAGTGTACTCTGTGTCTATTTCTTTTAACTGTTCACATCAAAGACACTTAAAACTGCCAATTTCTATCAGATTTACTGGAACAAGATAACTCTTTAAATAAAGATTATGATGTTCCTTGAGTCATAGCTTTGACAATTATATTATAAAATATGTCTGTGAGGAAAACAGTAACTACTTGTAGAGTAGCGAGTATTTCATTTCTAGTCCCTCTTTAATTGCAATTTACTTTTTTCATTACATTCTGTATTTCAGTTAATTGAATGACCTGTGAAGTTAATTTCTGGTTCACTGTGTGTACAATAAGTCATAAAACAGTGAATATATACTGTCAGGACTGTTGAATTGCTTTTTTAATGATGTAGGTTTCCTTAATCTTCCACCTATTTATACTGGGTTGGTCTTCTGTCATCGCTTTTCATGAGTAACTTCCAGCACTGCCTGCTATTTATGTGTTCCAATATAGATTTTTTCAGCAAATGTAAAAATCATTTTCTACAGAAAAGGTATTTGGTGGAAGCAGAAATAATTTGTACTCAGATTAAGGTGGCTTTGAAAAGTTATTAGCAAGGTTGCAACGTTAAGCACTCAAAATTTTCGAAGGTTCTTGAATTAAAGCTGCTTTAATGGTAGCCTTGGTTTAGGCTGAACCCTGCCTAATTCAGTACAGGATATGGATAGCACTCACTGTGCAAGCAGCAATTCAATACTGACTCACACTCCTTGTTTAGTCTGTGGCACAGGAAGAAAAGGTAAAATTACCTGGCTTCTTTAAAAGCATTAATTACTCACATAGCATTGCTTGACAACTTTGTAGATTATTTAGTTCTCTGAGGCATTTTTCTCTTAGCCTCCTTTTTTTCTCTCTGATTTCCTTAATTCACCACAAATCTTCCCATTCTTTTCCATAAATGAAGTAGAGGTCGTACAGACTCACACCACAAGCCTCTCCTCTGCTGGAAAACAGTATGTGTCAGAGAATTAAAGTATTGGTGTAATTACATGCATTGTATCTGAATTAATGTTCTTAGTTGGTGTTATTCTGGCATTGTCTAAAGTTTAGCTGTTTATCTTTGCAATTTTTATAATGTACCTCATTATCATGTTTTGAATGTAAATTAAATCCCATGGATTTTGACACATACTTAATGATATCTCATAGTTATGTCACTGGAATAAGTACATTCTCACCCCCTCACTAAGCATACTAAAAGTGCTGATATTAGAATTTCGCGATGCAGGACTGTAAAATATTTTTGTTGGCAAATGAAATTCTTGTATATGCTGATTCAAGATTCAAGAATGGGATGAGACGTGTGGTCCTTTAAGCACTAACACTTTAATAATCAGACCTATTAACTTGTACAAAATGGATTTCATGCTTTTGAAATGCATTTATGTAAAGCTTTTTCAGGTGGGGGAGGGAGAGTTTACTGCTGGTGGCAGTGGCAACAGAAAGAACATAAACCCCAATCTCATAATTAACAGCACTTAAACAGAACAGTTTATTCAGGAAAGGTTTTCTGTGGCAGTGGAAGAGCTGTAGTTCCCTGCCACAGCAATCAATTTGCCCTTTCACATGTTGGGTGGAAGAGTAAGTAGTGAGGAACTAATTTTCATTGTCCTCAGTCTTGCATTTAAAAGAGTACAGCATTCTTCTCCCTAAATGCTTGTATCTAGTTTTGTCAATGAGATTAGTTAACCTATGAATGTTAACCTCACTTAAATTGCACCAGTGCTCACATTTAAAGGAAATCAATAAATTAGTAAGTGTTCCTCCATGCAAGATATTTTGATGTTCATACTTGTCACCAGAGCTCTAGAGTTGCAATTACAGCAAAACTGTGCTCAAAGTAGCTAACATTTTAATGCATACATGCTAATTTATGGCAGATACAAGATTGGATTAAACTATAACTTTGATAGAAGAGTTTAGAACTAGCTACTCTCTTATTTGTGGCATAGATGTTGCCTCAGACAACCCTCTCTAATGTCTGTCATGGGCATGCTTTATATTTTGTCGTTGCTGGAAAGAAAGCCCTAGCTCACATCCACATGAATGATTAAACAGCTACTCATAGTAAGGTCCAATATTATATTTATAACATCCATATCTCCTTCCTGAGTTACTGTGAATATATTGTAGAATGAAGCCAGACTTTGATAGTGTAATTTCTCCAGCTTTTGTTTTTAAGGGCTCTCTGCTCCTATCAAATTAATAGATACTGGAACAGTCCTTTGAAATTTAAGCTCTGGAAGTAGGTTCTTTGGCTACAACAGCAGGGGAAAAAAAAAAAAGAAGCTTTAAAATCCACCATAAAATGTGTGTCCATAATCCACACAGAAATATAATAAATGTATGATTTTGAATCGTCATATGAAAACTTGCATTTATCATGCATACATGATTGGTTTTTTCTGCCTAGTCCTCATAGTCTATTATTGAGGAGAATCTCTGATACTGCTGACTTTTTATTTTAATGCAGTTTTAAACTACTCTTAAAGATAGAAAGTTGATTTATTCCCTCATGCAGAATTGTATCCTTTCTCTCCTGCCCTATCAAAAAGCATTTACATAGAAATCTCTCCAAAATTTATACCAGGTAATATTCTGGCCTCCATTGGTGACAGATACAAAAGAACTTTGCAGGTTTAGAGTATTTATGGCAAAGCTTAAGGCAAATTCTAGAAACACTCCCCTGACATATTAGAATACAAAATTGTGCTACCTCAGTGTCTGCGTGTGCACACACTTCAACTTAATGAGTTACTGTTCACTATCCCTCTCCTATTGACCCCTGCCACCTTAAACTCGAGGTAATTAAAGTACCTTTCTTAATAGGCAACCTCTTTCCACCACAGCTGGATTGTGATTTAGGCTGTATATCTAATTGTGAATTGGACACAAGAATACTAATGGCATTCCTGAGTGGCACTGGTATTCTGTGCTGCTTCCTGTAACAGACAATCATGGAGCAGCTTAAAAAAGAAATACAGTCTTCATTTTAAGAGTTTAGAGATGCCAGCATAGAATTAGCAATGCTTCACCCTTCTTTACAATTCTTAGAACAAGGAAGAAAGAGGAGTAGAACCAACATTTTCAAGTCTAAATGCCTCTCAGAGTTATCTGAGGACTGATGTAATTCACACTTCAGACTTTCATTTACATTTTGTTTAAAAGTAAGAATTTAGACATTGCTGGTCATGACTGTGTGCCCACACACTGAAGTGTATGACTCCCTGAGGACTCCTAAGATTTCCTATTTATGTATTTATGTATGTATTTATTTATAAATAGGTGGAAGAATGTGTTTTGCATTTGCTATTGCAAATTCCAGAGGTTTTATTGACAATTTTTAAAATACATAATTTACTTTTCTATTTTAATTAAAAATTATTATTAATTAAAATTATTATTAATTTAAAAATTAGCATCTCGGGTTCATGGTGATTAAAAAAACCCCCACCTCTCTACAGTATGTTAAAGAAGAAGTCATCCTATGTTCCCTAAAAAGTTGTAAAGGCCTTTTGACCAGGGAGCAGGGCAAGCCAGTGCTCCCTGGGACTGGGGGCTCCCCACTTTGCTGCAGGACAGCTTCTCACCAGCCAGGGCCCCTCCCACTGCCCCTGGCCAAGAAGCAGGGCGAGCAGGGGAGCTGCCCCTGCATGGGGTCAGGATCTGGCCCAATGAGGGGAACCAGAGTCAAACACAACCCCACGTGGCTGAGCAGGGCTGTGGGGGTGGGAGTGGGCTGAGGCTGGTCCCAGAGTCAGTCTGTGGTCAGGGTCAGGCAGCTGCACTGGCTTGAAGTTCACCCTGAGCTTCTGCAGCCAAGCTTTGAGGAGGAAAGATGCTTTCAGGACTCTGATACCATGAAGCTCTTTTACAGCCCAGCTAGGATGGATTTTACTCATCCCTCTCTCCCATTTATGAAAATTAGTTACTGTTTTGACTTTCCTGATTTTTTGGTTTGGCTTTTTTTCCAATTCAGATGGTCCATCAGATGGAGGAGGAGTTAAATTAATTTATTTTACATTTATTTACAATAATTTATGTATTATAAATTTAATATATTGCTATTTTCTATTCTAGAAAAAACTAGAAGACTTGAATGCTGACTGGAAGGCAATAAACCACTTAATTCAACAACTAAAGGAAAAGCCAGCATTAGCAACGTTTGGCCTATTCTCTTCAGGTGTCTGTAAGTGCTTCATTATATACATGCTTTGAAATTAATTACAAGTCACACATTTAAAATGAAAATGGCTGGAGACTGACTAAATTCATCCTGCATCCTTACGAATTTCAGCTTTAGCTTGTAAACGGGAGGTGTGCTAGTGTGGCATTCAGCTTGGCTTTTTATCGTTTCCGTTCTATTTTGTGTAATGTGTCCCAGAAGACAAATTAGATTATGGATTTGATTAAAAGATTGCAGCATGCTTTTCATATTATTACTGTTTCGAAGTCTTGTTTCTTTATTCTATGGAGCGATGAGATGGGATTTTGATTTTCTACATATATTCATGGAGGAAATACTGTGGAAAACAACTATTTATATTAAAAGATAATAATGTTACAGGTCAAATGGATGTAAATTGATCACAGAAAGAAATTCTAAATTTACTTTTTATGATAGGGCAATGAACTGAGACTGTTTCAAGACAAAGCTTGTGCATTCATAGAAAAAGTTGTGTGACCACATGGAAAGAACAATTCTGCAGTTAAACATTAAGTCTGTGATACACATCTTTGGGTGTCTTGAGTTCATGAATCCCAACAACAGACTTGATCTTCATTTAATTTAACTTTGGACAATATTTATATCAGATTCTTCTCATATCTCTTTGCACCTGCTGGTTCCCCACAACGATTACAAACTCACTTTTATCTCCTTGATAAATGGATTTTATTTCCCACTGCTTTCCTTTGAAATGTAGTGATTAAGCATGGGTGGAAAATAAATACATAATGGAAGCACTGTGTTAAATATGAGTTTTTAAAGTCTCTAAGATTCTCTACTTTATATTAAACTATCCAGTTGCTTGAATGAATAATGTTACTCACCTGTACAATTTGGAAAGCTGCTCATCACATGTGGGAGCGGAAAGAAATTCTCCTCCCTCCCCCGCTTGCCTGTAAGTAGGCTATGATACAGCTACAGTAGTCACCTGAGATTTGAGTACTTGCAGGATATTGATCCCTCTTGCTTTTAACATGTTTTAATGGGTAGCATACAAGAAAAGCTGAAATTGGAGAATCCTCTACCTTCTACTAGTGACTCTCTAGGACAGCAAAGCAGAAAAACCTTTTTTTCAGATAAGTAAATAATTGCACTGTATAGAGAGAATCCAGAATATTTAGTACCAGGAGACAATCCAGCTTCTGTCAGAATAGCATGTATCAATTCAAGCAAAGCAGATGTCTTGCTTATGACGTGTTGAATCTTGCTAAATAAGAACTATCGTTTAGTCTTAGTCATTTAGAACTGCTGTGGCTCCAGTGGCAATCATTTCCATTTTCTAAAAAGGGCTAAATACCACTAGTATTTTTTAAAAGTTGTAGTACAGCAGTATTCTTGCTTTACAGGATTTTGTTCTAAGGCATGCTATAGAAATTCATGTAATGACATGGGGGAACTGAAGGGGATGTGTAATCGTTTTTTGCTGTGTTGGGTCACTAAATTTGCTGTGTCAGTTTTGCATGTCAGCAAGTTATGTCAGATTCCGGGGGAGGGAGTGTTGGTGCGTTGTGTATTTGCTGTAACAAAGGAAATGGGAATAATAGAACAAGAGAGAGAACAGAGAGTAGTAGCGCAATAGAGCCCTATATTTATTCATCTTTAGCTGAAGAATTGCAAAATTACTCATTTACCTTAATTCAAGATGTAGGCTCTGACTACTAACATTTCTGAGACTCAGCAGGTGGAATTATACATGCAGAAAATGAGAGCACTGGTGTTCTATACAGGATTAAGCAGGAAGTAAGATTGATTTCCTTTCTATTGCCAAGAGCACTTAAAATTTGAACCCGTGCTTGTAACACTAATTCATAATTTTTCTTTATTTAAGTCAGTTTACTGCAATCCCATCATTATAGATGTATCACCATAGAACACCTGAGTTCAGAAGGGACCTGGGGAGACATCTATTCCTCTTGCTCGAAGCACAGCAAATTAGCACAGGTTGCTCAGGGTCATGTCCAGTCAGGTTTTGAATATCTCCAAGGATGGAGACTCTATAACCTCTCCAGGCAACCTATTCCAGTGTTGAAGCACGCTCACGGCAAAAAAAAAAAAAAAAAAAAAAAAAAAAAAAAAAATTCTTCTATTTAAATAGAATGTCTAGTAATTCAATTTTTGCATGGTGCCTCTCATCCTGTCACTGTGCATCACTGAAGAGAGTCTGGCCCTGTCTTCTTTATTCCACCACTCAGATAGTTATACACATGGATATGATCCCCCCTGAGCCACCTCTTCTCCAGGCTGAGACAGCAGGTTTCTGCAAAGATAGAAAGTAAGATATGTTACTGAAGTATTTTTGTATTCCATTAAAAAAAAAAAAGGGGGGGGGGGGGGGGGAAGAGGTTGAATGTCATGGGTTTTGTCATGTTATGCTATAGGTTCTGTAGTTATGTTAACCACTTATGCTATAGACATTTTTATGGACTTATTTCTAATGTGTTCCTGATTCTCATGAACCATACCTTGATGGGCATAGAGACTCAAACTGGCTATGGGAGAGCTAGCTTTAATCAAGCCTCTGAAAATCTAAACAATCTCATTTTTAAAGAAAGATGCACAAAATTATTTTGGAAGGACTCTGTGAAGCAATGACGGTATTTCCTGTTGATAATTATTCACTTCCTGATTCTATAGAGACTTTTGTAGACATCAGAATTTAATAATGTTAACATCAGTGTTTGAGACCAGGGAATGAAGATGTAATTGGTTAATCTCTACTGCCCTGTCAAATATCATTTGGTCTAGTCTGGCTAAAAGAACTGAGCCAGAGGGTCTTACTAAATGTGCCATCTGGTGGGTGTTACAGAGGTAAAGGACCCTGTTTATAATTATTTCTAGGTCTGTGAATTAAAGTTTCTTTGGCAGAAGGAGCACTAAGAAGTCCTTAATATCCCACCAGTCCAGTGTGCCTTCAGGCATAATGAACAAAGACTGCTCTTCCAGCTCGAAAAATGTACTTAGCTGAAGGGTATGTCTAAAACCTTAGCAAAGATTGACTTCCAAGACAAGATGATTCAGGAAGGAAATCACACTGGCTATCTGTACTTGACATGATAACATGAAATGGTGTGAATGTCTTTATGCAAATACCTTGATGAATTGCTTAGCCAGCAGTTTGAAAACTTTTTAAGCAGAGAGAAATGCAGTTTTGGAATGTGCTTTCACAGGAGGGACAGGTTTCAATAGTATCATTAGCATTCATATAACATCTTTTGTACTGAAGCGCTACCACTGTATTTACTTAATGAGTTAGGTAAAGTTATATAGTGCTTTGTAAATCCATGTGAATGCACTGGCAGGGTGGGAGACATTTTCCATTAGTTGCCTTCATTCAAGTAACTTGTTAGGGGATAATTTTGGCCAGTTTCATTCAGAGCTATACTTGAAAATACAGTATCTTAAAAAGGATATGTATTTATTTTCAATCATGCTGTACCTGAAGTTAGTGGAACTTTAAAAATACCTGTGAATGAATACAGCTGAAAATACTTTGTCAAGTAATGTTACATTTTGCATATACGGCTAATAAAACTGTGAGTGGTACAGTATATACAGTATATATACAGTTCTTGCAGTTTGCTTAACTTACTCAGAGAACAGTACTTTCTATACAATCAATTTCTTTTTTTTCCCTGAAGTTTTACACAAGATTTTGTGGTTTTGTATGAAATGCCTACTAAAGTGAAAGAGAAAAAGGTGTGACTGTGAAATGAATAAAAAAATAGAGTGAGAGTTAATGTCAATTACAGTGGTGAAATCACTTCTGAAATGAAGTAGAATTTGTCCCTTTAAATTATACAAGTTATCAGTCTTATTTTGGAGCATTGTGTGTATCAAGTCTAAAAAAAAGATAAAGAAAAATAATTGTTTTGTTTTACAAATTGTAGCAGAGTTAGAGATGCATTTAAAAGAAAGGCTTTATATGCATTGTTATTTATTGTATATTTAGTACAGAGAATTTGAAGAAAGCTAATACTATATCACCAGAACTCACAACATTAGCCGTCAGCTTTAGGTTTCTTACTTTAAATGCATAAAATCTCAGCCTTCTGTGTTTTCTGTAAAATTTGCTTTTGGAGTAGGAGTCAGAGACTGCAGGCACGGAGCCACAGACTGGGCTTCCATGTACAGGGGAAGAAGACTTTTCAGGATTTAGAATGAATAAGGGAGAATAGGACAGGAGTGATATAACAATCTGAGTCCATTTGAAGCAAGTCATAACATGAGGATTGTAAGCTGTAGTAACTTCACCAGCTGATTTAACCAAAAGAGAACTCATCCTTATTAGCCCATATATTCAGCTGGAGAGTAGGAAAAAAGATTCACAGCAGCCACCTCCAGAGTTTATAATACCTTGGGTTTTGGGGTTTGAATGGAAATAATTTTATTTGTGAATCTGGGGAAGCTAGTGACAACAGAATTTCATTTGCTTGTCCTTTGATATTTTAGTTGAAAGGGGTGCGTCCTAAGCTATGACTCCTTCTGTTTAAGAAAGTTTAGTTGGCCTCTTATTTCTCCATGAAACAAGTCCCCACCTGGACTAGGCATGCTGCTTTGACCTAGGCTTATAAGACCTTATAAAACAGTTCTTGAAAAATATCACTAATATTATTCTCTGAGTATATGTACCGCTGTGGCTTAATACACCTGAAATTCATATGCACTGCTTGGAATGTAATATAGGAAACGTGTACTGGTGCTGCTGAAAATATACAATTCCTGAGACTAGATTTCTGAGGAAAATTAGCAGCAAATGAAAGCATGTATGTGAAAATACATACCCTGATGAAATAACATAAGGTTTAAAATTAAAATCCAATGTCCTCAGAAGCTGAAAGTGCTTCTGTAGTGCTAGTGTCCGTATTGTATGCATCTGGAATTTTTTTATTTTCATATTAAATGCACCATTGAATATTAGTCTATATCAGTTAGTTCTAAGATAGGGAGATGTACAGATTGGACATCATAGTATCCTGTATTATTAAGACTGCCCTGTTAAATCTCTGATATGATAGTTGGTTTAATTTTTTCAGTGGGCAAGAAGGATTCTTTGTTGCTGAAACTATAACTGTTGAAATGTATTCATTTCATGGATTTCAGAGCTGGATCATGTAATGTCCCACTGCCCTTTAAAAACAAACAAACCATTTGTTTTTAAGAGATATTCAAGAGAATGACAAAAATGTAAGAAACAAAATGACAACAACTAGCTTTGGGCAAAAATGCACAATAGATACTACTTTCTGTTTTGCAGTATTTCATAGCTAATGTGCTTTGAAGATGTCATTGTTTATCTGTTATGGACAGGGCTTGAGTGAACACATATGCTGTAGTTCAGAACTGTGTTTCTCAGAATTTCCAAATGCTAGTTTTAAAAATCCTTCTGCATTTCATTGTGTGCACCTGAAAAGATAACAATGTGTGTATTCAGAGGGTAAGTTAAAAACAAATGCACAAATCAGATATTAGAGTGTCTCTATGGCTTATAGGAGCTGGCATAGTATATTTGAGACCAAGAATACTCCATATAATTCCCTGGGGAAGACTGAATATTCTAGGGATGTGTGCATCTACAGTGTTTTCAATACCAATGCAAACGTGGTGATATTTAAAAACACATTGGACATAACATTCACTAGCTAAAAGAACTGTGCTATCAGTTATTAAAATGCTTGTGTGTGGGACGTGGTAGATATTTAATTGAAATAGAATTGAACAGCTGAAAATCCACAGTGTGCATCTGTTGTGACAAGTAGTTCTACACGGAATTAGAAGGCAATGCTATTGCCAGTAGTCCATTTTAGTTAACATTAGTTTTAGGACACCAGTAAATATGAACGCTAGCATGAGACTTGCAATAGAGAGAAATATTTTTTCTGATAATGGCTATGTCTACAGCGGTATAGTTTCTGATACTTGTGCATGTAGAAACTAAAGGAAATGTCTACTTTTAATATTAGTTATAATTCAGTTTAACTCTATGAAAAGTTAAACAAAGTTTAATTCGATGAAGTTAAACAACATGCAAGAGAGAAAATGAACAGGGAAGAATGCAGTAAGGAAGCATTGTAGAGAATACCTTGAGTTCTTGAATCAGTGGAGAGCAGTAAGAGTAGGTTCATCCTTAAGTCAGCTGGCCTAACAGGTTGCTCTCCTCTCCTACAAGGTGGAATAGTAAAGAAATAGATGTTTTGTCTTTACCTTTTCGTTGCTTTTGGATGAAGGAATAAATAATGGTTTATATAAATAATTTTAATTTTCTTCGTTTTAAGTCATTTTGCTTCACAGGCTTCTGTAGTAAAGAGGTTCACACATGCCAACCTGAGTTGGCCCTATTATGTGTGTGTTGCCATATATCTAGTTTCCCCATTGTGTTCAGGAAAGAAGCTGCCTGATTATTCCATCTGATATTCATTAAGAAGCTTTTTTGCTTCTAACATGTGTGCCACATCTAACAAATAGCAATATGGCACAAAACTGAATCTGTTACCATTTGATTGGAGATTTTTCAAGGTCAGGACCCAGTTTCACATGCAGTTCTATTTTTCAATACAGCTGACATCAGACACAAGCTGAAGACAAACTTGTCTAATAAAGCTTTCAGATTCAATTTTCTCTCTGCATATAGCTTCAGGAATCTCTGGAGGTCATTCACAGCATGTGCTGCAACACCAACAGGGAAATGAAAAGAGTCTAGATAAAAAGCTGACACTATGCCTTCAGAGCTGTGTGAATAAAAACATAGTAGGCAAGTTTATAAACGCAAATCTCTATGATTCTCAGAATTTCTATCTTGATCTTTATAGCATGTCTTGATGTGAGGATTTGTTTTTGGATTACCTGACAGGAAAAACACATGCAAAATATACCTAAGCCACAAAAGCCCAATGTAAATCAAAAGCGGGAAGGTTACACCTTTATATTTATCATCCTATTTCAGGGGTATCACAGTAGGTTACTCTTTGAAAGTATCTGTAATAAACAGGTGTGACAGTGCAGTTTACAAAGGGAATGTGGCCTTTTACTTCGTTTTTCAGGGCTCAGTTGATTAAATAAAACTCACTCTGGGTTACTACTCATAATTCTTATTGTACTCATACCTATGATGAGATGTAAATTAGAAAGTGAAAAGAGGAGTTGGCTGCTTTGCTGTTATTGAAGACAATAGGGAAACTAGGTCTACTTTTTCTATTCTACAGCAAGTTGTTGAAAGTGAAGCTGTCAAGATTTATGATATAAATAAGATTAATGCTATCATCAGTCTTTCAAAGGACTGCATTTACCTATTCCATTTTTAAAATATGATCTGGTGTTTTCTTCTCAGGAGCAGGTTTTGCAGCTTGTTTTTTTTCATTTAATTTCTTGATCAATAGTTAGTAGCGGCAGGATATACAGGATTCATTTTGATTAAATCCCATGAAATGTAAATGATAGCATACTGTAGAATACATCAGACTATTATTGATAACCTATACCAGGGGAGAACACAGAATGTAGTTATAGTTATGGTTGGTCTCTTTTTACATGGCTAACATAACATGGCTCAGGAAAGAATTAAATTAATGTTTATTCCTCTCTAGAACTATCTTCAGCATACACTGCAGAATCCAATGTTAGTAATTTTGAAGAAATGTGGCAACACAAAAATTGCTTAATTTTAAAACACAGATAAACAGAATCAAGAATTTGAATTGGTTCATTCTGGAAGATATGGAAAAAGGGGATACTCGTTAGAGTTCCTAGCAAAAAAGTATCCATAATAAGATGGTAGTTTATGCTCCTCTTCGGTTGTGGTTTGTTGTTTGGTTTTTTTTACCTCAATTTCTGGTTTTACATCACACATTTTTTCCATGCTTTAAACCCACTCTGTCTCTCTTTTTTTTCCCCAGGAACTGGAATTATTATAATATCTGACTATCCAGATAGCAGGGGCTTCCGGGATAGCACTAAACTCTCTTTTCTGTTTCCTTTTATATAGTATTTAGGTCTATTAGCAACTGCATTGTGTGAAAATCTCTTTAATTTGCTAGAAACTAGAGTGATAGGTCATTCTGCACACAGTCCTCTTGACCAGGGTGCTGTTCTTTTTTGACTTGTCTTTCTAAAAGAACAAAGCAAGCTGGCTTTTCCTTCTGAAAGGAGCAGCGCTTGGTGCCACACTGGTCATATCCTACAGAGAAATCCAATGGTGCTTTGACATCCTTCCTCATATTTCTGTAGTGACTGGAGCTGCCACAGAGTCAGGACTGCTCTACAGAGAAACAGCCAACCAAAAAGTGTGAGCAAGTGCATCACACATCACGAGCAGAGTGGAGGCCACAGGGAAAGAGGAACAAAGCTCAGAATTGCTTCTAAGTTTTCTGCTTTAGTCAGAGGGCATGAGATGATGAAAGAAAGCCAGACTTGTTCCTTAAACTATTGAAAGCTAAGATGAGGAAAAGATGGCAAATGAAAACCTTCTCTTCTACTCCATCTAGAAAATTCTTTAGTCTTGTTTATATGAGGCTTGTCACCAAAATATCAGACTGATGTCTTTGTATCAGTGTGGAGAAGCAGGGAACACAGTGATGGAGATATGCAGTAGAGACCTGCATTACTGATACTTCCTTCAGCAATAGATTGGTGATCAGATGACAGTTACATTCCGAAAGGCAAGTCTTCCTAAGGTGAAACTAAAATAGCTGGAAGAGCAATAAAGTTTAGCTTGACCTAAAAAGTTGGCATTATATGTGTTTTAATGAGAAAGCTTGAAAAGTGTTTCACCAAGTAGTTTGAGGCAAGATATTTCAACATTTCTGATGAAAGAACAGAAGGTGCTTGCAGTGATTATAGGAATTACTTTGTCAAAAACAAAGTGGTCGTGATGATGTCATCTTCTCTAGCTTTGAACAACTGTTTTTAATTCTGCAGTATTTTTATCTCTAACCATAATGGTAGACTTGGAAATTTTTACATGAATACTGTAATGCTATTAAATTAGTTAATAAGTGAACTTTGATTATTTCAAAGCTTTTTCAAAGCTGTTCTGATTTTTGTTTTTAAACTTCATACATGGTACCTAAAATTCCACTGGCTTCTTTGTATTCTGTGTCCGTGTGCAATTTTTTACATTTTTTTTTTTCTTCAGAATTCCCCTTGGCTAGGATAGCAATTTATGCCCATTAAATCAACTTGTAGATCTTACAAAATTAGAAGAGGTGATTTTCATGAGACTGTAAAAGTTGGAGCTGCTGGCAATATGTGTTTTTCCTTATATCAAAGAACTAGCTGACAAAATTCAGTTACGTGTCAGTAGCAGTACACTGGAGATGTAAATTGTTGTCATATAGATTGACGTCCAATTGAAAGCTGCATACTAAATCAAGCAACTTGTTACTTTTACTGACAAAAGGAATACTGAGAGGTGCTTGCATCGTTTGTGACAGATGTTGTCACAACGTTTTTTATAAGGCAAGTATGTGACAGAATTTGATGGAACACCAGGAGTGCTGTAATACAAAACATTCATTTTCATGAAACCCTTTTGTAACAACTGCAACAACTGCTTGTTCAAAAATACTCCTATTCTTAGGAAAAAGATAAAGACTTTCTGTAGGTGTACAAATAATACTGTATTTAAAAAACAGCAACATAAAAAAGCTGTTTTCAAAAAATAATGCTTGACTCCTTGAACTGAAACTCTTCAGACTGCCCAGAAATGATTGTGTACGTTTCTAGATACTGGAAAACCTAATTAGGGATGCAGGAATCAATTACTGAAAACATTTAGGGGGAGAGGTAATAAATGCAACATCAAAATTTTATTTCATTGTTAAAATATTGATTTAAATAACAGCAAAAGTAATATTACTAGATCACTTTCAAAAATAAAATTGCTATTGACAGTGTCTTAATATTACCAGAGAGACTGCTTGTGTTGATTCTGCCTACCACTTCAAGAGATCCCAAAACAGGCTGGAGCATTTTCCTCAACACTTCCTTAGTTCAAAATTTTTAAGAGCCAACTGGGTAATTTTATCCTTAATAATCCAAACTTATAAGTAGACCTCATATGGCAAATAGCAGCTCCATTGACTGTACTTTTGCATATGCAGACCATTACTATGTTTTACAGATAAATTAGTTTTAAATTGGTTGTTATTATCATGGATCTCCTTGGGATTCAAAGTGTTATGCAGTATAAATTTTGTAGTGTTTCTGTTCCCCAAAAGACTGACTCCCTTGATGTAATGCCTTCTTAAGGTTTCCTTTCAAAGTTCTCCTGAAAAAGGTTAAAATGTTTATGTTTATAAAGAAGAAATCTTTATTTTATGATTGAGAAAAATGCCCATGTATCTTCCTGAAACATCAAAACTAGTATTAATTGAATGCTCTTAACTGTTTTTGTTTTCTTTTTCTTCCTTGTCAAATGTAAAACTCTTTATTAGAGAGATAAAAATACTTGTATCAGGCCACCATGAATGAATGTAAATAGTGATTTAGTCAAAAATTTGTATTTGCCTTATGAAGAAAATAAGACTTCTGCCCAAAATTTTCACGTGATAATCCACAAGACAAATATACAGTATGACTTCATCTTGTTTTATGCAAACCAGTATATGCAGTCTGAGACCCTGTAACCTCTCTTGCCCAGACATGTGAAATCTTCTACATGGAATAATACACTGGTGGGGAAAGTAAAACTAGCAGAAGAGGATTTGAGTCACATCCATAATAAGAAATAATAATTTTTAAATATTACCTCTTTGTTTTAATTGAGATAGCCTGAATTCCCTACTTTGAGAAGTTTTTCTTCTTTGCCTTTTAAAACATATGTCATGAGAACCTAATGGGAGACTCAAATCAATAATAACAATAGAGAATACAGGGCACAGGCAAGCCAGAAAGAAACTGTTTCTCTCAGCTGTGGGTTTCCTGGAACTTCATATCACAATTAAGAAATAAGACACTATTGTATGGGGGGAAAAAACCAAACACAAATATTTCTGATTATTTTTGCTTCTGTTACAATAAATGAGAAATATTAGTGTTAACATACATTCAGTTCATATTATGCCAGTATCTCAGCACTTGAATCAACTTGTACATTTTTTTAATATATAAAAAAAGAGAAAAGCCACGGGTGATATCAAAAAATGTTTATTTTTGCTGTAGCAGAAATATTGGAGGTAGTATTCCAGATATTTGCTCAGCTAACCTTTAAACTACTAAACAGAAAGAAGAAACAAACACAATCATGTTTTATATATAGTTTGCATAAACAAGAAAGTTTGTTTATAGAAGAGGGAGATTTTAAAACCTTAACCATTAAATTGAGTGTACTGGGTTTTGTTTATTGTTGAGTTTGGGGTTTGGGGTTTTTTTGCCCCCCATCTGGACCATTTTTAAAGCATTACCTCAATATTGTAATGAGTATCTGGTGGTGACGCTACAAAGTTCTAGGTTTTGTTTTCTCTTAACTTTTTAAGTATGATTGATAGTTAAATTAGCCTTGGTATTGTAATCAGTGATACTGCTCTAAATTGAATCTAGAACCAACACATAGCTAGCATATGAAAGGTTCTTGTGATACTTCTTTTTTAGTTTTGGTGTCTGCTTAATTCTTACACTCACTAAAAGTAATCCATTCATAACCTAGACTTCTGGTTTTAAATTTTTAGTGATCCCATCAATCATGCTGAACTTTGCCTAAGGAAAGGTTTACAGGCAATACCACGACAATGCTATATTACTAAAAGGAGACTGAACTTCGGAGCAGTTTATCTTTCAGAAAGGTTTGAATAGAACAATAGGTCCAAGCAGAGCAAGAGTTATTAACGCTATTTCAGTTTACAGATATATATTACAATCTTCAATTGGTTTTATACTACCTGCCCCTGCTTGAGTCATAGTCTAACTAGGATAGAGTATTGCAGATTTAAAACTCTTTCCACCACATGTAGAGGAGTCAGCTGAATATTTGCATATGCTGTGCCAGGATTATTTCCATGTATTATCTTCAGTCTTCGTTGCTTCATTCCCAAAGCATTCTCTGTCCTTACACTATTTCCAGTTTGGCTTCTAGAGAGTGTTTGGAACTGAAAATAAAGCTTTAGAGGACTGAAGAATGGTTGAGCTTGGAAGGGACCAACAGACCTCTGGAGGTCATCTGGTCCAACCCCCCTACTCAGGCAGGGTGACCAAAGGGAGGCTGCTCAGGATCATGTCTAGGCAGCTTTTGAGTATTTCCAAGGATGGTGACTCCACATCCTCTTTGGGCAACCTATTGCAGGGCTTATTTACCCTCACAGTCAAAAGGTGTTTCCTCATATTCAGAGGGAACCTCCTGTGTGTCAGTTTGTGCTCATTGCCTCTTGTCTTGTCACAGGGCACCACCATAAAGAGCCTGTCTCCATCTCCTTTGCACCCTCCTTTCAGATATTTATACATATCCATGAGATCATCCCTGTGTCTTCTCTTTGCTAGGCTAAACCATCTCTGGTGTCTCTGGCTTGCCTCATATTAGAGATGCTTCAGTCCCTTAATCAAAGTTGTGGCCCTTCACTGGCCTCTTTCCAGTAGCTCTATAGCTGTCTTGTACCGGGGAGCCCAGAACTGGATACAGTATTCCAGATGCTGAGTAGATGGGAAGGATCACCTCTCTCCACCTGTTGGCCACTGTCGTGGTTTAGCCGGCAGCTCAGCCCCACACAGCCGCTCGCTCACTCCCCCACCAGTAGATGGGGGAGAGAATCAGAAGGGTAACGCTCGTGGGTTGGGATAAGAACAGTTTAATAATTAAAATTAAAAGAAACAACAACAGAAATACAATGTAAAGGAGAACGAGAGGTGCAAAGACCCGGGGGAGGGGAGAAGGGGAACGAACCACCGAAACAAACCGCACGCGACGCAGACGCCCGACGCCCGCTGACCCAACGCTGCGCCGCTACCGCGCTGCAACTGCCCCCCCTTAATATACTGGTCATGGTGTCACATGGTATGGAATGAACCTGCCGTTGGCCAGTCGGGGTCAGCCGCCCCCACCATGGCCCTGCCCCTCCCAGCCCCCCACCCCGCCACGCGGCAGAGTGCAGGAAGCTGGAAGGGTAGCCGACCCCCCACGGTGAGGAGAATTAACACCTTTTCAGCCAAAACAAGCACAGCCACACTCCTCCTAATGTAGCCCAAGGTACTATTAGCCTTTGCTGCAAAGGCACATTGCCTGTCAAGGTCCCTCTCGATGGCAGCATAATCACCCCTCCCAGGTTTGTGTCATCTGCAAACTTGCTGTATGTAGACTCTGTCCCATCATTCAGATCCTTACGGAAGATGTTAAATAGGATTGGACACAGGATTGACCCCAGGGGAACACCTCTAATTACTGGTCTCCAACTAGCGTTCATAGCACTAATCACCACACTGTGGGTCCAGTGCTTCAGATGGTTTTCAATCCACCTCACTTCTTACCTAGCCCATACTTCAGCTCCTCTATGAGAATTTTTATAGGAGACAGTGTTGAAAGCCTTACAGAAGTCAAGGCAGATGATATCTACTGTTCTGCCTGCTTCTGCCAAGCCAGCCATTTTGTTGTAGCAGGTGATCAGTTTGGTCAAGCATAACTTCGCCTTGGAGAATCCACATCGACTATTCCCAATCACCTTCCTGTGCTTGATGGACCTAGAATTGCTTCCCAGGATTAGTTGCTCCATCAGTTTCCCAGGGTTCAAGGTGAGGCTTATTAGCTTGTGGTTCCCTGGGTTTTCTACGTTGTCCTTCTTGAAAATAGAAGTGAAATCTGCTTTCTTCTAGTCTTTGGGCACTTCTCCCAGTCACCATGATCCATCAAAGTTTAAAGCAAGTGGCAAAAGTTTAAAGCAAGTTTAAAGAACTGGCACTGACATCTGCCAGTTCCCCCAACACTCACGGGTGCATCCCTTCAAGGCCCACAGACTTACGTGTGTTCAGTTTGCTAAAGTATTCTCCAACCTGATTCTTTTCCACAAAGGGTAAGTTTTCAAAACTCTTTCTTGAAGTGCCTCCTATGATGGCAGCATTCTCATCAAATAAACCAATAACATTCCACTTTTAAGTATCTTGCATACAGAAAAAGTATTTGCAGAAGCTCTTCTCAACAACAGGTCATAATCTTAACCTTTTGCTATGCAGTACTAAGTTAACTTCACCTTAATGTTCTTTGCATTATGGTGCATACAAGCCTACTTATATGACTTATATCACTGAAATTCTTAGTGTTTGGTGGAGACCGTATTTTTCTGACAGACAGTGACATATTTTCTTATTCCCATTGTAATCCAGTATCTGTGAAAGCAAGAACTCTTCTTTACACTGAGTGAAAGACATACCTAAACATCTTTCTGTTGTGTTTGGAGAAATTTGGAAAAATGTATTGTATTGTACAATAAACAGCGTAGTCATGTTTCTACATAAGAAAAGGAGGACAGCAAGAAAATTCTACCAGATCTCTTGTGTGACAGAGAAAGATGAGAAAGCTGACACTTAATTTTGTACTATAAATTTAAAGTCATGATGCTATTTATTAATCTAATAACAGTAACGTATTAGAAACCATGGTTTTATGGATATTTTTCAAATATAGTAATACACATTCACTTCTAAGTCTTTTTATTTTCTCCTAACAGTTCTTAACCTTGACTTTCTATTTTGTTTTGAATCTCTAAGAATTATGGGGTCTTTAGTTTTGGTCCCTCTCTTCATCCCACTGCACAAACTACTTCAGATCTAAACTTTAACTAATAATCCCATAAATTATCAGCTTATTTTTTTCACCTGTATTAATCTAAATTATGTATAATCCATAATGACTTGTTAGGAATCATTAAGATCTTCTTGAATATAAAAGAATTTTAGGCACTTAACTTGTGTTTTAAACTGATGACAATAGCACATAATGTGAATGTTCCCTAAGTATTCATGAAATCAAGTACTAACGGTTACCCATTTATGCTCTATAAAAATGACTATCTATGAAATATCCATGATACAGTTACTAAGTCATTTTTTTCTGGGAAATTTTGTACTAAATATTCAAGGCTAAGACAGTCAGACATTGGTCAATCTGACATTGGTGTTTTATTCAAACAGAAAAAACTCACTTTGAAGCATTATAATTTTTTTTACTTTAAACGCTGATTAAAATGTTAGGAAAATGTTAGCTTAGAGATATAATGCTCTAAGGATGTATGTTCTCCCCATTTAGAGCCGTAGGTGGAATTTTGTTGGCAATAATTTTTTGACCATCATAAAGACTTTATTCTGAGTTCAGATCACAAAAAAACCCTATCCTTTCTGTCAAATTTCAAAGTTGGGTTTGGGGTTTGTTTTTATTTTTTGTAATAAATTGATATTATTTATTTTAGTTAATCAGAGTTGTGTTTCCCACTGTAATTCTATTACTTTTCTTTCCTTTGTGACCCAGAACACCTGGCAGGTAGCTGTATACCTTTCCGCAAAAAGTGTTATTGGCAGTGGAAGGGTTGTACTGCACAGGAGAACTTAATGTACTCTTAACTTTATTTCCTTAACTCTAAAGGACAAAGAGAGATGACAACATTAATTTGTCACTGGGACAAGTCTAAGGAATAAATCAGTCCCAGAACTGTCTGCCCAGATCTCTCTCAGGGAAGCCTGCTTGGAGTTTAAGAATACGAGCATGGATGCTAGAGCCCTGTAGAAAAGCAGCTGCAATGACAGAGCATAAGAAAATAATAAAAGGAAAAAATACACTTTAGTAGATGTTAGATCTTCACCTGTGTTCTGTTGTGGAGTCTAGTTGTTCCCAATCTAGTTCACAAGGCTGAAGTGCCGGTAAGATGACACTGATGTTTCCCATGAAATAAGCAAAATCTGCCTGCTATGCCACCTCCAAATCAGTGAACTGCTGGTTTGCCCACAGAGGGAATGCTCATTTGGCCTGTCACTAGAGAAGACAATGTTGCTTGTGTTAAAATAACAAATTCATTGAGTGATGTTGTCTGTGCATATGCCACAGGGTACTGGTATTCTTCCTCTATTTTCCTCAAAGTGAGTAAAACACAGCTGGGTTTCCTTAACTAAACAGAAATTAAGTTTAGTGGGTGTATGTTACTGTTATTCATTGTATAAAGGATTAAAGATGGCATATGCCTGAACTGGTACTACTAACCATGGAACTAAATCCCCGGGCTAGACATGCAAATTGAATTAAAATTACATCCAGTTACTATGCTATTTCTTCTTTCTTTGACCTGGTAGATGCAGTTACCTTAATTAAAACTTCAACACTACTTAAAACACTCAGGAGGCTAGTTAGGAACATTCCTGTGAACCGAGTCACGTCTGCTTAAGGACTTTGGCTTGAAAGGAGGTGTTGGAAGGGGTTGGAAGCTTTTGGGAGTGTTGTCATTCTTCCTGTCTATTCTGTTCTTGTTCAGTACCTAAATAAGGAATTTTATTTGTTCTGAGTTGTCAGTTTGACCCTCTCTTGGGACATAAACAGAAAAAAAGAAGGGGAAAAAAGTGCTTTCCTGCAGTTGACTTCATTCTGGTTTTTTTTTTTTTTATTACTGCATTTCATATATGAATTTCAATTTCATGACAGATTCCTATTATTCCTACTCTTAAAGTTTAACATTACAGATTATTTTCAAGATGCAAATAATACCAATATTGTCTTGATTTTCATCCAGTGTATTTCAAGGTTCAAGAACAATTGGAAAATCACACCTAGTTCAGAGTATTGTTAGATTGGTTTTCAGCTTTTTGTTGGACATTATATTTTTGTGTTTTATTTTTCTCCTATTATTTTCTATGTTGTTTCCTCCTTCTTGTTAAACAGCAGAAAGAGCTAATGAGAAGTTACCTTAAAAGCTACAGGTTGGTGTGGCTTAATGTCTTAAATCCTAATTGTCCTTTTGGTTTTGCAGTTTATCATATCACAGTAATGATCTGATATAACCTTTAAATAAGTTGAAAGGTTAAGTCCTTAATTGTATTTCTGATGTGTTGCAGTAGGGTAGAATTTGCTACTCAAATATTTGAAAAAATTTATAAATTAATTGTCCTGGGAGGAGGGGAAAAAACAAAACCAAAGACTATCCTCTTTGAGTCACAGGAACTGGCAGTGCAGTTCTGGATAAATTGTTTCAGAATGAGATCTGTTGCTACATATTGTGTAATTAATATTGATTTATATTTCTCTATAAATTTTAATCAATCATTTATACGCTCTGTTGAATGAACCATGTCATATCTGTCCAAGCATGAAAGAAAGAGAAATAAGGGACAAGATGCACTGTTTCAAGTGGTATTTTTGTTCTGAGGGGAGATAAGTGTCAGAAGAGAAACTTGTTGTGCAATCACTTTCTAAAAGTAATTGCTATAAATAACTCGATAAATGTTTTAACTGCTCAGTCAAAGTGGAACAGATCATTACCATCCTCACAGTGGTAGATAGTGGCAGATTTTGAAGTTTTAAAGAAGATATACTGGACAGTGCACTTCTGCTAGTACCCTACAGTCCTCTCTGTAGTATATAAAGTTTCTTGAGGCAAAAGAGCTACATCAAAGGGATAAAAAACCCAAACAATCTAAGCCAAAATCCAGAGAAGTAAACCCATGAGTTTTAGAAGATTAGGAATATCCTCTTCCGGAATAGCTGCCACTAGAGTGAAAATAAATAAATAAATATTAAATAGCAAACTCTTGGCCACTCGCATACTCAGGCCAAAATACATGAGATGCTAATGGGTGCCAGGACGTTTTATCAGACACCCTGACTCTTCTTACAGAGGCTCTGCAGAGCCCCAGTTTAGAAACTTTTTCTTAAATTTACCTGAAATACAATGAGAATAGAAATTTCCTCTTAGACAAGACAACTTCTGTTTAACCTATGTGAATGTCAAACTAAGTTACGGTTTGCCTGCTGCCTAAATATCTCTAAAGTCACAGAGGAAAGACAAGGCCTTTACATGATCTTTAGGCCAGATGGAAGTGGACCTAAGAATCCATCCCTTGGTAAAGATTGGAAGTCAACACTTACACATGCTTTTCACACTTAACTGCTTTGGTAAAGTTCTGGAATGAAACACTCAGTTTTTCAGTAATTGTATGTGTCTTGACTATGATAGGGAATACCTCACTGCAAATAATGAGCTTTGCTCTGAATCTCTTTGACCTACAGTATTATGGAGTTCATGTGAGGAGAGGGTGAAATGAGATGACGTGTTGGTATTGTTACAGGAAATGGTGACTGATCTGTGGCGTTGAATTCCCATCCAGGGGTGAGACAATATAGACAATTCTGTGAATTTATGTCTTTGGTATATAACTTTCTCTAGGTGTCAGATTTTTAATAACCAGCTCAGAGAGAGGAAGTCATAAAAACACATCAAGCATAGAAAGCTCTAAAGGACAACATTAAAACAAACAAAATAAAACCAAACAAAATCTTATGAATTCTGTAGAAAACTATGGTCTATTTTGGTTTGTTTTTTTTTTTTTTTCTAGTTGGTGCTGTTTGTTGCACATTTTTTTGCCCTTTGGGCAATTAAATGACATTGATCAGACAGACATGCTCAAAGGCTTCTCTGCCATTTTCTCCCCCCCACTGGACAAAGATGAAAAATACAATAGCCTTTTGACTGTAAACATCAAAAGAGTACAACCAAGACATTCCTATTAAACTGCAATTACTATATTGGCAGAAAAACACTGTGTATAATTCTGAGGCTATGAATGATTATTCTGTGACCCTTTTTGAATTCACCTTATTTTCTGGACAGAGCAATGAAGACAGAGAAAGTGATGACAAATATTTTCTTTTCTCAGTGATTTTCTGGGAGTTATTTCAGACCGCTGAAGTTTGTAAGATCTAAGTGCCAACTCAGTTAAGCTAAATAACTACTAACACTTTTTTAATGTTGACGTTCTCTTCTAGCATTACCAAGTAAATAAAACAGCAAGTGAATTTACAAATGAAATAGTTCTTGTTTGTATGTATATGAAAAGTAACTATTTTAAGTTCCTTTTGCCTTAGAAGAATATTATGTAGTTTCCTTTCTCATTGCCTTGCAGTGTTCCCTCCTTCTTCACTATTCCTGCTTGATATGGCTTTGTTTTAAATGTTACCTTTGTTTGATGGCCCAAAGTTGGCAACTGTGTGGACCCCATCCATTTTTTGGAGCCATTCATGTTCTGCCATTCTGTGGAAGAAGATGGTCTTTTCTCCTCCCCTGCCACAGTAGTTACCAAACTCACTCCTTCACCTGCTGAGGGACAAAGGAAAGCTACAGCATACAGCAACTTTGAGGAGAGGGGTGGAAGAGATGATGGCTGCTACCACCAGAGCATGAAAGCGCAGCACCTAATGGTGTTGTGCTGCTCTCTAGCCAGCACAGGAGAAAACTTTGGGGTGCTGAGCACCATTTGCTATTTAAACACCTGTCTCCCATCTTCTCCAAAACTTGGAGTGAGGGCTGGGTGGAGGGGCATGAATTCAAAGGTTCAGATTTGAACCATGAGCTGAAACTTGTTGATTTAGGTAATGAGCTGAGTCCTCTGCTAAAAGCCATAAACTCAGCCAGTTGTGTCCATTAATGAATGATAGGTTTAGTACATTGCCTTCTGATCACTAAATGCCTCTTGTCTTGTCACAGGGCACCACCATAAAGAGCCTGTCTCCATCTCCTTTGCACCCTCCTTTCAGATATTTATACATATCCATGAGATCATCCCTGTGTCTTCTCTTTGCTAGGCTAAACCATCTCTGGTGTCTCTGGCTTGCCTCATATTAGAGATGCTTCAGTCCCTTAATCAAAGTTGTGGCCCTTCACTGGCCTCTTTCCAGTAGCTCTATAGCTGTCTTGTACCAGGGAGCCCAGAACCACATGCAGTACTCTGGATGTGGCCTCACCAGTACAGAGTAGAGCTAATGTCTGCTTCATTTGCATAATTTAGTTAAAAAGAAATAGAATAGGGCAGAAAATATCTGGAGTAATTTCAACAGAGATGAAAGAAAACCTGATGAGTCCACATTATTATTAATTATTCACTTTTGCGTGTAAAAATTTAGAAAGTGAAATAAAAGGGTGAAGGAAAGAGATCCTTTAGGGTTATCTGTTTTGCTTTTGATATTAAAAACTGTCAGCCTTTACAAGTACAAGATAATCTGTTATAGTAAACAGTGTGATGTTACCAAAAAAAAGCCCTTACAAACCTCCTTCCATGTCAGAAAAAAGATATATCCGTTTTCTCATCTCTTTGTGTAATTTTACTTAAAAACTTGCTGTCTTAGAACAGGCTTTTACAATAAATAATTTACTCCATAGTTACGCACAGGTATATGATTTTAAAGTAGAGCAAGGAAAAGTTCAAGGGTTGCATTTCAGAAATGCAATAATGATATGGATGGGTGGACAAATACATTTAATTGCAGTGTGTCATTAAAAATCATCATTTGCAGGAGTCCCTTTATCGTATCATAATATTGCCATTTATTCAGGTGAGATAAAGAATGTATATGTCAGTTGATTTCGTAAATTGTTTGTAATCATACAGTATTCTTAATGCTGACAGCATCTTATGGTCTTTTTACAGTGACAGTCATTTAGATGCTTGTGCACAGCTTTTTTCCCTTTCTGCAGTGCTGAAGAGGGTCACTGATTCCTCAGTGAAGTAACTGAAAACCTTTCTCATTAGTGAAAAATAGCTGCTAAATTCCTTGGCGAGATCAGTTAATGTTACTGATTGTTTTAATGTTTCAAGTGGGTTTGTGGCCAAATTGTTGAACCCTCACCTTTTACTTGAGTTTTCAGACTTCAGACAGACTGCTGAAATGGCATGGGTGCCTGTGGGAAAAACCATCAGGCTCTCAGAAGTACTAGAAAGCAAAAAATCCTTACTGTGCATGGGGTGACACTGGTTTAGGGATTTTTTTTTTCTGTTAAAGACAAGTTACCTAACAGGAAGAGTGCAGGAAAGATGTCGTCTTTGCTCTGTAAGGAGACTGGAAAAAATGCAAACAAACATCTTGGTCCTTCAGAAATTTATATTTGGTTTTCAATAACCATATTTTGCAGCTAAATGTTAGAAAATGTAGGACACGCTCCACACAGCTGTATTTCAGCTTTCCTGCTTTAGCTCTTGTGTTGTTTAGGCAGGTGATTCTGACAAAGATTCTGTAGCTACTCTAAAGGGTAGGTATTTAGACTATTTGCTAATGATTAACCACCTCAGTGAAGCAACACCAGCATGCTTGTGTTTTCCCTATTTTAGTATTTTTTTCATTTGGCTGGACTTTTTAAAAAATTAGAACAAAAATCACTGAACACAATTCAGTGTAGCCTCATCTGCCATAATACTGTGTATAATGAATTGCATTTGCATGATTAACTGGAGGGCAAAAAATAGCCCAACAGTTTACAGCCATCTATCTGTAAATAAGAAAAATTGAGAAGCAAAAATCAGTCTTGAAATTCTGAATGATTTCATGTTACATGCCTTTCTGTCCAATAGTAGCTCTCTGTGGCACCTCTCATCATTTTTACTGCAGAGAAAGATACTTCCCCAACCCAAGCAATGAATAATGAACAGATTCTTTAAAACCCGGTTAATAGAGCAAGGAAGGACACAAAGAAGATGTGTCCATTTTCTCCAAATAGAAGGAAAAAAATCCACAAATATCCAAATAATAGCATATTATATTTTCAATGTTATGGGGAGGAAAAAACAAGAATCGGCCAAGGCTGAATTTCTTGTTGTGTAAGCTCCCATATTGGTCACAGAGCCTATGGGAAATACCTGGTGGTGACAGTGAGAAGGTTGTTGGTGAGACAAATTCACCTCCACAGAGTAACTGGAGACTGTGGAAGAGATGTGTTTCTAGATGCAAGGTTGTGCTGTGATACATTGGCTAAAGCAACCAACTTTTTTAAATCTGCCTCTAGCCTCGACAGATGCGATCACACTACTAGATTTTGGAAGGTGACTCATGTATAGCAATACTTCAGTAACTTTCAGTGGGGGGTTCTTATTACACTGAGGTGATTGCTAGTGTTACTAGGTCCTACTGGGCTTTTAAGGATGAAATTTGAATATGCTGAGAATGCGGAATGCTAAGCATACACTGTAATAGAAATAGTGTCGAAAATTAATTCATATATTCTTTTAGTTTTAATTTTAATATTTCCAGTAGACATAACATCAAGAAATAAGCTTATTTCTGTGTTACGCTTTCTACTGCATAAATTCTATTACTGAAATAAACATTTATCATATTTGATTTATTCAGTAATTTTAGCATTTTTTTTCTTTCAGTAACTTCTGGTGAAACTGTTGCTGTGGATACACAAACCAGGGTAACCAAGGAAACGACCACCTTCAAACCAGAAATGCCATCTTCTGTGCTTTTGGAGGTTCCAGCCTTGGCTGACTTCAATAAGGCATGGGCAGAACTCACTGACTGGCTTTCTCGACTGGATCGAGAGATAAAATCTCAGAGAGTGATAGTAGGTGATCTTGATGATATCAACGACATGATCATCAAACAAAAGGTATGAGAAACACTGATTTTTCAGGTTGAAAGCCTCATGATCTTTATTCTGTGTTAAATCATTTCAACAAGGAACACAGGAGGGATGATAGGCTGAAATACATGTAGTTGTGACTTCAGTTACTTTATCCTATAAACACAATTACTGGATTAAATGTTAAGATAATTAACTGAGGGAAAAAAAGAGTATTTAATAATTTCTCTGGTATGTAAGGCAGATCTCTTTATCTTTCTATTGCTTGGGCTGATAGTGTCGTAAGAGTATGCAAGCCAATGGCTGAAATATAAACCTTATGAGAAAGAAGGAATTGCATAGCAAGCTCTGCGTTGCCAGGAGGAAAGATACCCTGCTTCATACCTTTTCTTATGTTGCTTGTGTAATAACTTTGAGAAGCTTGCATCCTGCTGCTGTTGGTTATGAAAAGCTCCTCAGCGTCTTAAAGAAAAGAACAGCTCATTAATGCAAGTGTTTTGTCAGCAAAACTGCATCAGTGTTACTTATCTTTGAAAACACAGAAAAATATGGAAATATATGTGCAAGGAAAAAAAAAAAGGCTAAACTTTAGCTACTCAGTAGCAATAAAAGTAATTTGGTATTATACAGCTTGAAAGCAATTACCTGAATTCTAGATTTAACATCGCTCAATATAAAAGATTTGGCTTGCCTGTGCAAAACTTTTCAGTGTTAAATTTCCATTCAGTACAGTTCTAAACTGAGTTTAGGACTCTGTTATAAGATTCTCTTCTGCTTCCTCCTCCTCATAAAAAATCTGATGTTTTGTAAGGAAGATATTGACATTCTTTCTCTTTGCTTCAAGTAGAAAGACAGGGGGAAACAGTGGACACATTTTGCCTAGTATCTGCACTAAGCAGTTTTATAACACCATGTATACTAAAATATGCAGATGTTTCACAGGATTCATTCTGTTTGTTTTCTTATACTTCTCTTTTTTTCCATGGTTTAAACCTCCTTTTTTTGAGATTTTGGTTTGCTTTACCATCTAGAATAGTAAAGTATTTGTTACATCTTGATTAATGATCACAATATTTACTCTGTAGAATTATATAGTGGTTTAGTAATGAAAATATCTTTAAAATAACATGGATATATTTTAATGATAATTGATAGTTGCAGTGTCACCTACACAGGACACTGGATTAAAATAGCTGTTATGTCATTTGAAAAGGTTGAGGGCCAAAGAAGACTTCTTTGCACATTAACCGTTAATCTTTTTCAGAATAGTTTTATTTTTAAAATTTTATGTTGTCAAATACTTGGTTCGGGACTACATGATTTTCTTACTTATGCCTCATTTTAGCATATTATTCTGGCAGGCAAAATCCATAACTTGCTTCCTTCTGCAGATCTCTTTTACTTAAATATGAGATCAAATTACTAACTCTTGAGAATTTCAGTAATGTTATACACGTTTTAAAATGAACTGGTTTATATCTGCATTCCACCTTAACTCAAGGCTAAGATATTTTATCTGGTTAAGCCAGCACTATTGCAGTCTTCCTCTCACTTCTGTTCCTGGCTGGGTAGCCCTGTCTCTTGTTGTTGATACCATGCTGTGCTGGTAACAAAACCAGCAGGAAAACTCTTTTTTGTTGTGTTTACCTCTCTAATTGGCTGTGCAACAGAATGTGACATTTAATACATTCTCTGATGAAATGGAAGAATCAATGTCTAAATATAGACTGCAGTTCTGTTAACTGGCTCCCTCTTCTCTAATGATCATCTTAATATCACTTAATACATGGAAATGAAAGTCATGAAATTTTGATTTTGCTCCTAAATCTATCACTGGATTATTAGGTGAGATTAGCAGACAGAATTTTCAAAACCAACAAAGAATTTTACATTTCTCACCCCCTGCCCATAACAGGGGCCAGTCAGACCAGATATGATCTAAGTTGGAAATCCAAAAGTAATGCTTACCTTCCCATATCTGTATATTCTGTAAAAGATCATAGGCATATGTCTCGTGGTTGGGATCTAAAAGTAATTGAAAGTCACAGTATTGCATTGTGCTCTACTTGGAGAGTTTGTTACACCTCTGCAGGGATCTCAGTCAGTTTGTCGACTTTAGGTGTATAATACCATCTTAACACAGCCAACTACTTCCCTTATAAAAATTCACCATTATAAATATACATGCTCCATGAAAGCTTTTTTATTATAACACATCCCTAGTTGCTCATCCAGAACTTAGAACACTTCAGACTGCTAGGCCTGTTGATGTGCTATCAAGCTTTTACTGTTTGGTTTTTTTTTTTTAAATCATTTCATATTTCCTTGAAAACAGAGAGCCACATTTCTAATAAGAAATTGAAATGCCAAAGCAAACATTTTAATAGCAAAGAAATCCCATATCCTAGCAATGTATGTAACAGGACATTTTCCAAATCACCCAGGTAAAAATAAGTGACCTTAGGTTGCCCTTTCTTTCACAGCAGCATGTAATGTTGAAGCTAAGTCTCTGAGGGCATTTTGGTTAAGTTCATTTCAATCTGATTGTGTCACAAGATCACAGCCACTAACTCTGCCATATTTTTCCTCCATAAAAGCTTAAGACATCATTAGCCCCCACTCGAACTTTGCTTGGAGGTGGTACTCTTGTGTGAATAACATGTACAAAGGTTAATTATGGAACAAAACAAAATAGACAACTATTCTAAAAGAGGCTTTCTTTAGTGGCCACTTCCCTTTAACAAAAGAAACAATACAACTTAAATTCTCCTAAGTGGTGCACATACCATGTGTTAAAAGGAGCATAATAAAAGAGTAGATTAATGGCTATTCATTTCAAACACCTATAGTTGATCTTTCTGTCAAATGAGTGGTTTCTTTCAAGCAAATGCATTGCATTATTTTCATTAGAGGAAAATTACATTTTACTCATCTGCTTGAAGACTGATTTTTGCAGGGTTTGATCCTCAAAGAAATAAATGTAAGGCAGGCTGACAAGAGACTCGTTCGTTGTTTATTTAGACAACCTTCATCTGCAAATAAAGTTCACAGGAAATACTTAGAATATATGATATGCCAAGATGGAAATAGGCAAGGGACATGACAGAGTACAGTTTACACTGTTGATAGATTTCACTGTCCTTACCTCAAAACAAGCAAGATGTTTTATATCTGAAGGTCAGTTGGGGAATCTTTATAAAAGAGAAAATTGTGGACAGAGGAATGGGATGTAAAACTACATTTTGCTACATTATGGAAAAATGGAAACCTCCTCTTACTTAAGATGTCAACAAGCCTTTATTCAGAAACTCTGCTTTGACATCATTGTATTTTGAGGAAGGTTTGCAGCAGGAATAGATTTCTGATAAAGGCAGAGAACCATGGAGGCTGTGCAAAGCTTGAAGGTAATTAACAATGCCATTCAAAGAGGGCAAATACTATAATCTCCTTAAACTTTGAATTCTGTCTGTGGATTTTGCCAAGGCATGCTGTCCATCCAAACTTTTTGTAACATATGTTATTGAAAGCATGGATTTCAGTCGTACTGGATGAGCATAGATTTTATTTATTAAAATATATTATAATGATAAGTAATATTACTAATGAATTGACTACAAAAATTTTTGGTGCCTACTGTAACTAATCAGTTCGAAGAGTATAAGTGGACTCTGAACTATTAGGTGCAGTGGAGGGGATTAACCTGAAAAAAGTTTTTAAGTAGAACACGACCTACAGTCAAGCTAGTTACTGAGACTTTTAAGCAAAGAGGAAAAGATATTTCTAGATAATGGTTTGTGTCATCGTAAAGTAGTCATCCAAAAAGATTCAGATAATTTATTATTACTCAATTGATTTGTCACTATTTAAAAGTAGGTTTGACCTTCTGTCAATTAGAGAAGTAAACAAAATTGGACCGAAGAGATTGTTTTCACTATTAATTACTGAATTGATTTTTCAATAGCTGAGGATCCTGTGCAGCTGATGATAGTAAAATAACTGTTAAGGAATAATATTTTTTTATAAACTGTAAAGTGTGCAATAAATAGACTTCAGATGAAAGAGTGGGCTTCACTGACATTCCCCTTGTCTGAGGATTTCTTACCTATCCTTTCCCATAGTTACATAACCTGCATTTTAATATACAATTTTATAATTATACATGCATTTTCATATGCAACCTTACAACTAATATTCTGATAGATCAGAAGAATGGGAAGTGTTCTGTCCAAACTATTTTCCAACATAATTTTTTGTGGAAATAAAAATATAGTTTTCCAAATTTGTATCCTGTTCTTGCAGAAGCCACTGTAATTGCTAAATTAAAATTTGTAGCTCCATATTAAGGGTTATGAATCAGTGTGTTCTAAATATGCCCATGTTGAATGAAAACTTGTAGTTACAGCCACTGTCCATATAGTTTATATCAGAGGTGTGAGCTATAGGTAAAGTCTTCAACCTTTTGGATAGTGTGCTTCAAGTTCCAGCAAGGTGTGAAGAAGTTTCACATCAGTGACATACACACGAAAAGACCTATGTAGCACATCTTCAGATAACGTGCTGTTGAAGAATGTCATAGAAGGTTTTACACTTGGAGCTGAATGTTTTTCAGGTTAATGTTCTGATGTGCTTAAAGGGAGGAGTTCGCTAGTCCAGAATCCAAGTACGGTGCCAGTAAGTTGGGAGCTGACATTAACACTTTCAGAATCAAACTTTAGGAGCATATTTGCTCCATCCCTCTCTCCATGCTGTCATGCTGCTTTGAGGGTTGTTTTCAAAGCTTCACATTCTCTAGGATCTTCTATTTCCATATGAACACACAGCTGCAGACATTCCCTGCAGCACTGTTGGATCAGGATCAACTGGCTCCCAAAGCATGGCTGGAGCTGAAACTGATTCTGCAGCATTTGAAGGGTTCACTGGCATTTTTGTGCATTTCTGATAGCAGAACCCCACATATGACTTTATGGCTTAGATGGTGTGCAAAACCTCCTTTACCTCTATGAATCTCACCATAGGATGTATTTGCTCTGGAGGCTGCTATCATTATTTTATGTATATTTCAGAGTGTTATTGTTCTATTTAATGTGGGATATCTAGTAGAATTCTTATTTTATATTGTGTCATCCTGTTAGACTTTTAAAAGTAATTCTAATTTATGAGAAGTATTGGAAGGCTGGTTTCAGCTTTTGAAGTGAATAAAAAAAAACTAATAAGTGAACAGATTTCTACACATATTAGAAGAAGTGAGAACTACAAAGTTTGGATGCTGAAAGATTTTAGCTTTTTTATAAAGTAGAGGAAAATAAAAAAAAAAAGTCTGTCAGCCTTTAAGCTTGTTCTTAAAGGGTAGAAAATGCAGCATGATTCTCTAGAGGGCCTGGAAATCTGAGCCTTTAAATAGAAAGGGAAAAAAAAATGTAATCTGAAAATTGGACCTTAAGGGATATAGAATATGTGTCACAAGACACTTTTTTTAATACTTTGTTGCACATAATGACAGCTGATATTTTAAAATAGCTTGGCCGGCTCATTACAGTATGTTAGAGAGTATATTTGGGTTTTGCAACAATAAAAAAGCTATCTAAACACTGTCTTTTGGAGAGTGATTAACAGCCATTTCTTTATTTCTCTATAATGTTAATCACTAGGAGATGAATAAAAATCTTACCTCTAAGGATCTGATTCTAAACTCATTGAAGTAAAAGATGTATTTTAATCATTTTTCAATTAGTTTTCAGCCAGGCTGTGAATCATCACCCAAACAAAAAATACTACAGTTGTATCTAAAAATAACTTTCCTCTGTTTACTTTTATTGGCCTATTGTGAAATAATTTTCCAATTCGTGCCAAATAGTCTTCCAGGAAAAGACACATTATCATGGTTAGTGCAACTGGCATCCTGTTAGGTTCAGCAGGGAAAGGACAAGAGTGTAGGAACTAATTTTCATTTGCATTTATATGTTGAGTATTAGAATTATGCACTTTTCACTAGGGTTGAATTTTTCAATAGTAAATGTATTTTTCTGTAACTCTAAGTCTGACCTAGCTTATAAGGATAAATGGCCTATTCCATCAACACTGGACCTTACCTGACCTACTCTTTTATCCAAATCAATATTTCATTGTACGTGTTTGCATTACACTAGTATGTGCAACTCAGTGACCCACTGCATTAGGCCGTCTACAAACATACCATGGGTATGAAAATAATTTTTAAGTTATGTGCTGTCCACAATGTGGGCCATGGGGAAATCCTGCTGTGCAGGAAAGTACAAAAACTGCTTAAACCTCCATGAGTTCTGTGTGTGCCCAGGCAGCAAAAAAAGCCTAACTAGATTCTGGGCTGTATTTAAGAAGACACTAGCCAGCATGTTGAGGGAAGTGATCATTCCCCCCTAATCAACATCTGTGAGACCACATCTGGAGTTCTGTGTCTAGTTTTGATCTTCCCAAAGTGCAGGAAAGACATGGAGGGAGTCCAGTGCAGGGCCACCTAGGCAGTCAGGGGCTGGAGCACTTGACATATGAGGAGAGGCTGAGAGCTGGGCTTGCTCAGCCTGGGAGAGAGCTCAGGAGAGATCTTATTGCTGCTTACAGCCACTAGATCGGACACTGTACAGAAGATAGAGCCAGACTCTTCTCAAAGGTGCACAGCAAAAGGATGAGAGGCAACAGGCATATGCTGTAGCAAAGGGAATTCTGATGAGATATTTGGAGAAAAAATGTTCATTATGAGCATAATGAAACATTGGAACAGGCTGTTCAGATTCTCCATCCTGGAGATATTCAACACAAGACTGGACAGGGAGGGCCTTGTGTGACCTGATGTGACTCTGATTTTGGCCCCATTTGAGCAGTAGGTTGGGCAAGATGATCTCCAAAAATCCCTTCCAACCGAAATTATTCTGTGATTGTGTAGGAGTGCTATTCTCAAATAGCAAGATTCTGTGTTGTATATCTTGTCAATGAAACACGCTTTAAAGGAAGGAAAACATGGTTTTATGCCACCTTTACACCCCTCCCACCTCAGCTGAAATTTTGTTTAAGAGCTGGAGCAGTCCTGATAAAATTTTGACAAATTATTTAGTTCAAAGCAGTAGCGAGGATCCGTTAGGACAGTTACACAAGTTTTGGGGGTCTTTATTTTTGTATCCATATTAATATACATTATTAGCAGTAATAACAAGAAAAGCTAAGACTAGCTTTATTTTTATTTGGAAATTGTGGGAAATATAAAAGAAGCTTGTTTCTAAATAATGATGCAATGTATAAAATTCTAATCTAGTTGTAATCATAAAATGCAAATTAAAACTAGGGGGAACAATTGTATATTTGCTCATTTTATATGTGAGGAGATGGAGCTTTTCTCAGAGAAATAAGTTTTCCTCTGTAAGAAAATAAAAACATCAAATCCCAACAGAGCTTCCTAATGAAGTTGATCTTGAAACACAGTTCTTTTATGTAGAAAAGAAAATGATCCCAGAATTTTAACTAAAAAAAAGTACCTACCTTCTTGAAATGCGCCCTATCAGTTTCTCAATGTGCCAAGGGTATTCTGATACTTCTATAAACATTGCTTAATAATAATATAGATGCAGGGTTTTGCTAGCAGATGGACAATTCCCTCTTGAGGCAGAGCAGCCAGCAGTGTCATTATCATGCTTTTTCATTAAGGGATTTTAAAAAAAAAAAGTCACTAGCTTTTTTTAAGCTGTGGGATGTGTCAAATAACCAGTTTCTAGTGGCTTAGCTCTATTGCAGTAAGCCAAATTATTGGAATTCCTTTTTGTCTTTTCCCAGTAGAATACTATAATATATTTTTGCACTTAGAGAAGTTCTCATGGAGAGTTGTTTGTTGATTTACATGGATATACTGTTTTATAACACTCGTGAAATAATTGAAACTACTCAGATTAGTTGACTCAAATGTAAGCAGGAAGCAGACGTCTAACTCCCTAAAGCTCCTGCGAAATACTTAAATTTTATGCTATGAAGAGCTGCTTAAAAGTGAAAGGTAAAATTTTTATTAAAACACTGTAAAAGAGGCATATTTGTTTTCAAGGGCACAGGGGTCTTGAATATTTTTCTCCATTCCCTAACCATTATACCCCTTTATTTCTTCATGTGACCCACCACTAGGCATGCATTGTCACTAGATTTATGATGAATAAACACTAAGTCCCTGTGGTTCTGGGGAGGGAGAGAAGTAATGGGTGAGAGAACTGCATGTCTTGGGAAGCTGGTATTATGGGGGATTAAAGAGAGAGGGACACAGTGCTTGATCTTCACTCACTTGCCCCACCTTCTTCTTCACCTGTGTGGAGCATGGCTGGTCTGTTTCCTGCTGCCTGGAGTCCTTTTTGTCCCATCTCTTCCTCAGTACATTCTCCTTTTTTTTCTGCTAAACTGCATTTTGCGTGCAGATGATGAGGACAAAATGTCTGACTTTGCCTAACACCTCTAACAGCTGATGTCCTTTGTTAATGATGAACAACATGTTGAAGAAACTCTAGACACTAGCATTTCTAAATTCTCTTTCTCTTTCACTAGTTGGGGAGGGTAGTGGGAGGAGGTTGTAAGTCTATTTTTTGTGTTGTCTGGTATAAAACCAGTCCCTCTTTCACTACTACAAAAAATCTCAAACATTCATATTAGCAGACAACAAGTTTACAATGTAAATAGACAGAATATTAATTTTCAGGTTACTATGCGCAGCTCAATGAAATCCTAGAAAATGGCTGAGTACACATAAAGCTTGAAATATGGGAGTAATTGTATTAAAAGCAATATGACTATATGTTTTCCTCAAGAAAGATATTATTTTTCTGAACTGAGCCAGAGAACTCAGTTCTTCAGACAGTCAAGTGCTGAAGGAGGACTTAATTAAAAAAACCCCTGTTTTTATAGTAGGTGTGGGCAATTTCACATTAACCCAAACCTCTCATCTGTCTCTGTTTCTAGCTGATACAATAAACAAGGTAACAAATCAATTCCCAGAGCTGTATTCTGCTGCTTTTGTGGACCATTGCTCTTATTGAGCTAAAAGATAAATTTAACTTATCACCATAGAGCTCCTAATGTTCGTGTGCTTTCTGCTTATATGAAAGATTTTGTGCAGCCAAATGTGAGTTTCATACATAGAGGTTTAGTCACCTCAGCCAGCTCTCAACTTTTTTTCATGCTTCTGCACTTGTCAAATTCTCCAGCTGAATTGTTAAACATGGAATTCACATTGGGGTTTGTGCAGTTCAAATACTGCAACTGTCTACTTTATTTGCACAAGAAGTATTTTTCTGTTAGCCACTAATATGCAAGTAACTCAGTTGCTGCAGTTGTGTGCTGCCCACAGAAGTACAGCTTAAGAAAAGGTAATGCTTGTCCTTCTTTTTCTCGAGGGTTTATTATAAAACCTCCAATCGGAAATAGTCCATAAAAGGTAGGAAGGCTGTTCAGGGTGACAAAATATGAGCTAAACTGATCCACTGAACAAGAAAAATATGTAATGTTTACTGTTCATTTTGGTGTATTTAAATAACTAGTCAAGAACAGGGTATAATAACCCAAATGTGCAGTGCTAATTTGTTAATTGCTATTGATATTAAGTTTTTTGCTGGTGTCAGATCTTAAAAATAGATCATAATTTGTAATAATGCTCTTTAATCCAGACTGTTACAGTGCAGTGATAATCTGGGGTAGATTTCCTTTAAAAAAATAAACCATTGAAATAGAAATTAGGTAACAGAATCAACACTGGATAGATGCTGGAAAGCAAGAGAATTGAGAGTTGTGATTGTTCAGCATCACACCTCTGGCCTTGCTTGTTCATAACAAGAGTATGGAAATTGCTTAAGAGGAGAAAATAAGGAATAATAAAAAACCCAAGCCTACTGCTAACAGTATTGAAGTAGAACGATCAAAACAATTTAAATAATTGTAACTGATTGCTAGATGTGAAATTTTTTTTATATAGGCAGAAAGAGTTAAAAAAATATAGATCATGTTTGAGGTTTTTGTAGCTGTACGTGTATACACTCTGATTATTGAGATTGTAATTGCCTAAAATTCAAGTATTCCATCTTGATTAACAACTTGACCAAGAGTCATCTAACGTATCTCCAAATTCAGTAGAAAGAAACTGGCACATCTGTGATATACTGTGCCTGCTTCTGAAGTGGATGTCCGCAGTTGGTGAGGTGAAGTGCTTCCTGGAACGGCTCATTTATCACAATATATGCTCCGTGACAAGCTCAGGTATAGATACCTACCTACACTTGTTCTGGCTCATCCCTGCCTTTCTGGTGGGGCAGTTTTCTACTGTAAAATATCTGTATGATGGAGCCAACGCGTTCCGGGGGGAATGCAGCAACTCTGTGATTGCCCCCAGTCAGATTCCTGACACAACCCTGCAAACCAAGCAGGTTTCATGTAATGTGCAACAGCCAGTTCCCACCACTCGCTAGCACAAATAAGCCCCTGGATAGCCAGGCCAAAGGTAGCCATGTTTCTCCTTTGAGACACTGGTGGGATTCCTCTCTCATCTACCTGTCTGCTTTGTCTTTCCTGAATGCCATAGCTCCACATTTTAGTTTAATTTGATTTTTGTATTGAAAACAAAACAAAACCCCAGAAAACAAAACCAAACCACAGAAAAATAATGTTCTAATATTAGCAGTTGTAAAGTGAAAATACGTATTTTCATGTTCAAAGTGGTTCTTTTTAATATTTTAGCAGAACAATTTGACACTTTGTATCTTTGGAAAAAAATAAGATCAGCACTTATTTCTAATTAGAGTAGAAGCTGGTTTTAATATTTTGGAAAAAATGGCTCTGAGGTAACACAAAGATCTGTTTTATTTCACTTTCCTGTTCGGAGAAATATCCCTTTTTTTGTGATCAAGAAGCAAGGAATGTAAAATAAAAAAAATAATAAACAGAAGGTGAATTTGAGCATTTATCTGTTTGTGGGCAAGAATGATGGCTTTTGGGCTATTGTGAGTTACCAGAGATGTCTTACTGTGTATGTCACAGAATCATTTATTCAAACAGACAGTTTTGAAGGTGTCATGGTGTGGGACTAGATCTCGGGGTAAATGTCCAACCTTTTGACATATGTTTGACCATATGAATGGGACTGTTTTCCTTTGTGGCATCTTATCACTGTGTCTTAAAATTCCTACTGTGCATCGTGATCAGCACTGATAGCATTTTTAACTGTTCTTATAAATCCTTCTACCTCTTCATATGTGGCCCATATGGCATAATATTTCTGTGATAAAAACTGGTATATTTGGCACATTCCTATAATGACATTCAGATGTGGGATTCAGCTCCAACAAAGTAACTGTGTTCAAAGAAATAACAGTGCATCAGAACCTTTCAAAATTATTAGCTCGTTTGCTGGTAGTGTCATTTCAGGTGGTTTTTTTTTCTCAGACCTGTCATTAAAGCATGCAATAAAGAACACGAATATAGATGCCAGGGAATCGAATTATATCTGTGGGTACTAGATTAAAACTCTAAAAGATTAGCATCAACGTGCTGTGAGTCACTTAATAAAATCAACAGTCTCAGCTATTTGTATTTTGTAAATATTCATTGACTAATTTAGAGGAAATAAAATTAGTATATTTAGTACTAATTTACTAAAGATGATCTCTAATGCAGATTGGTGCAAGTCAGGGGGAAGTTCTTTGGAGGCAGCAGAAGCTGAATTGGGGATGAGCACAGCCAGCTGGGTTGGCTTATTTTAAATAATTTTAATGTTTAATTATGAGTATTTTTAATTAATTTAATAATTTTGTATGTCTCTAATTATTAGAATGATTTATACATAAACCAGAATTGTCAGTGGAATCTAAGGAAATTGCGCACCTGACTTTTAATTTCCTTGGGTACTGATTACCCTATTCCTTTGAAATTCTTTCATTAGACAATCTTAAAATCACAAATCTTAATTAAAATAACAGGACAGCCTTTGGAGACCTCTTAGTGTAGAATATAAAGCATATATTTTTTTTCTTATGAGAAAATTGGGAGGTTTTCACTGTAGGATTCACAGAAAATGTGTTCTCTTGACTTAATGTGTTGCTGTATGCCTATTTCTGAAGTGCATGGGCTATAGGATCATTTTTAGCCTTTGCTGTAGGATTGATGTTCAGGATGCTATTTAACAATATATAGGATAAGTGATTCTTCATCCTGTTTTGAATGATGGGTAAATAGCCATCAGGTTATCATTTTCAACTTTCTCTTCTTCTACTGTCACTGCAGAATGAGACTTTTTCACTGTAATTACTTTTTTTGTGCTGGAAATTATATAAATAGCTGATTTTTTTTATTTTTAGTAGTGTCTCAGAAAGGAAAAGAATGAACAGCAGAACTTATTTTCAGTTCCCTTTACATCAAAAGAATTGTAATGGATTGTTAAAAATGATGTGAAAACAAGCACTTTTTCACAATACTCAACAGAAAATTACGATCTTTTCCTTTTAAATTTTTGCTACTGATTCTTCTCCCTGGAGACATTCTGACTTAATTTCAGTCCATCTCTGTACTTTTTTTCCTTTCTTTTCCAAGCCTATTTGAATTTTCCCTGTGAGGGATGCACGGTGAGGAAGGTGGCACAGCACAGAAGATTCCAGTTCCTGTAAGAGTTGTCCATGGCATACTGCTGCTGGGCAGCACCCTGCTGTCTGTCTGTCTGCTAGTATTCTCGTTAGGGAAAGGAAAAGAAAAAAATCTAATGGGGAAGAGATTTATTTAAATAATTCAGAAAAAGCTGCTAAGCAGCATAGAGGTTAAATGTTAGAGCTAGTTTTTAGTTCTTATTTTATGGTTTGCACTGAAGTAAAGTAAGATCATATAGTAGAAGATGAAAATCACGACACAACATTTTCTCAGCAATTTCTACTATGCTTGATAAGAACTTATTTTTTCAAAGACTTTTAGATAAAGCCAAGTGTCCACATCAGAATGAAAAGCTATTTTTAATGAGAAATCCAGTGAGAAATATAAGATTTAACAGAAACAGTCATAGTTCTGTCCCCTCTGATGCTAGCCTTCCAAGAAAGTACCCTGTTACAAATAGTTTCTGAAATATTACAGTGTTCTTCTTAGTATTTATTAATCTGTTTTCTCTCTCAATTAAATTGTTCCATTGGTCTTAAATATCTCTTAAAAATACAGGCATTTGTGTATGTCTGTCCGTGTTTTGATGAGGAAATCTAGGATATGTGTGGAGAGTGATCCAGGTTAAGAATTGTAACTTTTTCAATACAGTAATTCTTAATGTTTAAATTTCGCTTTCTTAGTCTGTGATCACTTAATGCGAGCAACTCTGTCAGTTAAAAATAATGACACAAACCCCAAAACATTTTCTAAAAAGAAGCTCTCTGTTATAGAAATCTGGTTAAATTTACACTCCTATCCTTGCAGTTATGGGATTATAACATCTAAAAAATCATACATTTAATTTTATCACACAAATGCAGAAATTTTTATTATCCTCTTGATCCTTTCTGCAGTGTTCTGATTTACCTTTGATACCTATCAGTTTTGGTCACCCATATACTATGGAGATTTGCTACATGAGTTCTTAGGGAAGAAGCTTGTAAACTGCAGTGGGCAGTGATCCTGTCTTCATATCTCTTTACAAATTATTTATACACTGTTGATTCTACTGAAAAAATAAACTCCAACATGCTTTACTTGTTTTGATCATATTTCAGCTGCAATACAAATTCCTGGCATATCTCACTGAACAATGACAAAATCATTTGTAATTCTTATTCCTAGACACAAAATTGGAGCAGATCACAACAAAAGTGATTGTATGTTTCTTGCTACAGAAATGTTAGGCGTGTTATCTCAGATTTCCAAACCATTTAACCATTTGGCCATCAAAGAGCAGACTGTTATCTGTTTTGGCATTAATCTCCTTGCAACGGCTACTTTGGAGCACTGTTTCAAAATGACAGCAAATATGCACAATGTATTATAATTATGTCCCTTTCAGGAATAAGAACTGCAAGAAGATTTCATGAACTTAGGTCTTGTGTCTTTGCATCTGTGGGAACTATTAATATCCTTTTAAAAATTTGATTATAAGGTATGTTTCCCAAAGTATTGCATAGGATTCACAAGACTGTTTTAAGTGGTGATAAAATGCAAAATCGTATGTATGCATAATATGAGGGGAACGCTCAGTGTAAATTCAATCAAGAATGAAATGCTATTATGTGCAAACACCTCCTGGGCTTGTGCAGAGGTAATGGGGCATAGGAAATAGATAAACTGACAGCCAAGAGAGGGGGAAGATATGTGACTTTCCTTACAACTTTGTTTAATAAAGCTCTCAGCATACATTGTGGATATAATGTGTTGTTTTGTCTCCATCCAAATCATCTTAGTTTTTATTCCATGCATTTTGTAGACTGTAATTTGGTGATAATGGCTTCTTTGCACAGTTCAGGAGTGATGAACAGGAATAACAAGTCAGTTAATAAGAGGATGTGCCTGTCTTTCCCAGTACAGAGCTCTTTATTTGAGTGGGTCAGGAAGAAAGTCATATTTTCCTTCTAAGAAATGTCATTAAGGATGAAGTAATGAATATTTAGGGAGAATAAATATGAGAAGGCTGATTTTAAAGCAGCCTGTGTAAAAGCTGGGTGAAAAGACTTACCTATTCTTCAGCGTTTCCTTAATTGTTACAAGCTTATTACTAGTTTGAAACATGCTTTATGAAACCTATATTTCTTGAGGTTTGTCTTGTGCATTATCATTAGATTCAGTCTTTTTGATCTGTGTTGTAATCTTCCAAGCCATACTGCCTGAGTGAGGAGCAGATTTGTATGGTGCTGCCTGAGAAGGGCTGCAGCTGCAACATGATTGAAGGAGTTAGGACATGGTATCTGTTTCCCCCTTGCTCCAGTTGCGGGCAATTTGTTCAGGCACAGAGAATTCATGCCCTTTTACTCCCTGGAGGGAGATGCAGTTGGATTTTCAGGTGAGCCGTTCATGTTGCCTCAACCTTGTCAACTTTTCCAGACTTTCTCATTTCAATGGAAAATTGTGATGACTAAATAATTGGAATATGATGCAGACATGGAAAACATTTTACTATGTATCATGTTTACTTACTTTTTTATTTATTCTTTGATTTAGATAAAAAGTCAAGTGTTTGGAGACTCTCTTTAGCAGCAGCTAGGAAAGATATTATGTATTACTAACATAAATAATATATTATGCCAACATAGTAACAAATCAAACCCTTTTTCTGTTTACTACTGAAAGAGGATCTATTTATAATACTACAGATTTCCCTATAATTTAGAAAAAGAATGAAACATCTTGCACAGGATTTGGCATGAATTTGGATGAGGACAACGTTGCTCTTAACAAATATTTTTGGTCTCATGTAACTGTGTATTTGCCAGAGATCCCTCAGTGTTTTAGGTTGCAGAATTACAGAAACAAATAAAGTAAAAACTAGGCTTATAAATGGGATTAAAATTGGATCTCACCACACTTGAAAGCATAAGAAATGCCTCACCAGGTCAAGCCAGTGTTCTGTCTAGCCCAGCAAAGTGTGGTGGTGACGTTAGGACAGGCTGGGCAGGGAAAAGGTACCATCCTGGTTGCTTTCTGCAGACTGTTCCCCTCATACTGCCCCACTCTCCTAGTATCCATAACTGTTGTGTCTCCTGATATCCCCAATCCATTACTGCCTAGTCCTTGTAGCATCGATTTTTCAGCCTGTTGTCCATGAAGTTGTCTAGTCCCACTCTGAAACTGCTGATTCTCTTGGCCATCACAACCTCCTCTGGGAGCAAGCTCTAGACACTCACTATCTGTTATGAAAAGAAACACTTTTTTTTTTTCCCCTGCTCTAAACCAGTTTTCACTACAAGAATGCAGCATGCTCCTACCCACTCTTTTTTGCCTTTCAAATAAATTTACATTCAGGAGAGAACCTTTCTTTTTATGTAATGTTGCCAGGTTTCTTAAAACTCTTTTCTGAGGGACATTATTAAAAATATTTTATTTATGTATGTATCCTGAACCAAATCACTTTTGCTTGTTGACTTCTTTAAAGAAGCCCATGATTCCCTTTAGCAAAATGCTACGGCAGATCTTTCCAAGAAAATGACATGTTAATTTTATTCCTCAGACTGGTTTTACCAACCTCTACCATATGGGGAAGGCAGCCATACAGACCAGCAGTTGCCAGGATGGGCAGCCCAGTTTCAGGATCACCATGCTAGAGCAGTATGACTGAAGCCTCATATTACGGTCACTCCTGCCATCACAGTCTCTCTGATCTCCCTCTTCACAGGCAGTTCGTGTTAGTCCTGATTACCGGTTCATCATATTCTTCAGACCTGGAATATAAATTCTGGGTTAATTACTGAGATTATGTAATTATTCAATTTTAAGTACTTTTGATATATAATAGTATCCCAACACCTACATAGCCTTTCTTTCCTGTTTACCTTGCATCCATATATTACAGTGCACACCTAACTATCATTCTGCCACCAAACTTCTGAGACACCTGATACATCAGTTAAACGAGCTCCTTATAACTTAGCTAAGAAACTGAAGCTAGCAGTTTTAAGTAGAATTAAAAATAGAAAAAAGGAAGTGCTGCCCTTCCATTTTGTACTGTCATTCTGTAAAAAATATAGTACGAGAAACTATCATGACAGAGAGGCCAATTTCAATGCAGTAAGCTAACTCAGTAGAAGAAACCATTTAGTAAGTGTTGTTTTTATTATAGTCAGTCAGTCTGCAGGTACTGTTTCTCATTGTCCCTTTTCTGTTTTTCTGTGTTGTTATCAAGTAATCAAAATAAAAGTTGGAAATGTATTAGCTATAGGAAATGCACATGATCATGTTTTTATGCAAACCAACATTTACAGTTCTGTGAAAAATGACACTATAAATTAGCAAGGGGCTTTATCTTATTCTTCATGCTTCTTTTTATAGAGTTTGTTTTCTTTTTTTTTTTTCTCCTCCCCGCAAAGGAATGATAGGTATAATAAATAGGGCTTGAAGGAGATTTGAAAGGCTGTGCAGTCCAGATTTTTGCCTCAGGCAGGATCAACTAGACTTAAATGATTTCTGACCAATTTCTGTCTAACCTGCTCTTTAAGTAAAAATATTTTTTTTGTAGCTTTGCAGAATTTCTTGTGCCACTGCTTTGTAATCCTTGCAGTTCAAAAGATGTTTGTCTCCAACCTTAATATCCCCTGCTGCAATTTAAGCTAATTATGTCACCACAATGGAAACTGAGAACAGTTTACTTTCTCTCAGCAATAACCTCATATATTTGAGGGTTGATACTTACTTCAGTTCAATCTTGTCTAGACTAAATTAATCCTACTTTTTAAAATTTCTATCCTTGTTTCTAGAGTTCTGACCATCTGTCCAGTCATTTGCAACCCATTCCTATGTTCATCCAGTTTATTCAGCTAGTTATTTGAGTGCTTTGCACTTATTGAATTCTCAGTTTTTTTAAGACCACTTTGAATTGTGTTCCTCTGCTCAGGTGTTTGCTGTTGGTTCAGTTTTGCATCATTGTGAATGTAATACGTCTACCCTCTATTCCATCAACCAAGCAATTAATGAAAATTTATATTAGACATAGTACATATCTGTATGTAGCTTCACTTTATATTACCTTCCCCTAGAGTACCTTCAAGTTATGTTTTCCATTCAGTTTAATTTCCATTTAAATCAAAATTTCCGAACTTGCTTATGGTAACGTCACATGGGCAGTATCAGAAGCCTTGATAAGGGCATCAGACACAACTTCTACCTGTTGTCCACTATTGGTAAATCTTACAGCTCCAGATGAAGGGAAATTCAGTTGACTGGTTATTATTTACTCTTGATAAATGGTTGGCTGGTACTTTTTTTTTTCTCTCTGCTCATAGATTGTTTAACCATATGTCGTAGAACTCAGCTCAAAAAATTCACCTAAAATTTCCTGGGTAGTTTTCTACCCCTCTTTAAAAAGTGAATTATATTCATCCATTGTAGGTTCTCAAATACACCTATTAGATTCCTTGACCAAGTTCCCAAGTATTATAGCTGAAATTAATGAATTTTCACATCATAATTTGTATTGAGCTAGGTAAGAATGGTGTCATACCAGTATCAGAATTAACATTGTTTGTTTATTGTCCTTCACACAGAGAACACCTGCCTTGAAACCCTTAGCATAACAACTAGCGCTAGAACAAACCTTTTTTCAGACTATCTTTTCAAAAGTTTCAGTGACTGTATTATTCTATTTCGGAAAAATGTGACAATGTAAGACTACAAACTTTAGACCACCTGCAAAAATTATCTCCATCTTGTATAATGTTGCAGAAAAGAAATGAGCAATAGGGTTGAAACTCTTGTTGCCAGTAGTGGGATAACAAACAACGTGGATAATAGCACAAAAAGCTATTTGGGCTCTCTGTTTTTTTGGTTTGGGTTTCTTTTTTTTTTTTTTTTTTTTTCCTCCTGGTAGATGATGTAGTGAGGAACAACAACAACAAAAAAATCATCAGGTAGCTAGAAAAATGGGTGGCAGCAAGTTCTAAGCAATAGCCTGTCTAAGGGTGACTTAGAGGTTGAAATGGTGAACAAATATTTGAAAATATCCTTCCAATAGGAATAATAGGAAATACACACAAGATTAAATTATGGACAGTTAGCACAGGTATCCTCAGGCTGCTCCATGACCTTGACCCAAAATTGCTGTATCTTTTTTAAAAAGCAATTATATGGAATATGCAACACCGAAGATTTGACTCTGATCTCTTTCTCTCTCATACATGCATACACATACACAGATGCTAGTAGTACTGCAGTATTGTGGAGGTGCCTTGATTACAGCTAGGCTCATTGCAGCTGTTTTAAATGAGATAAAGCTGGGGAGCAGATGCAGGAACAGGTAAGTGGTTCTGCATTCAGTCAGTTGAGACTCATCAGGTCTCATTAACTCAGGCTGTTCCTGAAAGATGCTGTACTGCTGAGCTGGCCTCAGAAATTACACAACTGTGTTCACACAGTGCTCTGCATGTATTATTTAAGTCTTTCTGACCTAAGCTAGCTCTATACTGAAGCAGGTGTAGTGCCTTTGCCTCATGTTGTATTTAATCCAGAACTGAGGTTAAATAATCTGTAGGTAATTGAGGATTGACTGCCTTTCCTGGAGTGTTCAGCTCACATATCAGTTAGCTCCTCTCTTGCATATCACTGCTTTTCCTAAACCTCCACCTCCTCCTTCTCATGCCCCTAGCCTGCTGTTCACTCTCATTCCTGTTTTCCCACCCTTCATGTGCTTGCCTTCATGCACTTGTGCATGTGCTCAGCCTGAAGCCTTTGCCTTTCTCAAACACGTGAGCTGGTGGATACGGCACACCTGCAGCTAAGCGGTTCTGCAGGAAGGAAGTAGTGTGGGTGCAGCTGGCCAAAACCTACTGTTCCCTCTTCCAGGGAGTGTATGTCCAGCTTGCAGTGGTATGCTGGGGCCTGAGCACCTTACGATAAGCCCCTGGGCCAATGCTGTTTTGGCAGTTACTGATTTTATTTTTTTGTCAGTATGAGTAATGAATATGATTGTGCTTTGTGGCAATTTAAGGTTTTTTGAGTGATTGTTAATCTGTGGAGAGAGCTTCAGTTTGGAGGTAATTCAATAAGCATGCCCTCAGCTAGAAATTCTGTGCATTTTTGTGCATGTTTAGAAATCTCCTTTAATATACCTCTTATGTGACTTTAGTTGTTTATGGTAGGAAGCAGTCCTCCAAAAGAGTAACTCATATGACCTGATTTCCATATGCAATGTCTCTCATGCTGTGAAAGACAGTTGGAAACATTTTCCTTTGATCTACAATGGCATTAGAAAACAATAAACCATCAAGCCTCAAGAGAACTACCTCGGCATACATGGTGAATCAGTTA